>NC_064877.1:47972500-48005000 GCF_943734665.1 Anopheles aquasalis
TAAAAATTAAACACCGAAGTCCTAACGAACTCTAAAATCGTGAGATGAAATTGAAAAGTGCGATTGGGATGGAAAAGATTGCTGAATTTTCGTGGTTTTGCATATTTTTTTCAGGAAATGATTTCAAAAGCATTAAGGCGGGGATACATGAAGCGTAAACTCTCGTATAAACTCAGAATATAATGCCAAAAAGTTTACGCTTCGTGTGGCAGGTATAATCGCATAAAAGTTTATACCGAAACGTCAACTGCAATTACATTCGTGCACCTGCAATTACACTATGCTATTACATCAATTACATGTGTTTTTGGCCACAAAAAATATGAATCGACGAAATAAGTTGATTTCTGAACATCTTCTTTTATATCTTAAGATGTTTTTACTGTATATTAGCGATTGTAGAACATTGAATCCATCATAACGCTACGCTTCATGTTGGTGCTAAGTTTACGCTTGCTTTTACGCTCGGATTTACGCTCCGCGGGCCTATAATATTTTTGACATAAGTATAATCTTTTTGGCATTACACTCTGAGTTTATACCAGAGTTTACGCTTCATGTATCCCCGGCTTTACGCTTCATGTATCCCCGGCTTTACATCATTTTTTCTTGCTTCTTTAGCCGGCGATACATGAAGCGTAAACTCAAGCGTAAATATAAAAATAATTTACACTTGAACATGTTTACATGACCGGGTTGAGACGTGTAATCCGAATTACACTGAACTTTAATCGACTTTTGTGAGGAAAATAAGATCTGTTTTCCGAAGAAAAAGATTAAAAACGCTAGTAATGATCACTCACTATTAATACAAACCACAAACAGGAAATATAGTGAGGCAAATCGCTTGCAAACAGCGTTTACGCTAGGATTTATGCTCCGTGAACCTATAATCTTTTTTACACCGTGTAAACGGCAAATGTAAACTTTTTGGCATTACATTCTGAGTTTATACGAGAGTTTACGCTTCATGTATCGCCGGCTTTTCGCAAGAATCGAGCTGAATAGTTTCACACAACGCGTCTGTATGTGTGTGGCCTGAAGATCGGCGGTGTTCGATTCAAAAAGATCGCGAAATTTTAAATACCATGATGTTTTGGAGGCATAAAAGAAGGAAAAATCCATAATTTTACACAGTATGGATGCTTTAATATCGTTTCATTAACATAATATTGAACTGCAATTCAAATGAAATGCGTAACAGCTTCTACAGCCCGTGATGCATTCTCACAAAGGATGTTTCATATCTTCGATATCCAATCAGTTGCATCGATCATTAGCATCCCGATCACACTTCGAAGGGGCCTTTTCTGCTCAATTCCGCTATTGATTGTTTGAAACTGCGATCGCTCATCCCCTTTAGATAATTTGAATATTAAGAAGGAACCGAAGGCGCGATCACAAGCAGATCCTTGCAAATTGTTATTATCAAGAAGCTATCACGGATAAGGCAACGCAAAACAGTCTTGAGATACCTGCAGAGATCTTCTTTTTTTTTTGAAGATCAGTTTTGTTGGTGTAAGTGAAGATCTAGGTGGTAAGCGAAATTCAGCCAACAGATATCGCAAACTTACCGTAAACAATTTTAAGCGCACTTTTTCGGAAAAAATCTTCTATCTTGTACTAGTTTTGTGTCTATGCTCATCGTGTTTTTGGTGCCCCTCGAATTGTTTCTTATTTAGAGAACTGTATTTATTTATTTTATCGTACGTGCGAGAAGCTGAACGCGCTTACGCACACACGCGCCACCATTTCCGGCGTGCGAGTAAGCGAGAGAGCGAAACGCGTCTCGTGTTTAAATTGGATCTTTGCGGTAGAGCGACGAGCGAAGCATCAACCACCTCCTCCGTTGTTGCGTTGGGCCACCGAGGCGCCGAGTCGCCGAGTCGCCGAGTCGTAAAGCTTCAAAGTGAAAGTTGCACGGAACGGCGCGGGTTGATTTCGGTCGCGGGCAGTGATTTGTCGCGGTCGCCAAAGTGTGTTGTGTCTTGAGCACGGAGGGCCTTTTGCTCGTCCGTTGCTCAACCCCGTTTTTGTCACCGACCGAACGCGCGCTAGCATTCAATCAATCCGCAGCAAGAAGAGCAGAGAACGTCTCTGTCTCACCGATGTTCGGGATGTTGTGCTTCTTGTTCTGTGTGTCGAAACCTGTCTGGAATGATAAATGGTGCTTTCGCTTGTGAAGAAAGAAGATTGGGTTTTGTTACCGTGTTCCATGTTGTTCCTTGTGAAGTGAATTTCTTAAAGTGTTCGTGCAGTGAAGTGAATTCACGAATCCCGTTCAAACCCCACCGTGCCTCAGCAGGTGGTGCGTAATCGATCACCTCTCGATCATTCCCCCCCCCCTTCTGTCTCTCGCTGACGAGGCGATTCTGCGTGTGAGTGAAGGTTCTTAACGTGAGGTACCGAACGGAAGAAACCTGGCTGAAAGGCACTGCAGCAACCAGTATCCGCTTTCGAGGCCCCAGACCACGAAAAAGGGGTTGAAGTCGCGCATCGTTTGACTGCTGGCCGAATGCCCTCTCTGTGGCGATTGGATTTACTCTCATGATCATCATCGTGTCCACCGTGCTAAACTATTGAGTACACTTACTTGCTGGTGCGGCAAAACAAATAGGTAACTAATGATTTGTTGTTTACATCTTTATTTACATAACGTGCAAAATATGTTCAGTGGCTGAAGAACGCTACGGAAGGTATTACATTTATTCAACTTTGGGACGCATCCTTTGGGCTTGCCGTTTCACTTGATTGATGTATTCTTGTGGATTTTTGCTGAAGGTAAACCAAGGCCACATGGCATAACTGATTAAGATTCTTACTCAAGAAGGTTACTAAGGAGTACAAATCTTACCGGTATAATTCATACGGCTCGGTTCGCGCAGGAGACGCTATGTTGGGGTTGTTCAAAAGGTCCTGTATTCCCAGCAGTATGTCTCGAATGGTTAACGACGGGCGCCAATCCGCATCCATATTCAGCAACGATAGACAAACGGTGCCCGATGGGTACACGTTGGGGTGAAACAGGTTGTCCATAAACTGGCACCTCGGCGGGCGTGCCGGATAATCGTTCGGGAATGTCATCTCCAACCTGTACAACCCACCTTCCCATGGTGTCTGCAAAAGATCCTCGTTAGAACCAAATTATACTGGCGGCAGCGGCGGCGGTGACGAGAAACGAACTACTTACACCCTTCTTTCCGGGAATGCCACACTCCCACTTTTGGAGATTACTTGTGCCATCGGCGTTCTTCATCGGTCTTGCGTAAAATCCCTGAAAACACAAGAGCAACGTTAGGTTGGTCAGACAAGCACTTCGCGACGATAATTTATCATGAACGGAGTGATAGCTTACAAAAATGGCATTACGACGCCACGCCTTTCGCTCCTCTGCTAATCTTGAAAGCGCAATTTCGGCCATTATAACCGTGTTTCTACACAAAAAACCACAAAAACTACACGTGCTCGTGCGAAATGGCGCCACAAAAGCCTCTGTTTACTCGATGACGTTTCGCGACATAAAGGTCATGGCACACTGGGTGAGTACGGGAATTTCCAGAGCCAGTTTGGCAACTGCACTAGTGTGGCAGGGCCTTAAGCGAAGGAGCGCAAAAAATAACGTTGAGAAGCAAACGAATCGTCGCTTTTTTGCAGTAAAATAGTATCTTCTCGTTTCGGGGGGGGGGGTTCTCGTCATATCCTCGGACGACGGCCTTTTATTACGGCCTAATCATAATAATACCTGTCGGGATTTCGCCGTCCGTCAGCAGCATTATCACCTTTCCCAGAGGTAACGAGCAGAATGATCCATTTTCCACTTCGTTCCACGCTTTTGGTTCGTGGTGTACCCAGTTGTGAAGAGATTATCATCGTCAGTGAGATAATAGTATTAAATTGCAGCATCGTCAGTATCCCGGGATTACGGAAAAAGCCAACAAGCTAATAAACTAGCGCTAGGTGCACCACCTGCGTCCGAGGTAAACTAGTAAAAACGGATCGACAAATAATTGACACCTTCTCGTTAGTTGTTTCAGGCACACCTCAACGGTGCTCAGTGATAATGCCAAATTGGTCAGGGATTCTGAGTTTCTGTGATTCGGAGGTCGTCTTCCGAGTCCCTGCTTCAATCAACATCCTGTACTGTCGCCAATTCTTATCCTGCGATATTCCGGTACAATTGTGCAACTTTCCGCATCATTGGATCTTCAAACGATGGAAGCGATCTTTAATCTTTGTTGTCGTCCCGATCACAAGCCCGTCCGAAGAAGGGGCTTTATGCATCATGCTCTGATAGCATTGGGTGTCGAGTTAGATACGAAGAGGTAGCATTTCGCAACAAAAAAAAAACCAGCCGAGCAATAGCTCTTCCGGTTTGCTCATTTCGTTTCGGGTGTCACCGAGCGGTATCGCTCTATCATTACTCGGTGGCCGGTGGTGTGCTGGATCTTCCGTAACCGCCACAACAACCCTTTTACAGTTCTAACCCTTTTCTTCCCTCTTTTATGTCGCTTCGCTTGCGGTGTTTCCGGTGTACAGGGGTGTCGTAAAATACCTTTTTCTGTGGCTCTGCTTTATGCTCATAGGCTTCTGCTTGCCTGCACCGGAAATAGCACCACTTCGGAGTTCTTGAGCATCGTATTTTGTTCTATAGACCCTTATTTTGAGATTTGCTGTACTGATCCGAGTGGTTGTACCACCACACCACGCGCATCGTAAAGTGTTGTCATCATTAACATAATCCCTTTGACCTCGTAATAGTGCCATAATGTTGAGCTGTAAGATTAAGAGCATAACGAAACCATTATCGAAAAGCCATTATGTGCCTGCAATGTAAAACAAGCTCATTTTCACCATCACGCTCTACAGATGCATCGCTTCTATCAGCTAATTGGTTCGCCCGCTGGCTTTTCACCTAATGAATCCATGTTGCCACTGCTATCGTTAACATCATCGGCAAATTACATCGCCACGTGCACCCACAGTTTGGCTATTGCGCGACGGTGTCGCAAGCAACTGGAATATTACTTCTTGATACATAAATTACCAAAATGTGGTGGATTTTAATTAAGTTTGAGCTGCATTCTTATCTGAGCTCGGAACCATTGCATTAATGCTGTGTGGATATAATGCTTTTTCGCATCCAAATGCCACTTATTCGAATGCAAGAAGTGGAAGAATCCTATATGCTAAACGTTTTTTCGATAAGATGAAATGAAATGATGTCCAACGGTATCATCACTTGAAGCCTATCGATTGTTAATGAGCGTACCGGCACTTTGACATCAAAAGCATGTGAACAAATCAATCAAAGTATGCTGCAGCATCTTGAGCCTCGTTGACCCACTTCAATTGGTCCATTTCCTGCGAATTAGCATCGTATCGCACGGCACACGGACAAACGGTGGAACTATTAGTTTATTGGGTAATTAAATTATTAGTGGCACTGTTACCCACTTTAGCTAATTGCAGGTAGAACATCGTTAATGGCTGGCCATAAACTAAAAGACTCTGGATTTGTCATGGTGTTGGATATAGCAAATCATCGCCCACAGCCGGTGGATGCGTCATAAAATCAAAGCAAACCACTCCATGACCGAAGTACAACAGGGATCTAATCAACGGGCGCAATAAACAACTTGGTTTCCCTGGGGATATCCTGCGCGGTCGAACTGAGATGGTCCTGGGAGCCGAATAAGCGGCTGGCTGGAGAGGTAAAATGTGTGTCGCTGCACATAATCATAATTATCATTCAGAGTCGTAAATTCTTGTCTTTGTTCAGCGTAATGGTCAACACGCCAGAAGACTGTGGCGACGGTGGCGACGGTTCGGCGGCAGGACAATTGAATTCAAGTGGCCATAACTGGACCATCCATAACAAGACGCCACCGTTCCATGCCCGGTGAGCACAATTGGCAATTGAGACAGTTTTGAAGCCGCCGAAGCAGCGCGCGAACACGAAGAGCGTGCTCGTGCACGGCGAGCGCTACGACTCCTCGCCGGACCGTCCGGAACTTTCTACGGACCGTCATCATAATCGCCAGAACCAACGCGGTCGAGACGAAAACTCGATGCTGGACGACGATGCTCTGGCCTCCCGCCGGACCGATATTGGATTCCGTAACGAAATTATAAAATTTACTGCTTCCGGCGCTTTCGGCCCGGTCACACGAGCAGAGTACGGCGGGGACGCGCTGCTAAATTAGATTGAATTAAGACACGACAAGACAGCCGAAGAGTAGCCCTCACCTCACTCCGCCATCCTCGTTGCCCAGGGCAACATCGTTCGAGTCCTTTTGTGTCGTCTTGCAGCTCGGTCGAGATTGATCTTCATCCGTTCGGGGGACTGGCTTCGGTTTTTGTGGAAGATGTGATGTCAGAAGGTCAAGAACGCCGTCGTTAACCTCCGGGTACACCCGAAACTCTTCCCCCTCCTCTGCCCCGTGGAACAGCAAATTGATGGATACGCCGGATAACGAGAATATTATCCGCTACTTTCGCTCATCCATCGTTCCAAGGCAGCACGGGGATTATGCGGGACTGGAAGGGTGCGGGACATTGCGGCGGAGGCGATGGATAGGGGGCGCCATGGGTTCCTTTCCTTGCCCGGTAATTCCGTTCCGGTTTTGTTAGCTAATTCCACCCTCGATGTCCACCGCGCGATCCTCCACCCATGGGGGGCCCGTTGGCGCATGGTCGTTGATTGCCAACTAGAGCAGCCTGCGGGAGGAAGGAACCCGAGTACCGATCCCGGCATCGTTCCGACATCGTTTGATTGATATAGTTTCATATTTCGATTTCGATCATAACCGGCATTATTCTACCGGCAAGGCGGAAGGATCACGGACGGTGGTGACTGTGCAACAGGCTCTTTTTTGTGTGGGAGTGAGAATTTTCCCGTTTCCCGCACCGCACATTGGTCACTGGCGCGCTGGCGACTGGTAAAACGTTGATTTATGATCTCTTTCTCTCCTGTGTGTTGATTTTAGATTAAGTCGACGCGAATGGCGACCGCGAACGCCTTGGATGATGATATAGGTCTCGGCAATGGAGCCCTGTGGCCGGCAATGTCCATCGTGCGCTGATTGATGGAACTTTGATTAATTCTGACTTTTATGGAGCTCGATTAAGCATGATGGCTGCCGCTACTGGTGCTGCTGCTTGCTGCTGCTGCTGCATCTCCATCCCAGGCAGGCATCAACAATGCAGCGCGCGCCCCCGAGGACCGCCAGAGAAAACGCTTTATGATCTACGATAATGATAGGAAGCTGAGATATGAGTGACGATGAGTACATGCAAACGATACCTGCAATCAATCCTGCTGATGCTGGGGTTGGTGGTGCCAGTGGCCTCCACGTGTTTGGCGATGCAGCCCCAGGAATGGTGCTGCTGTGGGATCACATTACGATTTCATCACCATTTCCCGGGATGAACCGTCACACCGGACGATTGAAATGCAATTAAATAATTATATTGTGATACGCTGTTGTTGCTCATAATTGTATTCCGCCGATGGGGTGTGATTTATGAAATGGACAGCTTCATTATTCAGGATCACTTCTCCGGTAGTCTCTTGTTGCAATCTAGCCGCAATTCTGTAGCTGTATCGTTAGACCACACACATCCCGTCGAGGTCACCGATGTGGCTACATTGTTATGCATTTATTCATCTCCACTTCATAATGCTACGCCATATCGATCAATCGGTCGATCTGCACCACTTGTACTAACATCGAGGAAGGCACACGATTGTTTTCTAAACTTTTCCCAACGTAACGGCTAGAGTGTTGGCTATATATTTGCCTTTATATTACCGCCACTGGGACCATCTTTGCGGCTGTTCCCTTTTATGTGATTGTTGATGTTCCTCCGACGGTAGCATATTGTACCGTTGTTTAAAATCTGTTGGTAGTCCAGTACCGCCACCGTCAGCATCATAAAGTGTCCAGCCACGCCGTACCACCCGATGCTACACCACGCAACGTTCTGGTTCTATAAAACTGGACCGTTAAAATATTTATTCACGCAAACCAGCAACCAATTCTTTGGTCAGGTTTATTGGCGCTATCGAGGGGGTTGTTGCAATGTGTTAACAGCTCGCCGAAGCTGAAAACACCCCAAAAGTGCGCGCGTGTGTCGAGAGGCTGCACGATCCCCGATTACCACCGGGAGTCGTCCTCGCCCCCCCCCCAAAAACCGAAACGCTCGAAAGCTCGAAATAATGATGACACGTGAGAGTGGCATAAGGGCACTCGTTCTCGCAACCGCGTCTGTATGGTGATTCTGTCGCATTCTGTCCAATAAAATGTGTCTCTTAATGAAGAACAGCGTTGCCGGGCGCCGTGGCCGTGGGATCCTTGCCGTTGGTTTGCGTTATTCTTTTCCATGTCCTTTGCTATGGCGCAGTTCCTACAGTCTTTCCATGGGTTCCATGCAGTTTCCTTTCCTTTACTTTTCCTCGACAAAGGCAAAGTTTCCTCGTTCCCGGTGGTCAAAACTTTGACATTCCGCTGGCGCGTGCACACCCACCGAGCGTCTTCGATGCACGCGGACTCGGTGGGGGCGCAAAGTTTTTCGTCCGGAGATGGTAAAATTGTTTGCGCGGAATAAACGATTAGACGTATACTGCTGCAGCACAGCTTGTGCCATTTCCTTGTGTCGTGTGCACAGGCACGGTGGGGGATCCAGACTTTGATCCTATTGTTGTACCCTCCGTCGCCCAGTGGGGAAGGCAGAAGCGATATCGTTCAATTGTGAGTTGGAAGCGCTTGGCGAGTGGTAAGTTTCCTGCGTGGCAAATATTGAGGTATTGTATTGCTTCGTGGGGACCAGGATGAGGGACAAATATGATGAATTATTTTCGCTTCTCAGTTAGTTCTGTGGGGAGCAGCAGTGTTTAGGACGATAAACATTCGGCTTTCCTAAAGGATCAAGTGGCTGGAGGAATAATAATCCTATTTCTTGCATTTTGTTTTGTTGAAGAACTGGAAAAGTTACGTTTTTCTATGATGATTTTTTCGATTTTTCGACATACATTCGTTCAACTTGTGCGAGACATTTACCGTTATTATGCTTGGGAATGCATTAACGCGACTTGTTAAATGTTTCCCTAAAAGTTGATCTTGTTTTTGAAATCTATCCTGCTACTTCTTTCAATAATTTCAGCGACTTCCTTTTCATCGATGCCAAGTTGTTACTTGAAACAATTTAACACATTACGCCGGTTACTGTCTACGAAGCATCATGAACCACAATATATTACCATAAATGTGTGACCGTCTCAATGCCGGTATGCTCGTTTGTTTGTGAAGAAGCAGGACTTTCAAGTGTAGCTGGAACTCCCTTAAGGCGTGACCTCCGTTGCGCTAGCTGGAAATTACCTTTCCTTACTGTGGGATCGTAAGCTAATCGATACAAATGACACCGAATGACTGACTTTTAAATGTTCAAACCAGTCCTAGCTTCAAACTGAAATGAATAAGCTACATCAGCTGCGTCCGCCATACCTTTGATCGCCTTTTTGGGAGTCGAATGCGTCAATACACCCGATAGTAGCATGGCCATTACTCCGAAATCCAGTACCACCGCGTGTTGTGTTTGGTGTGTTGATCTTTGAACACAATTTATGGTAAGCGTGGACATATTTCTTCGCTTTCGCTAGTTAGAAGTAGAACTTCACTTTTCTCCAGGTCAGTATTTCAAGCACACCAAGTAAGCGTCCTGCGGGGGGTGAAAAGTGGAAATTTATATCCATTACTTTTTGGATTTAGAACCGCGCCCGATGTTGGGCATTTGAATATTCATACAAAGCTTATCGATAGAAGCGTAGGCAAAGCGTAGGCTCACGGTCTCATACATCATTGCACCATACGCGTACCGTATCACGTGCCCAAAGTGGTAGACCCGGGAGCACATTATCCCGGGTGCCCATTTGGGGCGGTTGGCAAAATGGTGTTCGCCTTCTCCAGCGCGCGCCAACCTATAAATTCCCGCCACAATCTTGATGAGGATGCAAAAATAAAAGTGGGACTTGGAAGGACGTTCCAGCTACATTCCGACCATACAAGCATAAGCTTGTGTACTGCTTGCTTGTGCTGACCAAGGCCCCAAAGTCAGCCGCTCCCTAGACTTGGCAGGTCCATAATTCGTAACGACACTCCTTTTTGATGTAGATCCTTCACGGGTTCGGCTTGCGTTCGAAATCACCCATTCCACGGATCGACATTATAGGCCACGGTAACGAGTGTCGCCCCGATTTAATGGTACGGCAAGCAGCGTTAGAAGCGTGGATAAAACGTACAATTTTCCAATCGGGTTTTCGCAAATTTGGCCACGTGACACGATCAATCTCGCGTTGGCGTTCCCTCTTTACCTTCCGTCGTATCGGGGCACGCGCGCGCTGTAACCACGCCGTCACCGGAGGGGCAGGAAACGGTATCACGAGCTGCAGTTCCACGACGCCGATCGATGGCCAGCGGGAGCACGAGACGAGACGAGGTTGCATTACTTCCCATTCCGAGCGCGAGCACAATGCAATCAATCAAAGTGCCTTCGGGCTGCATCTAGAAGTGGCTCGGAGTGGCCTCCTGAGGGGGCCTCTAATGGGTGCTAATATCACACCCACCACCGGCCAGCCAACCGGTGGATCGATTCTCCCACGTTGATTAGCTTCACGTTACTTCGTGTGCGGTGGAGTGCCCAGCGGCAAAAATGGAGCTGCCAGTGTGCGCTTGCAACCCCCCCCCCCCCCCCCCCCCCAAGAGTAATTCCGATCGCGTTGTGCGTCAGGCTTAGGGCTTAGGTTAGAACGATAGTCTCAGTTGCGACCGCGAATTAGTATGATCTCTCATCGTGCGGCGTGCGGCGGTTCCGATCGTGCGTTCAATCCTCTCTCTTTCTGTGTGCTTTCTGTTATTTCGTCCTTTAATTTGTTCGAGTAATTATCCAACTCGACAACGGCCACGGAAGGAGTTATCCTGGTGCGGAAGGATAGTGAAGAAAGAAAGTGAACCATCGCCGCATTCCAGAAGAGACCGCATTGTCTGCTTTGCGTTCCTAGTGGAGAGGCCTGGCTGCCAGAAAGTTTGCATAGCACTAGAGGGAGGGAGAGAGAGTGTGATAATTAGTTAATAGCCATTTTCCGGTTCAAAGTAGTGGGCATGGCCTGTACTGGTAACCGGTGGCGATGCTGGTGGTGGTGGTGCGTGTTTAAAAAGGGCGCCTCATGGTCTCTCGGTTCGACTCCTCGCCACACTCCCGCTGTGTAAATGTATTTCCGCTAAAGCTCTCCGGTTACATGCCGGGTCGGTTGTGGCATTTCAAAGGACATCGAGCAGCAGCCGCAGCTTGGCGTCGGCGGTTCACCTGTAGCCGTGACACGCTTTATCACTTTTCACTAATTGTAATGACTTCTGCCGGCTAGCCGGTCGACCTGGGTCCATGGAAAACCATCCCTCACCCCTTTCTGCTTTGCCATGGAATGAGGCGGGTTCGACGTTCCGCACGGTACTCGAGCTGGAGCGCTGTAAAAGTGTTATTGGCGTGCGGTATGCGCTGTTGAAGGACCGTTGGTTGGTTTTTGCATACGCCCGACGGGGCGTTACTTGGCCAGCTACTAGTCGCGGTGCAGAAAATTGTGATAAATGGACCAGCGGTATAGAAATTGCACGGCTGCGATAGAATACGATAAGGGCTCAACCCATAAGGGGGGGATCGTTACCGAGATATCGATTCGTGTGGACCGCATCGACCAGGGGAATGTTCATCGTCTCGTCTCTATTATCAGGATGTTTCAACGATAGTCACGTATCGTTATCACATTATAATCGATGAAAAGTGGACACACTTCAGTGCATCACGTCCATAGTTGACTTGGCGGAAGGACTAATGGGAGTTGACTCTTAAGACAACCGGGTGTCAGCTTGCACTCTGTTGAAGGAAGGCTGTTTGAGTTGTTTCCACTTGACTGGTGCATTGTGAGTTGAGATCAATTGTGTCCGGAGACACAAGCCATTCACACTGGGTTCTATCGATGACTTCTGATTGCTGCTATGCTGCGGCATCCCGTCGTCGTTATCGTTCAAACAAAGCCACCAGTACGTATTTGCAGAGATCGATTCATTAAACATTCCTTCAATCAAGCGCCACAGCCTTGCAGAAGACGTCGGACTAGAGAAATGCAAATATTACCTCAACGTTACCGCGGCCGTGCGGTGTCCCTGTGTAAGCACAATTAGTCGAAAAGATAAGTCCTCCCCAGCGGCGGGGTGGGGAGATTATCTTGGCAACATCAACTGAAGCGCTGCTACGAGGCCAAAGACACCGAACCGATCGAACGATCCGGACCGTACCGCAGCACTATTTGCTTCAAGTGCGATTTACGCTTTGTCAGCGACAGCATGGACAAGATAGAGCACCCTCGCCACCAGGGCTTCAATTGTCTCCAGAAGATGGTACACCAGTCGCAACCGCAAGCCACTGGCACTGTTGGCCACTGTTGGGGATGGATTCATTCGTTATTAATGTCAATAATTATTCAATTTATTTCCCCGTCATCAATTGATTATTATCGATGGCGTATGCTGTGGGGACAGCTGCAGAAACCATATTGACATGGCACGGTGGTGGCACGGAGGGTTTATATCCTCTTTTAGTGTGCTATTGGTTGGGATGTTGTTCACGTGCCAGAATCGATCGTGTTTGGAAGGAAGTTGGTGGTGGTGCACAATAAATATCACATCACAAAACTGGAACCGCTAGCCTGAAACAAAGGTACAACAATACGATTTCATTTAAGAGTGTTTTATGTTACTTACGTCTCCAGCGCACCACAAAACGGACTGGTCGTGCTGGAACGTTTGCTTCAATTGGAGATGGCGAACGCGAATTGATTACTACAAGGAACGAAATGGTTCAATCGATTATCTCTCGACAGTCGTCTAATGATCACTTACAGCATGTGCACTTGTTGGTACACGGAGCTCTAGGTGCTGTTTTTTCTATTGTCTCTCCGATCCACGATTACCGTGTGGCCGCGAGACAACCAATCGGGGCCAGCTCGACGGAGCCATAGTCCATTTTCCGGTTAGATGGACACGCGCGCTGCTTTTCGCACAAGAGTTTGGCAGTAATGTTGAAGCAATTGCACCTTTTATGAGCATATCCGTTTTAGTGGTTCCTTTTTGTTGGCGCTGGCGGTGTTTTCGTCGTTCCAATTTACGGTCCTTTTCGCTGTGGTATTGCCGCTGTGCATCAATTGTTTATCCTGCGTTTCATTCCTTCATTCCCAAGTGGCGCGTGTGCGCCACAGTTGATGAGCCCGCCCTTGGGTAATGAAAATGAAATTGCGGAACAAATTAATTATTTCATCCAACTGCCCCCGTAGTTCATGGGGAGCGCTTTGGTGGAATGCGAATGAGCCAATGAGGAGAGTACCGGGAGTTAAAGGGACAAGATGTAGAAACAAATATGCTTCCATTTCATAGATACTGTTGCCGAGTGCTACCGTTCTGTACCGTGCCAGTAGTAATCTGTTCCTGTAGTTGGTAAATTACTAAACGCAATAAATGTAAAGAGAAAGATTGGAAACGCTTACCTTGCTGAAGGACCTATCGATTTATCTGCCACATTCGATTTAGATCCATCATCCGCGTTGCTGCAATGCTAGTCTGGAGCGCAAAATATGTTTACACCGCTTTCTAGAGCAACATTTTTTCGCCATACACAACCGTTAAAATTCCTACACAGTCTGCTCGCAGCGCAAGAAAGTCTCTGGGGAGCAGCCCTTTGCTGATGGCTCCATTTTCTGCCACCGTGTAATCGAGTTTGCTCCAGCAGCAGCCGTTCCGTGTTCGTTTCGGCTCGCGGTTACCAGGCGCGGATGGTGTGCTAGGATCGATTCTGAACACTGAGATTTGTTCACGATGGCTTCCGGGGTTCCGGGCGACTAGAGGATGCATCCTCTATACGCCCTGCAGCATGCAAACGACGATATCGAAGCACATCGGCGTGGCACATGTGATGCTGCTGCCTCTGCCAAATAAACATTGCCAAGTGCACAATACGGGGGAGAGGTGGGTTGGGTTTGCAGGCAGCATAGTATGTTCGATGCTCGATATGGTTCGATACCTATCGAGCACAGTAGCCTTTGGTTTTGCATTTGGCAGCCTCGGTGACGGCGGTGGCGTTTAGATTTATTTGCGAAACACATTTGCGCCGGATTGATGATGCACGATGGCGGGCGGCGGACGAAATCGATAAAGGATTCGTATGTTGACGCCGACACGGGTTACGTCCCTTTTTTGGGTCAATATTTGCTCAATAAAATGAGCCGATGGATTGGCAAATTCCTTTTTACAAAACGGGAAACAGATCCCCAACGAGGATATCAATATTTGGTTGAAATTCATTTATCAAGTGCCATGTTTTCCCTGCAACTCCCTGGTAGGCCATTTGAAGTAGATTTCAACACGTGAGCAGCGTAATCCTTTAAGCATTTGCGCTGGAGGTCGACCTGAAACTCGAGAGCAAAGGATTACAAATTGTCAACTGAACCGAAGCAAGCGCGCAGGAGTGTAGTAAGTACATCGAGTAAAAGCAGTCATCGAGGCAAACACCATCGAGAACCGGCTACGAAATGTGTAAAATATGGCAATCATTTTTCGCCTTCGGTAAGCAAGCGTTAAACCGCTCTCCCGCTTAGCTCAAATACACAAAGCATCATCTTCTCATCGGCCAGATAAACTGGGAAGAAGCGGGGTGTGTGTGGGAACCGGATGCCGTCCCAGCAAGACTCCAGCCAAAATTTGCACCATCATCCCATTAAAGAAACACCAAAAACACACGCAATGTAAGGCGCGCCACCTGCACCTTCGCACCCAAAATCGGATCAAACGGTTACTCCGACGACGCACGCCGCCACGCCACCGTTGATCCATTTTCCACCGGCAAAGGAAAAACGGTGTTTCATCTTTCTCTCCTTCCTCCTTCATAAAGAAACATATGCAAATCCGAGCAGTGGAACCACCGTTCCGTTATGCAGATGCAGAGCCTTTGAGAAGGGAAGAAGCAACCGCACACTTCCGCACTCCAATCACCGCCCCCTCCAGGTGGAATTCACGTAGCCATTTTCTGGTTCTGGTGCTGCTGCAGATCGACCGAATGTGACCCGCTCCGAGTAACCTTTGGGATTTGGATATTTTTCTACATTCTTTTTACTTTCACCACCTTCTGTGTCCACCAGAATCCAGAGGGGGTAAAAACAAAACCGACTATAAAGTTTATGTTGCTCGTAACAAATGATGAATTTCTATTGTACATTGCGGGGAGTGGAGAAGAGCGTGCACGCTGTGCCAACACCTGAGCTGATGGAAACGAATAAATCCAGTTGGATTTTCCTGAGCGCGCATCACCGGGTTTTTTTTTTACTGGAACCGAATCGGAACAAAAACGGAGCGGACCAGCGAACCGGTTATTCCGTGCGTGCTTTGACGATTTTCCTTCTCTTCGATAAATAACTCAGAAGAGTGATGTTCAGTGAAAAAACTAGACCAAATAAAATGGTTTATCGTAAAAAAAGTCGCTTAAAATGCGCGCTAAACATTTAAAAATAAAACGTTTGCGCGTACGTTTACAAACCTGCGTTCGCGATTCAAGAACTTTTTTTTTCGTATTCTTGTTCTTCTGAACGCGTAATTCACGCACACACTCGCAAAATCATTCGCTCTCGCTTTCGCGCGTGAGAAAGAGCGAGAGGAGAGAATGTTTGACGCGCGCGGTGGCGGTTTGTTTTCGTCGGTTGCAGCTGCCGTTCACAAAAACGAATCGCTTTTGGTCGCGGAATTTCGGGTTAAAAGTGGCGTAAAACAGTGATTAAAACTACATCATCTCAGTGAAAATGAGGGTTTGATTCGGTAAAACATCATTCATCGTAAAAAGCCACGCTCCCCCCCCAAAGCGCATAACACAGAACAAACGATCGATTACGCGTAGCTCCCTCGTGAAACTGGAGGTGCGCTTGGCTGGAGGGAAAAATGTCGTTACAAAAATCGACGCCGTGCCACCGGTCACCGTGGACTGCACGCAGTTTCAACAACGAAAAGTTCCAAACGCGCGCGGGTTGACTTAGTGAGCCACGCTTGGCAGACTGTGGGAAATCGGGGCGAAACAAACGGCCGGAAAATCGGTGAAATAAGTGCGTCTCGCGGGTGGTGATCGCCAGGTTGTTTGTGGATTTTGTCTTGTGTTTTCCCATTTCCGCACCCACTCGCCACCGTATCAGTGTCGTCGCGTACGTACGCATTGTGTTTTTTTTTTTACGGAAAAGTGCAGAAAACAGTGAAACATTCGCCCCGGCATCGTAGTGCGAAATGAAGCGAAAACACGGCCACTTTCCTACGATGCCACAAGACGCGCTCCGTGCGTTTTCGTTCAGATTCCGCAGCGGTGGAGGCTGAAACCTGAACGGTGAAGATGCTTCAAAGCAACTTTGAAAACAAACCCCGATCGCAGCTGACTGAGTTTTTCGCCGCGCGCCCAGAGTGCGTACGGAGGGAGAGAGATCCGCGAAGAGGAAGCGTGATTGGAAACTGTGTAGCGCTTCTTCCACTGTTGGAATCACGTGTGGAAAGCTTCGCTTGCGCTATAGATCTTCATCGTCGTAGCGGGCAAAAACAAATGACGTTACGCCAATTGAACGTGGAAAGAAATCGACCCACCCGGACCGATCCGGAGCGTGAAAAACGAGGGCCCCACGCAAAGTGAAAACACAGCCTCCGCGGATCGCAGAGAAAACACACAGGAAAGCCACCGCAGCCGCACCGGCGAAGCAGTAGCCATGGGGAAAAAGTGAAATTAATCGAAGAAAAATTGTTTCACTGTCATTTTCAAATGAAATGAAGAGTGTAATGACGCGCTCACCTTGGTGTGCGGGCGCTAGAGAAGTCGTCTTTTGGAAAATCTCACCCACAACCCAGTCACTCGCTGGTCTGCTGGTGGAAAAAAGGAAGGGAAAGTCTGGGAAAAGCGTGAGCGTATTTCGCATTCGCTGGTTGAACAAAGCGCTGCACGTCACTAGGGAGCTGCTTATCTAGACTCGGTGGCAACTTAAGCGTCAATGTCACCGCACCTTCAGGCTGGTCTTTTTGTGGCTGCGAACCCAAAGGGTGGTGGTGCACGTTTACGACTCTAAACATGCCCGTTTAAAATGCAAAAATATTGCACCACCAAGAGCCAAACTCGTACTATCATGGCAATCAGCCAGACCTATCTGTTGCTATTTACCTTTTCCAGACGAACGGAAAATTTTCACTCCGCCTCATGTGACCGCAGCTGCTGCAACGGAAAAGTAAATATAAATGTTCCGCGAAAGTTCATTTCATTCGCTGGAGACCCGCATTTCTTATTTATGCTTTCCCCTGGTGACTTTAATGTTATTTAATAGATTTTTATCGGTTTTTTGGGCTTCCTTTTGCGTAACGGTAATGAAGCAATCAGTGCGGGCACCTTCTACCGATTCCCAATCTCCCGCATGGTCTGCTTTGTTTTTCTTTCGTCTTTTCGGTGACATTTGAAATAGAAAGCAATCACCAAACCAATGTGGCCACTTCCGTGACCT
The DNA here is from genome assembly GCF_943734665.1 of Anopheles aquasalis. NCBI lineage: Eukaryota > Metazoa > Arthropoda > Insecta > Diptera > Culicidae > Anopheles > Anopheles aquasalis. The sequence goes on from NC_064877.1 coordinate 47,990,112, forward strand.
CGGAGACAGTGGAAAATTGGAAGCTAACCTTGCCATGGCGACAGCACCAAGTTTGTCTTTGTTTCGAATCGATCACGCGTAAAATGTACGCGACACTATCCGCTACCATTTCTCGCCCACATTTTGTGGTTCCGCCAGCGCCAGCGAACGGGTGATGGAAATGAAACTTAACTTGCGGAAAGAGAAAGTTAATTTTTCCGGCCAATGGCGTTCTGCGGTGGTGGTGGTGGTGGTTGTGGGTTGCTGCCGTTATCCATTGTCGGTGCGTTGCACTGAAAAGGGAGAGCAGCCTCCCAACCTGGGACAGTAGTTGCATCTTCGCATTTATGTAACATCGGATTAATTACACACCAGAGCATCGCCGTTGTAGTAGGCGTTACTGCTGCATAGCGTCGCTGGCGTTCGCCAGGTCTCTAATAAGCGTAGGTTTTCCCTTGCCAAAGGGAGCGCGATGCTGAGCCAAAGGGTGGCGACAGATCGCAAGACCGAGCACACTGCACGGGGTTGGTGGCCATTTTTAATGAGCGCATCGCGGTACCGGCCGGTGTTGTAGCCTGAGAAACTGTGCAGTCAGTCGTTTGCATTATGTCACGGATCGACACTTGATTAACGCAAAGTCGCACCCGCGGTGCTTGCTTTTCTTGCCGTCTGGCTGTTGCACTGGTACGCTTTCACTGATTCCGGGGCTCTAGTGCGCGCATGCTGCGGTAACCTTTCTCGGCCGACTATCGTTACACCAGCACGACGCCGCACAGATTCCGGATGTTATTTCACCTTTTTTTTTGAGATAAAAAAAAATGCCTCGATTCATCGCCACGCACGCTTCTTGGGTAATGTTTCCGTGGCTGGAATGGCTTGGCCATTTATTCTATTCAGGAGGTCAGAATATTCTAAATGTCTCTCTGAGTTCCACTTTATTTTTTAAATCGCTCAGCCAACCTTTTAGTATTACTTACCGATTAAAGGCGCAATAATCGACGAAAGATCTTGAGATAACATAATAGAGTTTTGCACCGCTTGCAATCGAGGAAATGACAAGGATTCCGTCATGTTTAGAAAAAGTGCAGTCCTCAGAAGAGCCCTTCTCGGCTGGTTTCTAGAGTTGATTATTGTTTTCGAATAAAATATAACCATAGAAGCTGTGCGAGGACAGTTCCATTTGCTTTTCTACACAACGTCTACTATGATGCTCTGTAGTCAGGCTGTAATGTACTGTTGCAAACATGCACTAACGCGGATCATCTATTAAATTATGGGTCAATGCATTTAAATAAATCTGAATATGAATCGAAATGAAGTCACACTTCCCAAATCATTTCACTTTTCTTGTACCATCGTAATTCCTAATGAATTCACCACATCGTCGTAGTTCATTATTCATTAACTAGAATTAATCATTAAACATGTATGGATTGCGAAAAGATTTAACGACGACTGCATTCGAAATTTAGAATTTCCTTTTTTACAAAGACAATCGATCAATACCAGCAAATCAAAGTGTAAACAGGAAGAAAATAAAGGACTCGTTCAATAGTAACTAACGTTCCGCAAACTCGACTTGTCGACTTGTGGTTGTCCTATATCAGACCCATCTCTTACTTCACTTGACAGCAATCACCAGAGGAAACAGCGTACCACCGTCCCCATTCGACGTCCATTGGCCCTCGTGGCAAGGATACAAATTGTCGCTGAGAGCGAAACAACACATAATAATAATTTGCTCCTACTAAACCCCCTCCACGCACGGCTCTTGTTATCATCGGCTCGTGGCTGCTAGCCCCCCCCATCCCCCTCCCCAAACTCGCTCGCTCTATAGCAACCAACGCAAAGCCAACCAGGTTCGCCAACCCGTTTGGGGGCCATATAACGTATTGCCAGCGAAATCGCCACGAGCAACAAATCGACCTCAATTTGGTTTCGTCTCCGCAAACCCCCGAGGGATCAACGTGGTCCGGGTCCGGTTCCCTCGTCAATTCGGTGACTCCGTCAAGTGGAACCATAAAACTTTCTTTCAATTCGGCCCTTTGGTGGACACTTTTGCCCTGCAGCACGCAACGGTTCGCAGATTGCCCCTGGCTTGCCCTTGAAAACCCTTGGCCGGACCGGAACAGCCCGCAAAACGGAGGGGGGGGGGGGATACATTAACAACCAAGCGACGGACGTCACGGGGTTGGGATGATGATGAATTTTCCTTCCGCTTTTCTTGGAATGAAGCAACCCCACCATGCTGCCGGTGACCGAAGCATTTTCTACGGATGAATTCCGGTCCTCCGGTTTTTTTTCTTCATATCTGTCCCGGTCCCACTCTGGATCTCTTCATTCCATCTCGCTGATATGGAAGCCAAGATGCCACACCAGAAAGGGCCAATGTGAGATGTGCGTTCGGCTTCGTCTTTAACAAATTTTCGATACTTTCTTTAGAAGATTTACCATCCTGGAACGGCACCACCGGATGGCCACGCCAAGTGGAACCGGAAATCGGATGTTAAATCGGTGTGACATTTTAAAAGTCCTTTCATTTGCCAAACGAAGGAGGAGTGCCGGTCGCCAAACTCGAAACCCAAGCGCCGGGAATGAGCGAAGCGAATGTAGAAGTCACGCAAAAATCTGTGCAGAAGAGCGTGAGCGTGAATGTCCTTATCAGAGCACGGCGCGATTGTGACATACGGAAGCTCTCAGTTGGCGTCCTCACGAACGAACCGTGGATTCGGGGTACGGTGGTACGTTCGCCGGCATCAATCAACAAAACCAAAATTGTAGTAATTCGATTTCGTGCCATTTTCGGTTGACATTCCCATTTGTGCGGTTCTTCGAGCAGTTCTTTTTGCGCCGCGCCGTCTCCCTTGACATGCCCATGATTCTCGATCCTTTTCCCGAGGGGGGGGCACAGCGTTCCGCGGGTTTCCTCCGGTTGAACGGTGGGGGCACATCATTCATTGCAGCAATGACGTCACGTTGTTGTGTTGAGCGAACGATCCGCAGCTGTCCGTCCCCCCCCCAACCCGGCATTACGCCCTGAGGTGTAATGATGTGACGTGACGAGATAAAAGTAGGAAAACGAAACGAAAATAACTAACAAACCAACCCACTCAACCTTTACCCAGAGGAGTTCGTTGCGAGTGGTTCAGCACTCGCTCGCTCGCCGGCTCGTAGTGACGGAGGAGGCGTTGGTTGACTGATGATCACGCGCACCTCACTCTGCCCTATCCGATACCATCAGCCACGGACTCGGAGATCTGACCGACCCCTGGGCGCTACGGAAGCTTCCGCGAAGCATCTCGCGAAACATCAAACGGAAGCTCCTGGCTGGTGCTGGGTTGGGTGGTGGTAAGTGTTTCGATTTTCGGCAAGACGGAAGTGCTGCTGTCGGTGATGCGTCTCGAGACGTTTGTAAACGCTCCCAGCAGACATGTCCGTTACCAGTTCCTGCCGGCTGTTCCGGCCGACGGGTGAACTTGGGAGTGACTGATGATTCCCAGCAGATCGGCGCTGATCAGTCACAACATCGGCAGACAGGGAGGTTGTTTTTGTGGTTCGAAAGTTTGTGACCTAACGTACTCGGTCTCTATCTTTCTTTCTCTTCTTCTCTCGCTTTCGCATAGACATGAGAGTGCTTCTCTTCCAAAATGCTGCTTTTGACTTTGTCGAAGCATTCAGCACTGATAAGCAACGCAACTTGGTGGAGACGCATGGCTTCCGGTGTATGAAAAGTCTAGCAAGCGGATGCTATACTTCGCCTTCCACAGCGAACATCGCGGCAAGGTTAACAAGCGTAAAGGTAAAGTTACGGGCGGTGGTGCCGCGGCAACATCACGAATCTGCCAAAGTCAGATCTGCTGCACAATATTTCGTTAACCGTAGAAGCAAAGTTTGTGCTTGTTTCGTTCGCTGGAAGGTGGAAGCGCATACACTTGCGCCAAAGCAGTGCTCGCGACTAGTTTGGCGTCCCGTATTCACGCCGACTTTTTGGCTGCGTGTTGCTTTGGTTACGTGTTGCGGTTGCTCAGTTTCTGTTTGAAAGTTCACAATCTTATTACTGGACAGTTTGGGGGCGACATCGACGCCGGATGATGATGGTCGTCGTCCACCGCAAGCCCTCCTCCGGGGACACGGGACGAAAGAAGCTCCTTCGCCTAATGCCGTGGTCCCCAGGAAAGATCACAGCAAAAGCACGGTAATCAAATATTCACTAAATCCTTGGAATCCTGGCGACAACGACGAGATGTTAAGCGGGGGAAGGCCCGTGGAAGCGTAGCGATAGTGTTCGCAGTGTGCTATCGTCGTTATGTGTTCGGGCTTGATAGCGTCCTGCTTGCCCCACCGGTCCTCCCATCATCGGTCCCATTCGTTTCACTCGAGCAGGCGCGTGGCGTACTCCTGGGATGTAATGTGATTTTATTGAAATTTAAGGCAAAGTTCATCCTCGTGCGCGATGCGACGTCGTCCTGGTCTTCGTCGTAGTGACTGGAACTTTGTACGATTCGCTTCACTGCGGGCAGATCATGTGCCGAAATGATGCCCCCCACAAGCGCTTCACTTCACTGGCAGTCGGTTGCGCGCACTGGATCGGCTGGATGAAGCGATAGTTTTTTATTGGATCTCTTGGGTTGTCTTTCTTAAATTAACTTACCTACTTATGGTCCATCTTTTTACACTTTGATCGCCGGATTGATTGCACTGTTTGAGTTTTATATAAAGTGAGCGCGCGTGCCTTGAGATCTTCGATCGTGCCCGGTACACGATTACTTAGATTACTCACACCATAAATTTGTCGCTTCTTTTTTATAAAACATGCCTACTGCTCTTGTGGTACTATTGATTTAGTATCGTATTTTACAAATACCCTGACAACAAGAGTTGCCACTTTGGTGAACAATATTTAATCAAAGTTCAAAGAGATCGGTTCACTGTTTCCTTATCAATGGTTACCGTTCACTGCGTACGATATCCCGCCAGCCCCGAGACCACCGGTAGCAATATCCGTTTGAATTTAATTTCTTAATTCTCTCCCGAGGTCCAGGTGACACCGAAAAAGAAGCGCTTCCGAAAAGCTGTGGTTCATGGATTAAAAGGAAGAAAAGGAATCCGCCCTTTGCAGACACCGGAAGCTTAGGTACGGGCGGGAGTAGGATTAGTTAGTAAATGGATTTTTATAGCAGATATAAAATGAAAAGAACGTTATTTTCGGTACTCTCCCACACACAGGCGATGGTTCTTGAACCGGCGATCGAGCCGCCGATGGTAGGATGCAGTGCTTTCAGTAGCCAAACCTTAATAGGATTAAGCGAGGCTTCGTGGTTGATCAGTGTCATCACCTTTGTTGAATGGCTATGAAAATGAAGTTCACATCTTTGGCACTGCCACCGTGCGGGGTGTGTACGGTTTGAAGACTCGCTCACTTATCGGATACGAAGTTTCTCGCTTGGCGAACACTTTCATTGGAGTGGAGGTAGCACTTCTATCAAATTTACATACTCCGGCCCAAGGCAGTCTATGTTGGAAGCTATCAGTTGAAGAATATGTGTCCCCAAAGGCCTCTAGTGAAACAGAGTGAGTAAATGTTCTTGTCTTTGACGAAGGGTAATGGAAAATGTCTCAAAAATGTCAAATTAAAGCAAATGACTTGGAACCGCGGCTCGAGCCTCAACCACAGCAGTATGGGAAGAGGTGAGGCCGCTCGAAGGACTGTTTAGGTTAACGCTGTTAGCATCAACTCGTTACCAAGTCAGTATGGGTGGACCTGCCTGCCAGTAATGCATTTGTGCGCCACGAAAGGTACACTCCCGCATCACCTAGCGAGAGGGACAGCGTCGAGTATTGTGATTCCATCCACTTCTTTGCTTTGTCTGGTTACAATATTTACTCAGGCCGGTCGGGGTCGGTACTCGCTAGCCCTTGCCCCCAGAGAGAAGGGGGTTTGCTAAATAATGGAAAAAACCATCACACGCAGGTCCGTAACCGGTCTGCGGTCTACACTGAGAGGTAGAGGATGAAAACAACAAGAGAAAAAAAAAACATAGAGCTCCATTTGTAGTACTGCCATTTGTGTCTCTCCAAGTCATGGCTTACACCGATCGGCCCAACCTACCGACCGACGAAGGGGGACGGCGGCCTACTACGGTGACGAAGTGTCTATCGCACGGAGAGGATCCCATTTTCTCGGTCCCGTGTCTCGTGTCACCCACCAAGGGGCGTACAATCTTCTGGGGAGTGGGTGAAGCTTTTCTCACTTCCTCTTCCATTTTGTCACCATCGTTCCTCCCCCCCGCCAGCGCGCCCCGGTAATAAGCCGCGAGGATGCTGCTTGCTGGGCTGAGCTGGGTGACTCAAGCGGCACGGGGCGACCGAAGCCGGAGGGTATCGTAAAAAACGGGAAAAAGTACATTTAAATGAGTTTGGCAGGTGTGAACGAGAATGGATGGTAGTAAAAAAGTGGAATTAATTAATAGCCGCCGCTGTGCCGAGGCTCCTCTGGCCCGGTAACAGCGTGACAACGTTAGAGCGCCACCAGCGCTGAGGGCTCTGAAAGGACTAGAGAGAGAGGGGGGAGAAGTAAGTACTTTGCGCGCGATTTCAGTGACCCGAAAAAAGGAGAACCTCCAACGACGACGACGACGACGATGGCTTTGGTGTGTACATTAGCGTCCGCGGATGGTTCTGCTGCTGCCTGCGGAGCAATAAAATCAAACTTTTCGCAATTAATTGTTCTGCTCGCGAACCACCTCCCTGCCCGATTGGTCCACGTTTTGGTGTCCAAGGACGCGCTTGGCATGTGCTGACTTGCTTGCTGCCGCTGCCGATGGGTATCCTTTTTCACGGGTTTTTACCTGGTGTGGCGTCCGGTATGTGGCGCATAGCGGTTGTCATCTACCGTTTACGTGAAACATATGTGTTGTACCTTCCGTGCCAGAAACGGAAATGAAAAGAATCATCATCCAGCATGACACGGCATGAGTGTAGCAGCAGTTGAGCACCGACAGCAGCAGCAGCAGTTTCTCTTCGAACCCCCAACATTATTTCCAACCATTGCAGACAACAAACACATTAGCGTAACACGGCGCCCGCTCTCGGTTGGCACACTCTGCGACGACACACCGCACGTGATTTGTTACATTCGTGGCGTGGCCTGTATGTGCTGTTGTTTGCCTTTCAGTGAAGGCTGCGGCCTCTTCTGACACTGAACTTTGCCGTTTTTGGTGGCAAAACTTTAACAATCAGCTCAATTCGTCTCGAAAGTCGTGACCGGCAACTTGTGCATCTGTTCTGTTTCTTTGTTTCCGCTTTCATCCTCTAGCGCCGGCTCTCGGTTTCATGGTGGTTTTTGTTTCTTGAAGAGATCTAAACTTTCCTTCGTCTCTTCGTCTTGGCCCTTTATTTTTTGACGAGTAGTGCAAGCGGATCTTGTGGTGATCTCTTTGTGGTTTGTTTGAGGGATCGAGCAGAAAGGTATCGTCTCGACCCGGAGTCACGTCCAGTCGTTTCTCGGGTATCGTTGATGCGCACCGCCTACTATACGCATGCAATGGTTGCGCCTGAAAGTTGTGCAAGAAGCATGGCAAGCTTTTCTCATGCTGGTGCAGAAGTTTCCACGCAGACGAGCAGGGAACAAACAATTCCACGAAAACACACTAGTCCCGGAGTGTGTGTCACGCGTCATCTTCATGTCTGGTCGAGTTCCCAACTCCCAAACACGCTGGGTTCCCGCTTCTTGGGGCGATGAAAATGATGATCATGGGGAAACTATTGAAATCAAACCACCGTCTTCTCGGAATCTGGAGCATGAGTTGCGTGAATAGCATTTGAATTGAAGATAGCGCGGTCCGTAAGGTCGTCAGTGTCCAACAGAACAGCCGTAGTTGTTTTCCGATGCAGAAGTATTTATTTAAACTCAAAATAAGCTGCTCCCCCCTGCCGCTTGTATCGAACATCGAGCACAAGTATAATAACATTTCCCCCCTAACGATGCTATTTCGGAGGGAAAATTCGCCTCTTGATTGCTGCTCGTTAACAGAAGCGCGGCACGACTTTGGACTCTGGAAGGACTCCCCGGATCACAAATACCGTCTTTCTTCTTCCACCAATCAAACAACCGATCCAGCTTGCCCACCCAGAGACGGCGATTTATCAATAAATTTGATTTTAAGCAGATTGCAAATTAAATCTGCACCTTCTGCGCTCAGTTCAATTGCCCTTCGCGCCGTGCTAAACATGCGAGTCAAAAGCCGATCAACATCGACTTTTGGACTACCGTGGCCGCGCTCTCGATTGGTGGAGATGTTGCAGATGCTTTGGGCAAACAAATATTGATTGAGCGATAAAAGTAACAAAAAGAATCCGGAAGGCGGAAGCAGCGCTTGAGAAAATCACAAAGTAAGGGTGAGGGCTGTGGGGAGAGGAAGGATTTTCCCGCTCTTTAGCTCCCTCCATTACCCACTTCGCGGGACACATCGAGCGAGCGGAATCGAGCGAGGAACAAGAATCGTAAATCACTTTTCGCTCGTTTTCATTGGTACACACAGCGGGCAATCGAGCCTGCAGCAGCAGCAGCGAGAAAATTCCGCCAATCTTTCTGTTACTATCTCTTTTTTTTGCTCTCTTTTTCCGCCCTATATTAGCTCACCTCTTCTGTACAGGGAGATCTGGGTATTCGGCGAAACAGCGAACCGCTGCAATGGCACTGTGGTTCTTCCTTCTCTCAACTCGCTACCAGTATTGGGAGAATTACAGTATCCATTGTTACTGACACCCTGTGTCCTGTGCCAAGTCTGGATCCTACCGGAAGGTGCATAGGGCTGCGAGAAGAGGAGGCGCTTTAATGCAAAATAATTACATTTGCTCTTTGCGCCATTACTCACGCAATGCGACTCTACTGGAGCGAGGTGTGCCCCAAGGCAAAGCAAAAGAATGTTGCTCGAGTTCTTCTGCCCCCGCACCCCCCGTGTCGCGATAAGACTCCTGACAGGGGAGTAAATTTTGGGGCAGTACTTCCGTGGGCCCTACGCTTTTACGCGAAAAGGTAAGCGTGACCATGGCACAGTAACGCATAATTACGGTCGAATCCCTGAGCTTCCGCCCGGAAGTTGGTGAGTATCCCGGGCACTAGAACGCTCTGGAACTCTCGCGTTGTTAATTGAACCACGTACGAGTGCCACGTGCCGCCGCCACCGCCACCGTCGTGCTGTTATGTAGCTGCTTGCGCCTGAAAGGTAGACCGAGCGCACTGCATGTCCTCGGTCGGCGGTGGCGGTGGAATCCAGTTGTGGTGCGATAATCAATTTTCCGAGACACCGGCCATCTGTCAGCGTCTTAATTCCTGGGCCTAAGCCCTGCCAGACGTGATCTGTGGGACCGTAATTAAATTTTTCATCTAACGAACCAATGTAAATCAGCAGTCTGTAACTGGAGTTAGGTACCTACAGCTTAAAGCTTGCTGTTTTATGATAACATTTCCCCCTTCGTTGGATTAGCTGAAGGCCTTTATCGAATACCGGTGACGAGGTTTCTTTTGGGTGGGGGGAGTTTTTGGGTTGAGTTTCCTGGTAACCCATTTTCGGTTGCGATTCCGTTTGTCTTTGTGTCCTTCGCTGGAATTTTGACTTTCGGGACCTTCACCGGGAAAGCCTCGGTACGCTCACGTAATGGAGAAGGAAGAGATTGTAGGATAAAGCATAACAATCAGTGTTATCGGCTCATCTTGCTTCTAACGGTGTTTCGCTCAAGGGCCAAACGATGGTTGTGCGCTGCTTAGCACAGAACTCCACGCAAACCCCCCTGAAACCGGTACCGAAAACAACAAATTATCCAAGTCGAAAGATGATTAAATATTTTTAATTTGGAGTAATTTTCTGTGTTGATTGTGCCCGAGCTAATTGTGCCACAAAGTTACTCCTCGCTGTAGCTGTGGAAAGCGGCGAGTTGAACGTACCGATGCGCTCGTCGTGGGCTTTCTCTCGGAGCGCGTGGTCGTGGACAACCTCTGCAACAAACTTCCTGGCTTTCCTCGCTACACGCATATTAACGTTACGGTTGAGAGGTGTACAAGGATTTTCAACTTGGTACCGATGTTCACTGTGGGCCACCCCTCCCCCGGTGGTGGTTGTGGGGTGCTTGGTGAGGTGAATTGGGGCGAATGATGAAAATGGTTGAAATTGGTCGCTGATTAAAAGAAGCACCAGCGCGCACCCTGGTCATCAACAACGCTCTCTAGCTGTATTTTAAGGAAGACCGTCGTCCGTTATCATGAATTATATTGCTTAATTACCTCTGGTAGTCTCAGGAGATGTTTTATGTTGGTATTATCTCAACTTCAGTGTTTCAATATTTGAACAATTTTCGCCACGATACTGTGGATAGTAAACGATTAAATTATTTCTTAGTAGAACTTACAAAGTTTGTAGGAATCTAAAGAAAATTGGGTAAAAAACAAATACCTACATCTCTATTGAATTGCATAGTTTTTGCGTTTTGAATCTGAAATTTAAATGGCTAAATAACCCACTAAATGTGCCAGCAACTTAAAAATATCTTGAAGGGAGATAGGGAGAAAGAAAAAGAATCATTCCGTACCAAATACATCCCTATTACCCCCTCTTCCTCCCAGATAATTGAAATATATAACCCCTGAATGTATGCAATTTTTTTGACATTTAGATTTTTCATTTTTATCGAAAATTCGTATGAAATGCAGTGAAGTAACACAACAGGAATCGAGTTTTTCTAAAATACTTCTTTGCAGCTTTTCATTAAGCACTATATCTTGTGGAGGAGCTTCTTTCTGTCGAAACTGCTACATCAGTGACTTCACAAGTGACCCCAGGGTTGGTGCTCGGTGCAAAGCTAATCCTTAACCAAGTGGCTGCCAGAGACTCTCGAAGAATCGCAACCTATCTAGCATCTTGCCTAGCACACTCCAAACACATAGTGATCCATCATCATTTTGTCCGCTGCTGCACCGGCGGAAACCCATGTGGAGTGTAATTGTTTGGCTCTCCTGTGTGACCATAATTAAGTCCATGAAACCACTGGCCCCGCCACACCCCGCCCAAAACGTGACAACACCGTGCGGAATGAAGCAATTAAACCACCGTTCTGCACTGTTCTTTTGTGCACAAGAACTTCATTTGTCTAGCGCGCTCTGCCTTATTCGCTAGATGAAGATAAGTGCGAGCCAGCGCGACGGTATTCAATATGAAGGAACGTCAAATGCACTCCAAGAATTCCAACAGGGCATCAAAGCGCACTTTCAGCGAAGCGTAACAATGATCTTACCACCCACCAGCTTACAACCGTTCCGAACGTGATGAGCGTGTCGAAGACACAAAAGGTCATCTGGACGTAGAGAGTCGATCGCGATACAAAAGGTGATGATGATGATGATGATGATGGTGTCCTTTCGCTTCGTAATGGTTAGCAAAAGCCGTTCACATTCAGACTCAGATCGGCACTGATTTCAGCTACCAATTAACTGGCTAATTGTGAGACATTTTGCGTAATCCACCGTTACACACATATATGAACATATGGGTCTCATTAGTAGTGCTCTGGCTTTCCGGGCCGTTTAGCTGAATCAGCAGCAGCAGCAGCAGCACACCTATCGGTGTCTACGATCGATCGACACTCCGACTAAGGGTCACTGACAAGGGTGCCAGGGAAGGGGCACAGCCAAGCTTCAGATTTCCGCACAAGTCAATCCGTTCCCATTCCACCGCCCCCCAAAAAGGTGCTGGCATCAATGTGTTCAGCAACGATCTATCGTACTGCAGAAGCTGCCATAACAGATGCCACCGAGGACACCCCAAAATGACAAAATTAATTACCCATCCAACACACCGCACACACGTGTGGGTGGTGGAATTGAGGCTCAGTTCGGTTCAGTTCACGTTTTTCTCTCGCACTGAACCGAGTGGACTTGGTCCGTTGCTTGATATCGCGCGATATACTAGAGCACCCGTGCGCACTCCGGGAGACGATGGAAGGACGGACACTAGGGGAACGAAAAACACGTACGCGAGCTGGCACTTAATTTATGATGGCAGATGAAATTAATAACTCGGTTTTTCGTACCGGAAGGTTGACCTGAGCGCTTGTTTGGTGGTGAGGCTTGTTTCACGGGCATTTCACGGGTAGCTTTCCCGGGCAGCGTGCGTAAATGGTGCAGCAGAATGATGGGAGGAAAGGTGGAAATTGCCGGTTGAAAGGATTCCTTTTTACCCGATCAATTCCATCACAAACGATTGATAATGGTTGACGTGCCTTTTAGAGAGTTAAAATTTATGACAATTAACAATCGCGACCGACATATCACGGTTTCATCGATTGACAGTAGGACAGTTATATTCACTGTTTTTTATAGGTAGTTCAAGGCTTCTTCACGCAATTTACAGGAAATACGTTGTCGGTATTCGTAGATCATAGAAAAGACAGTTAATGTAACGAGACATTTCCGTATTCGAAATACTCGGGAAGCAGTAGAGTTTTGACGACCGATCATTCGCTTTCTTTTGTTCAATTCTAGGCGAATTAATGAGTTCAATTATTTTTTGGGTTTAAAATGTCTCATTTCTTAGTCTATATCCTGATATAGAATAGTCAGTGAACTTGCATTATATACAATCCAAGATTAGTTTATAGGAGTTACAGTTGAACTTTTAGCTCGAGAAAAAATTGGAAAATCTGATATATATTTATGTAAAATTGTTAGAAATGCCTCGCTAATCTAGTATGCAAATTAAAATATCCCTTTTGATGCTTCTGGATTTGTTTTTACCTAAAAAGTGTACTTTACCATCACTCTAACAACTGATTAGAATACGATTCAATATTTTATCGCTTATCATGCGAGCTATTTGTTGTCTCCTTTGATAGTGGAGAATTTGAAAACTGACACCAATCCCAACTAAACAGCGATTACTCTTGAGGGTTTCTCTTGAGAAGCTTCTGTTGATTAGCTTATCAATTAAGTGCCAGGCAGCTGGTTGGTTAAGAACTTTCAATCCGATTCTAGTATCATATTCCTCTGATGGTGGAAATATTTGACATTTTCCAAGCAGCAACAGCAGCAAAAGTGTCGAAAATCAACCCCAAACACCATCACCACATCAGAAAACCGGTGTCACTCCACTGTGATCCTCCCGTCTGGTGTCATTTGTTAAAGCCACAGCAGCATCTCCACCCAAAATGATTTGCCATCGGCAGCAGACACCCATTAGTAGCTTCGTAAATGAGCCGACAAACTAGGGCCACCGTGCGTCAAACAGCGACCATCGCCATCGCTGCGGCACCGGCCGCGCACGCTGGAACGTACAACACCTCCCCATTGGAGGTGCCAACCGGGGGATAAAATATGGATATATAGACCCCATCACCACGAACCCGGGGGGCACACAGCCCGGGTGCCGGCGTGGAACCACAACGAAGACATCACCTGCCAAACCGAGAAGACCACGAGCACGGGAAAAGGACGGTTTGCCAGACGCGAGACTGCAGAGCGCAGAGTTCGTTCGGTCGTTTGGTGGCATAATTAAATAAATCAGACAACCGACGAGCCAGTCTGAGCCCGGGCCGGGGGGGAGATCGGCCAGCAACAACACTCCACCGATAAGGACGTGTGCCCGTGTGAAAAAGGGATGTCAAGGATGTTGCTGAATATTCAATGAGCAAACTTTTCGATAATTGATAGCTGCAACACACCCAGAGCGAATCTTTCTCGCACCGTAGACACCGGGATGGCACGTGGCCACATTCCTCCTGAAATCGGCAAAGGAGCAAAAACCGATGGATTTGCGAGATCGGCCCCGATCGGTGGGCGGCGGATGATTTGGGTCTGTGTTTGATCACAGGGTGGTCGATTGGCGATTAAATTAATTTTCCAACCTACCAGCCCGGCACTGGGGCGTGTTACAATCGTCATCTAACGCAGGGACGAAATCACGAACCATGTCAACCTCGGTGCCGGTACAATCCAATAAATTACACCGGCAACCACCGGCATTTGTGTCCTGCGTTGTTGTTGAGATGATGTTCCTTTGGTGCTGCGACCGGGAGGATACGAGATTTACGGGACACAATTAGCAATTTGCCAGTTGCGGTCGGAGGGCGGGCGGGCGCACGCGTTCGTTGTTTGCCGTTGTTGTCAAAATGGATGGGAGCAGGCACAGGGAACAGGCACAGCAGATTGTGACGGTAAATTAGGTTCATTCGCTTATTCCACTGCGTTGCCTAGCAATCCTGCAGCATTTCCGGGCCGGCACCGGTTCCTTCGATTCCATCTCGAAGGTATATTGAGTAAACACAATCCCCAGGATCCCCGTTTTGCGTGGCATTTACTTTTTTATTGTTCTAAAGCGCGAAGAAATGCTTTTCCAGTTTTGTTATTGTGTATGTTGGGTGTTTTGCTTACTTTACAATTAACCCAAAACGGCCACAAAGGTGGACAAAGGATAGGAATCTCTGTGTTCTGCCATCAAGGATCCGCGGGGAGATTGTGCGACAACAGCAATGACATCAAACCGTGCGTCAGCTTGCCCCCGCGAACACTGTTGACGTCAGAGACATAAATTGGGCTCTCCAACGGACGGGAGCTTTCCAAGGCGGCCACAGACACCACCGGGCTTATCGGTGACACCATATCGTCGTTCGCTAGTTTATATTCTAACACCTCTCGCGCCTTCTACCGGGAGCTACTTCCGAAATTCGAGCTTCCGAAGACGTTCCCCTAGCCTAAGAACACCACTCGCACATTAAAGTCCCATGGTGGATTGTTATAATTTATAGATTAATTAAATAGCCGCCCTCCGGTCTGGTCCCCGCGGTCCGCGTCTTCGCGTGTGGGAGCCGGGAGTCTTGTGGGGGTTTTTTTTTTTTGCTTCCATTTTTTTCGGTTGCTTTAGC
>NC_064877.1:48015000-48017500 GCF_943734665.1 Anopheles aquasalis
TACCGAGTGGATTTGCTGGTGGACTAAAAATAGATCAAACATCGTCGTAGCCTGCGAGCGCGGAATTCGCTGTGGCGAGTGGTGCGAAAAGATGAACCTTGAATCCTCCGTTTGATCGGCAGCAGAGAAGCTGTGCAGACGATACCGCGGCCGTATCCTGAGCCATGACGATGGAGGAATGCGGACGATTTTTAACGGAAACCATGTTGTCTCTTCCAATTAGTGCAAGCGGCCAACAGCAACATGGGACTGCATCTGAACAATTTGCTGTGCGAAGCGGAGGCGACCGTGCATGAGCTGGGCAACTTTGACAGCAATCAATCGGGCGGTGGTGGAACCGGAAACGAACGTACCGGCGGATCCGGCGCCAACGCCGGCAAGACGACCTTCTCCAATATCATCGGTAAGTTAAGCGTATCCACCGCACGCCAGTCGGAACTAATCGAGGACGAATTGTGTCCTCGACGTACCTACTTAGGGATGGGGCTAGAGGAATTCTTCCTTCTGAGAGCAAGATGGGATCAATGCACTCAACCGAGCACTTACTGTTTTAAAGAACTTTACTCGTTAGAGCCTAATCTCCAACCGTACCCGTGTTGCCTTGCGGAACCGTGAGAACCGATTAATTAAAAGAAACTTTAGAAGCAAAATGACACACCAACAACGACGCCTGCAAGAGGACACACAAAATTTGTTTGCCTACCAAAAACTGTCTACCAAAGTGAGGATAATAATTACGAAACTCGAAACGGCTTAAAAGCTGGTTGGGCTGGACTGGTTGGCAACGTTGTCCTGCGTATTTTGTTTGATAAAGGGTGGCACATAAAAATAGACAAGAACTAGGTCCTTCTAGGAATAGAGAAGCATCGTCATTTCAGCGGACCGCCTTTAGTTTAGGATAAAGACCTCGAGAGGAAGAGTATCAAGTTCCGGTTCATTAGAATATCCAATTCGTATCCTTTTGCACAATACCTGGCTTTAAATCCGGAATTTTGAGGATGAAACCATTTTTTTGCTGTATATTGGAGCAATCATTCAATTGCTGGACAATTATTCCTGATGAAACTGGTTTGTAAAGAAGTGTTTTTTTCTGCTTAATCAAACCAATACACTTATATTGTTGGCCACAGTTTATTAGAATAGTTTCCCATATTGCGTTGGGCTATTTTGACACTCCATTTCCAAAATTTCTCTTGGTGACAATGCGAGCAACCTTCTGAAATTGTTGTTTGCAAACTAATCTAGAACAAGAATAGCCAACCAGCGGCGACGGTGGCGCCCTTGCACAACTTCTGTTTATCTCTCTCCGGTCGGTGTTGCCCGCAGCCTACAAATAAGACGGGAAAAGGAAAGTTTTAAATTAAGTTTTATGATCCATTTGTGTCGAAAAGAAATCTTACAATCGCACTCAATTTACCCAGCACGAGCTCACTATCAGGATGTCAGGCCTCGTGAGCCGGGCACAAGCGTCCTTTCTACTGCCGCCACTTTCATGGCGCCGTCCGTTCTACTCGTCATCTTCATCTTCTTGGTCCGACCCAGACTCGATGCGGCTCTGTAAAAGTTCCACCTCGTGTCGTAAGCTCGCATCGTCCGGAGCAAGCCGACTAGCGGCCCCCATTTCATCGTAGCCCTGCCGCAGAAAGCCAAGCTTCACCAGGGCCGCCCCACGGCGTGCAAGGCAAGCCACGCGAGCCATACGGTTAGCGTCAACCGCCGGTTGTAACAGCTCCAGCGCCCGTGTACAGTCCTCAGCCTATTCGAGGGTTATCCAACGAAAGAAGGAAAAAGTTAAAATCCGTTCACCTCAGTAGGTCGTGGCAAATGCTCCCGGAACGGACACTGTGAGGTTAGGGAGGTTAGGGAGGTCTTAACTTACGCAGCGTTGGTAGTTCTCTAACGCGATGTGTGCGGCCGAGCGGTTCAGGTAGAGCGCATAGTAATCCTTCGTAAGTCGTATACCGGCACTGTAGGCCGCGATGGCGGCCAGAAAGTTTTTCTGCTGAAAAAACGCATCACCCCGCTGCTTCAGCCACTGCGGATTGCGTTCGTCCGGTCGGAGATCATCGTCAGCGAACCCGACGGCTTTGCGGGCGGCCGCCTGCTTCCGGGTCCACTCCTGCTCGGCCGGTTCCATCGATTCACGTTTCGGCGTGACGAACGTACGCTCGCTGAACGTCACTTGGAGTGTACCGGATGGCCGGACCGCCGGTGGAGGCGCTGGTGCTGTCACAGCGGGCACGGGTCTGTCCGTTTTTTGGGAAGTTTGCTGATTTACGGTCACCTTGGACGATGTTGGAGTTGTGACCGTGGGTCGCCGCCATTCCTTTACCATTGCCATTTCCATACGTTTCAATTCGGCTTGCTTTGCTTCCTCAAGCAATCGCTCGACCGTTGTCCGCTCATTACTTTCCCGTTCAATCTGCCGATGGATTTCCTCTTTCTTCTGCCGATCCTTGTCGATCGCCCGTTGCTTCGATCGCTCCTCCAACCGCTGGTG
>NC_064877.1:48037500-48047500 GCF_943734665.1 Anopheles aquasalis
GTTTGGAACTTCGCGAACTAGCTTGCCGATCTCGCCGTGTGGTTGCTTCTGCTCTTGTTTCATTTTATGGGCGGCTACACGCTGTTTTAGCTCCGTTAGTGCCTCTGTTCCTCTCATGCACTTTCTCACCAGGTTCTCGATCGAGGGTGATTTTGAAAACTTTTCCGAAGCATCTAGTAACGTGTTATGCAGGACAATTTGCTGCTGCAACCGTTGAAGCAAATAATCCGTAGCGTTTCTCGCGAACGAATCCTCAAAACTGCCGGTCGACATTTGGGCGCTTGTTAAGATTCCGGCGGACAGATCGGTGTCCGTAATCGAGCCTTCATTGGACCACTGCGCTAAACTTCCCGATCCCCTTGGCTGGGACACCCCTTGTAACGTTGGTGACGGGATAGTGCTTTCTAGATTTGAAAACTGGAGTTCCTTTCCCTTGTAATCTGCGGGAGGCCGTCCCTCCAACGATTTGGAACGATTTGATTCTTCTGTTATTCGGGTTATTTCCCTTTCCAGCACGGTTCGTAATAATTTGGTTTTTTCTTGCACTGGGGCGAACTTCGTTTGGAAATGGGATCCACTGTACTCCCCTTTTGGATTTTGAAATGTTGTTTCTTGCCTAATGTTCATCTTAATCTTCGTTTGCCTCGTCTTGAACGCTTCGTCACCGGACTGAATGGGCTGCATTCTACTGTCCCTAATTTCGCTTCTTTGGACTTCTTTGCTCAACAATCCCGACCGATTGCGCAACGAGAAACGACACCAAACGGCAACCGAACGGGATTTGGAATTTTACATTTCTCTGCTTGCTACGATCAGAGGTGGCTTTTTATTTTTTTACCTTTAGATAGACTGCCAACGAGTCAACGGCTTTCATGTGCTGCATGCACTCGGAAGCGTGCCTTTGCAGTTCGCGCCTTTCGCTCTTCTCGAGGTACAGCCGGACAACTTCCAGCGCTTGATCTAACTGTTTTTCGTTGAAATTAAGCTGCTGCACCAGACACGGAAGGGACTGCAGGAATCTGCACTGTAGCTTAAAAACCTGATGAGCACCGAAATCGGCATTCCAGTTCGACGTCATGAATTTGTATAATTTTGGAAAGACTTCCCTGTTTTGGGAAAGAAATAACGATAAATTTAGTTCGTATACCATCGATTCCTACTCGTTTCGGTACTTACTCTAGGGAACGTCTGCGAATAAAATCTTTGGCCAGCTTCGCTAGCGTCACAAGCAACTCGAACGCATTCCTCATGACGGCTGGGTTCTTGTCACTGAACCGTTCGGTCAGATTAAACCACACGTCGTGTACCAGCGGTAGCAGCTGATTTTCGTGCCGCTCTAGTATGTAAATGCCTTCGTTGATCGTTGAAAGTGCCACAATCCGCTCGATATCGTTCGATGAGGCAAGGTACTTGAAGCTGACGGTCAATATTCGGAGTACGATCTTGATGTGTGGCGGCAACTTTTTCTCATCCTTCTGGTAATCGTCCTCTTCTTCCAGTGGCCCTTCTCCTTCTTCTCCCACGTCCTCAGATTGCTCCTTATCATCGCACTCCATTGGGTCAAGCTCGGCGTCTTCCAATGAAGGGTCGATTTCATTGGCGATTTCTCTTCGAAGCAAATTTTGCAATCGCTTGATTTGTTCCGATAGCTTTTGGCTTTCGCCTTCCAGGTTCGATGTCGCTTGATGTGAGCCGCCAACAGAATTATCATCATTAAACCGCAAACGCATAGAGTGAATAAAGATTTGTAAAACTCGCAAACAGAGAATGGAATTTTGTGCACCGTACTGGGAGTAGCTATCGAGAATGTTCATAACGATCGGTGTTACCGTTGATTCGAGCACGCTGGAAGATTCGTATGGCACGAAGCGCAAAACAGACTCTAGCATAGCTAAACCATCGCCAAAGTGCTCGGTACGGCGCAGGCAACGTGTAATGTGCTGTGAAATGTAATCCAGATTTCGGTGAACCAACTGTTGAATACTGGACAGTCCCATAGCCGTTGCGATCGTATCGAGCGCCATTTCTGCCGTTTCGTTTAAACAGTTCAAGGTGCTGCTGGCACTTCGTAGGATGATTCGTAATGAATCGTACAGATACCATTTGAAGTTATCGGCCATAGCGGTGGCCACTTTCGAGATGATACGGATCACCAAACAAACGTGGAGCGTATTGTACTTCTGCTCAGCCACACTATCGTTCTCGTCTAGTTCCAGCAGCCAGTGATAGGATTGCATTACTTCAGCCAAAACACTTTTCAACGTTTCTTCCAGCAGCGAACCAGCAGCGGAGTTCTGGCCTTGCGCTGCCGGTGGTACAAGTTCGCTCATAATGTACAGATAACCATTGCCGTTAATGCGAGAAGTGAAAATATCTTCCAAGATATACATGAACACGGTGTTTACGCACTGTTCGTGATGGTGCTGGAGGGCGTCGAAGATTTGCAGAAAGCACTGTTTTGCCCGAGGGGACTGTATGTTTTTTAGCACAATCCAGCGTGATTCTTTTTTCTCTTTCTGTAATCGAAAGCCTTCCTCATACTCGAATCGATAGGAAACGTACTCGCGGCGTACCAGTTCGTCCACGTTTTCCAGCTCAGCACCAGCCAGCAGGATTGCGATGAATTGATGCAAGATGATTGCATTGGAAAATACGTTCGTCAGTTGGGATGGCGAGAAGAATCTTAGATAGCCCGAGATAAGCCGAAAGATCGCTATCTGTTCCCTTTCCTCCCCTCGATAGATGGCACGCGGGGCCTGAGCGAGCGTATCGTAGAACATATCATCGATGCGATTACCTTCGATGCAAAGCGTAAAGCTCGGTACGGTGTTGCGACAATTTTGGCACATTACACGAATCCGTTCCGAATCGTCCTCGCACAGCGTGATGATGGATTGCAAATAGTGAACCGTACACGTCGGCATATGACTGTGGAAATGCAGAAATTTAGGTCAGTGGATTGGGTCATGATTAGATAAGAAGACGAAGACGTTATAAATACATACTAGGTGCAGTTGGCCAGCAGATTACAGTTCAGTTTTGCAAACTCCAACCGTATCAGTTCCTCTTCGTGACCACGCAGATGGAGAATGGTTGGAAACAGTTTCTCCACCTGTTTCTCGGCCTCCAGTAACCACTCACGTGTTCGCTGCGTTTTGTTGTAGTAGTCGGATTTTTGTTCCCGCTTAATTCCCACTCCTAAAACGTTTCGGTCCTCTTTGTTAGCTGCTACCGTCGTCTCGACCAGGCGGCGGAACTGATCCGTGTGTATAGTCTCGTTGGTCGATTCTTTGGCGTAGTCTTCAAAAACAAGACCCAGCGTACGCCCGAGCGCTTTTATTGCTATGCGTTGCACGGCAACGCCTTGTTTTTCATCGCCATTTATGATGGTCACGAAGGTGGCCAGCAGTTTCGGGAGCACTATGAACAAAAGTTCCGCCACCTGACACCGGAGCACCGTGTCGTGGAAATCGAAATCATCGTGAATTTGTAGCAACGACAGGATAGCATCGACGGCCTGAAAACGTAGCTTCCGGTATCGCTCGGTATCGATGATGCTAACGCACACGAAAATGCCCCTTGAGAGTAGCGTGAGGTTTTCTCGCACATAAATCTCTTCCACCAGTTCGCTCTGCATACGGCGCGAGACGCTGGAAATCACCTTTAAGACGGCTAGCTTGTATTCTTCGGATAAATTCGGTTTAAGGAGCCCAGTATCTGCGTCGTAGATAAGTTTAACCGCGATGAGCAGAGTTGTTTTCATAGCAACCGCTTTACGAAGCAGCCCTTTCTGTAGTATCGTAGCGATGCAGTCCAGCAGGTGCGTTTTCAGTTCATTTTGATTCCTGTGAATGGATGAGGACAAATTAGGGAACCGTGGCCAATCCGTATCATGAAATGGGCCGTCGCTTACTCTCCGGGAACCGTATCGACGAGTATGACCAGCTGCTGCAGGAAAATGTTCTGTAGAATCTGCACACTCTGGCTATCAACTCGTTTGAGGTGATCGTTGAGTGCCGTAATCCCTTCTCGGGTCGGCTGTTTGATGATTGAATCGAAAAGGGGCTTAATTTTGAGAAAAATCTCTGGGAAATTATCCATCGCGGAATCGCGTTTTATCAACCGGCCTGTTTTGTTTTGGTTTTGTTGAACAAGGTGTTTTTAATAATCAGGTGAAGTCAGGACCAAGGTGTTTAGTTCAGATAGCTTGGCCGCCACAGGGTTGTGTTTGTTTTGATTGCGGTCGTTTAAAAATCCTAAAAAAATTGATAATTATTGAACGTTTTATTCAATTATTCGTTTTATTCTTTAAAAAATCCATATTTCTAGTAGCACAATCTTTGCAAAGGAGTGAGAAATTGATGGCAGAGACGTTGGCGAATGCCATTCTTTGTGCACACTTCCTAGACTACTTTGCTCTCGGATATTCGCCCGGATGCCTCTAAATCACGCATATTCTTTCCGTACTCCACGTTCACTTTCGTTCGCCGCAATGGTTGGTTGTACATGCTGATGATCCCCGACGGTTGCGGCAGAGTGTAGTTGCAGTCCTCCCAAACGGACCAGACGGATGATTGCTCTTTTTCACGGAAGATTTATCACAAGGGCAGAGCACGCTGGTTCTATGTCGCTCGTATGTTGAACTCCATCGATCGGGGATTGTCGCGGTCCAGTTCGGACATGGAATGCGCTGGCAGGAAGGCGTACACTAGCCTCCGCGTGTAGTCCGGCAGGAAGGTATAGCTGGAGAAGATGAGCAAGCCTAAAATGGCAAAAATGAACGCATCTACGGATTCGTGCGGGTTAAGGAAAATTACGAGCGACGAAAGGACATCCCCGGAAACCACATCAACCACCAGACAGGCTCAACCATCAATTACACTAAAAGGATACTGACAAACCGCTTTTCCCAAGGATCGAGCATGTAGATGCAGGTGTTTAGCTCATACAGTAGATACACGGAGGAGATGGATTTCCAGATTCGTCGAATCATTTTACTCGCGCGCGTTTTTTGAGCACAAAAGTTAACCGTTTCACTGCCGATGCGATTGAACCGCACACTTCCTTCCTGCTGAGTGTCGCCAGCGGAAATGAAGCAATAACAACACACCGAACAGCGAAATCCGTGATTCAACCAACGATTAGCCTTGCCAGCTGGGCTGCCAAAGGGTTCCTCTCTGAGTAATAGTGTTTCGTCAACATCTAATCAGTTACGGGGCTCCCTTATCGGTACAATTTGCTGCACAATTGGAGGAGTATTTTGGGCTGATACGGAAACGTAGCCGCTCCCGGGGCAGCGCTCCACGTTATCCATCTATCGGGGATTGAAGCAGGTGATAAGAGCCATCACCTTGACCAGAGCCCGTATCTCGCTGCTGACGAAGCGATTTAGATTGTTTGCTTCCCGATTTTTTGTTAACTGATCTCCCTGGGGAGACGGTGTTTTGGCCACTGAACTTCTTTGTTGATTTCTCGTAGTATAACCTCTCGGAAGGAAGTGCTGGACACTTCGCACTAGTGTACTTAGAGCTCACCCATCTCATGATAATGGAAAACAACAAAAACTCTCTATCTATGGACCTTAGTACCATTTAGAACGCGATTGCATCGAGCAGATAATTACTACGGCTCACGCTTTTTAACACGCAACCGGGAGCAATGCTCTTCGCCTTTGTATTCAAAACAGTGGCGCCTAATTTACGAACGGCTGAATCGATTTGATTCATTTTTAATATTTACTTTCTGATATATTGCAGCAATGAGAGCACCTTTGATTCAGTGATCAGGAATTTACTTACTTAAAAAAGTAAGTAAAACAATTTGAAATAAATATGGATTTCTTAACAAAAGGTTCCACGGAGTAGTTGTTTCCCTTGCGCTCGCGAATTTCAAGGTCACGTCAAATCAAAAGAAACAGGGTGTTTCATGTGGTTTTCAAATCTCTGCACAATTCGGTCGGTTCAATCGATTATCTGCACAATTTAAGAAGCACTTTCAGGAAGGAAATAGTTGGAGAAATTTGTTTTGAAAAGGATACTGACTAAACACTTTTCCCAAGGTTCCAGGAAGTACGTCATGGAATAGATTTGCCACTGCAGGTAGAACGCCTCCCAGCGTTCTTTCAGCTTTCTCTTCCATCCAGATTGATCCATAATGGTGGCGACGGCTTCGATCGGCGATACTTTCCTTTTAATTCGAACGCAACACGCGAGCTGATTCCACTAAACTAATGACCCGGATCCACCTTGGCCGGCGACGACCGGCGACCACCCGGAATTTCTTATCGATATCCAACCCGATGCGATGCGCTTTGGGATTAGCAGGCTTACGTCAGGCGCGGTGTCTTGCTTTTATCAAAAACTTTATCTAGTAGCCCTGTGCTCGAGCGAACGTTTGAAGAGAAATGTAGGGCGCAGCCAAAAGTTCAGGAAAAAGCAAAAATGAAAAATTCTAAATTGGAAGTGATTCCGGGAGAGTCGGAGTCAAAATTAGAAGTTGCAGCCGTGGACGTTCGAATGGTTCCTCTATGTCCCTTCCGCGTTGACTCGAAGGCGACCATCGTAGACGATTCGGAGGAATTTACTGCCCCCCATGAGCCGCTGAGTAAGCTAGGTAGCGATAAGGATGGATTACCGGGACGTCTGTCGGCCATCGAATGGTATCGACTTCGCTCAAACACCTACGGTGTCACCAGCTTTGCGGCCATTGAACGCGTGCTGCGTACGATCGAAATCAGTCCTTCCGCTATGGTGGGGCTCGATCTGAATGTAAGTTTTGTTCGTTGGAATGCATTTCAAAGGGCAATTAAATCCAGGATATCATTTATATTCCAGCGTTGCGGTTATTCCAGTCTACACATACAAATCGCACTGGATGCGGTGCTCCGAATTCGGCCAACGTGGGTGACGGTACTGGATTTGAGCCACAATCAATCGATGAATACCTCACTGGCACGGTTTCTAGGCAACGCACTGCAGGAACTGCAAACCATCGCCTACCTTTCACTTTCCTACTGCACCCTTGACGACGAGTGTGTCTCTATCTTGAGCGATGCCTTATCCAACTCGGGCGTAAGCACACTACATGCCGAGCATTGCCATATCACCGACCAGGCTGGTTCGATACTGTTCCGTGCCTTGGCCTACAGCGATTGTATCGAGAAGCTGTATCTCGCGTGGAATCACTTCGAGGTTGCCAGTGGAATCGCCATTGGTGCATTCCTTGCCACCCAACGTACCACCATCAGCGAGCTACATCTGGCCGGTAATCGGTTACACGCCGAACAGAGTGCTATTCCACTGTTAAAGGGATTGGCTGGTAATGAAGCAATTACCTACCTCGATCTATCTTGGAATGGTTTGCGGGGTGAAGAGATCGCACGTACGCTACTGAAGGCCGTGCAACAGACGAAGAAATTGATGCACCTTTCGTTGGAACACAACCTACTTGCCACAGAAGAGATGCCTGCCGTCGTGAAACTGGTGGCCAAAAGTGAATCCCTTCAGGAGCTCCACCTGGGTGGCAATTATCTCACGGAAGAATGTTCGATCGATCTCATAAAAGCGTTCACACGGAGCACTTCGATGGCGGTGCTCTCGCTTGGACTCGACTACTTCATCACAAACCGTGCCGCTAAACTGTGCCAACTGTGCCGGAAGCGAAATCCACAGAAAACGATCATCTACCGGGGTGTCCTGTTGAGCAATCCGCCACGGCCAGTCGATGTACAGGAGATGTTGCTCGATCGGGCACGCTACCTGGCGTCCAAACCAAAGAAACCCAAACTAAAGCGTGACTTTGGTCACCTAATGCTACAGTTACAGGCTGCTATCCGGTCGGGCCAGGATCAGACCACCGTCACCAGGGATGAGTTCGTGAAGGCAGTGAAAACGTTTCGCATTAAACTCGATCGACCTCTGCTTGAGGCAATGATGGACGCGTTTGCGGTGGGACGGGACAACGTGAATGTCGCCGCCATGGCAACCAAGTATCTCACGAAGCATCCAACGTCCAAACGTCCCGACGAGGAGAAGCGGACTGAGAGGAGAACGAAAGCCAAATAAGCCAGAGACAACTGTGAACACCGGATATGTAATTTCTTTTTGTCATATATTTTATTGCTTCGTATTTTCTTCTTCCACTTCCGTCGCCTACTTTGCTCTTCGCTGGTGGTGATGGTGGTGATGAATGATGGTGATGATGATGAAGGAGGTTGATACATGAATGAGGTGAAGGTGAAATGCGAAATGCGATAACGGAATGTTCAATGTGGCGCATCCCGCTTCCCGATGATGTTAAGTACCGATGTACCTACTACAAACAGCGAAGCGCAAACGTTCCCTCTTTTACTCCATCCTACCACCCTGCCTTTCTCTTCTCGTTCACTTCCGATTGGCCTACTAATGCGTTACTTGAAACAGGATTGTCATTCCGCTGGAACGGCATACTATGATTGCTCGATCACTCGAGCCTTTCACTGGGCTCCTAACACGCATTGGTGTGTGTTTAGTCTTTTTGTCATTGTGTTTGTATCTGTGCCTGTCTGTGTCTGTCATTTCCGGTTCATTGTTTTCGCCTATCAGCTCGCTCGCCCTGCATTCCGGCTCACTGTCCCCCCTTTTTACACTATTTACATACACCCTGCCGTCGTCGTTATCATCGTCCTCCTTACGAGCTAGTGATTTGTAAGTCTGCGGAGGAAGACGTGGACCACTCGCTTGTGTTAGCACTTTCGCCACGTGTTTGGCCGTGTGTCACGCATGTGGTTGTAGCCGTAGTCTTAATCCCCGTTCTATTTCTTCTTTCATTTAAATAATATTGAGTACTTTTGTGAGTGAGTGAGTTGCGGCCGAAGGGCAGCTTTCTCCGATACCTTCAGTTCGGAACGGTCTTGCCAGAGACGCTTCCCGCTCGTCCCATCCTAGAAAATCCGGCTCCCGGTTCCCGGCTCCGGCTCGTCATCGCACGCGACCACTACACAAGGAACTATGTATTCCGTAGATACTAGCTAAGCTTACTGTAAGCAAATTGTTCTCCTATAAGGTCCCGAAAATTCCCCTTCCATTACCCCGCGACTTCCAACACCTTCTGTCCAACACATTCTCCACATCGGTTTGCTGTGCCAGACCTGGCCTGGCCTGGCTTGGCTTTACCGGCCGGTCTGGGCGATGGCTAGGTTTGGATGGCTGGCTTGGCAGACTGCATTACGGCGCACAACGGACGCGTTGGTGCCTTCCTTCCTTCTTTCCTTTTCCTTTCTACTATCGTTTATCTCCTTGCGATCCTTTATCACACATACACACGCACACATACACATTCACACTGTACTGGCATACAACATATTCTAGTACACGAACACTCACTCATCGCACAGGAGGAGCCTTTCGAGGGGTGGTGGAGTGAGGGAGGATACGTTATCGTCGTCCTAATTTAATCGTCCACCACCACCACCACAACTGGCTACTGCTGCGAAGGAAGCAAACAAGGTAAGATGAGAGCACGAAACACGAAAACAAACAACGATATCATCCTCTATCTTATCCCCGCCCATCTCATCTCTCGAGACACACGATCACGACTTATTTAATATCACATTAACATTTAACTGTGTCCGGTCCTTGCTTGCTTGCCTGCTTGCTTACTCCTCCAGAAGAAATGGAAGGAAATTGCGCGATTGCGCTACGCGGGATGGTGTACGCTCGGCTGGAGGATCCTCGCCCTTCGTATATCTTATCTGCTGGCCTAAACACAGGTATGATTATCCTTTTTTTTGACTTTGGCACGCCAGTGGCGCCGGGGCGCCACGGCGTTGTTGGTGCCGAAAAATTGTGGGGGAGTAATCTGTTCCAAATTTTTGAAGATCGAATTAGTGTAAAGTAGATTGCACCCATTTGCATGTTCCCTCCCTCCCGTCTGTTTCCTGTTGTGCTTACATTTGCTTTCTTCAGTCACCTGGCACGCACGCACGCATATGTACACAAAAGGATACGCGCGTAGATCA
>NC_064877.1:48050000-48065000 GCF_943734665.1 Anopheles aquasalis
CCGGTCGTCGTCAGGAAGATGATCGCAGTAACGTGCGCCTGCGGTTACTTACTGTGCTGACAGAAGGGACCCGTGAAACCGGCCTGGCAAACACAGCTGGAACCCATCATGGCGCTCGATTCACACTTTCCGCGGCCACTGCACGGGATCGATGGTGCCGTATCGTTGCTCGCCGACGGTGCGCTGCATCCTCCTCCTTCTGGTGCGGGAAAACATGAAAATAGAACAGAACATACAACTCAATTATTCGCGGTTCATGTTTTGTACTAGAATACACACAGAGAAGAGAGAGAGAGAGAGAGAGAGAAAAAACAATGGCACATCACGGCGTGGAGAGAATGTAGCGTAATTAGTGCTTAGCGCTAATCGCCTTCGCTTCGGAATTCACCTCTGATTTCAAAGAACTTTAATCACTTCATTCACTCTCAAGCGGCTCTCAAGCGGAGGCTCACATTTCTTATCGCCCTGCGCACCAATCCTGTTCCTTAATAATGCCCACGCTAATCGCGAGCGGCACTTTGCGGTTGTGTCCTGGATGTGGCCCGTTTGTTTATTCATTTTGTTCCGGTGCACCCTGGCGATTAAGCTGCCGCCGCCATACAACACTCCCGGGAGGGGACTGAGCTCTTGGGTACCTTGGGTTGCTGGGATTTCCACCTTCCATTTTGACTGGTTGCTTGTCACAGAGAGAAGGCAGGCAGCGAATGCGCGTTGTTGGGGAGCACCAGGCTAGCTCTTTGCACTAATGAATTGCCCCGTTGTTTGTTGGGTTGCTTTGGTTTTTATTTTCCCACTTGGATAGTCTCTCTTTCTCTTGGCAACTATTAACATTCTTCAGCGCCGCACCAGCCTGTTGCTGTTGATGCTGCTGCTGCTGCTGCTGCTGTGGTTGCCTTGTTTAGCCGGGTTCGGTTTCACACAACACAACTGCTGTTTGCAGAAACAATTTCCTTCCCTTTTTTCCTTGTTCATTTCACTTCTTTTGCTGTGACGATCCCCCCCCCCCCTTCAATGCCCCTTTTCGATCCCATCATTCCCAGTTCCGATGGAGTGTTGTTCTTCTTTGAGCTTTTTCTGTCCCCCCCCCCCCCCCCCCCCCCCCAGACAGTCAGTATGACCCCTGAAAAAACCCCGTGGAGGGGACCTCGGGACGCCCGTAAGCCTACGTTCCCATTTTAGGCGACCGGTAAACATGGTTAAATCGGCCCGCAGTCCCCAAAACAAGACGGGGGGAAGAAAATGGTTGATTTTTCAATTTACATTAATAAATGGGTGAATGGGGAAAAGGGCCCGGTGTTTCTTTTCCATTCCATTCCATTCCATTTGCTCGGCTCGGTTGTTCGGTCGGAATGCTTTCTTTATTTTCCACTTTTACGTTTTTCCACTTTCCGCACGCACGGCTCCCGGCCCAGCGTTGGACCAGGCAGCCGTTCTGGCACCCATGGGCGGCCTGGGTTCTCGCCGGGCTAAAATGATAATTTGTACGTGTGAAAGGGGGCGCGCGCTCGCGCGCGCAATGGTAGAAAGTTGACGCGGGACCGAACGACGACGGAAGCTGCGTCCGCGGCGTCGCGCGATCGCGATGAATTCCGGTGTTGGCCTGGGCCGGGTTCACGGTGGGCCAATAAGCTTACAACATGACAAATATTGGCCGTAATCATTAAATGTTTAAGCTGCCTTCAACAGTTGGCCCCAGTGTACGCCTTCGTGGCCGCTCTAATCGAATCCGTTGTCTCTCTCTCTCTCTCCTTGGGCACCACCACGGGGGAATCCGTGGACAGCAAGGAGCAGAGTAATGCCTTGTACGGTTGAATACAATAATCCATTCCGCCGGACAGACCATCGGAGCAGAGACAGACACGCGAGGCCCTACGGTTCTGGGTGCTTTTGTCCGCGGCTTCGAGCATAAATAAGTTGTAAACAATTTATCAAAAAATGAAGAAAAAAAAACCGAAGGCATTGTAGTTCCTTTTTCCGTGGAACATGCCCTCCCCCGTCCATCCGTACTGGTTGTCTTCTTCGTTCCTTCATTCTCGCCACCACAACGTCCGCGTTTGCTCTCCCTGACAACGTCCTTTCCTCGGGAATCCGGGGGACCAGAACTGGGGTTGAGGTGGAACATGAATTGTTACACCAACACACGTTGTACACCGCTGTACGCCTTGAATTGCTGGGGCAGCATCAACACTCGGTCTTAAGTCTCCGAGCCCCACAGAGAGAGGGAGAGAGGCCACAGGGAATGGGGAAAAGTTCCATTAATTATACAAATATCGTTCGAACACGCTTCGATCCTGTGCGGTGGCGACGAGTATGGCGCAAGAAGAGCGCATGGTGGCCACAAACCCCAATAAGAGCGCAGAGGCCGAGAAGACGCGTCGAATCGCATCGAAAGCTTAATCATAATGTCATTATTCTTCTCGAAGGAAGCCATCCCATGGGCCTTCCAGATCGAATGGAAGAGAGAAACGAGAGAGAGAGAGAGAGAGAGAGAGAGAGAGAGAGAGAGAGAGAGAGAGAAGGGAAAGAGGAGAGAGAGAGAGAGCGAGTGCAAGGTTCTAAATTTGGATCGGCATTGTATTAATTACCGAGGCATTTAGGAACCTAATTATTCATCAGCATACGAAGCGATCGCCATCATTAGTCATACGCGCGACTCGCGGGCTCAGGCGCGTCCGAGATCAACCGATCCGATCCGAGGTACCGGTACACACTCGTACACACCCTGGAGCGACTCCTTCCGTAAACCATTTGTCAGACTAGTTAGCATAAGGAGCCCCCCCCCCCCCCCCCCCCTTCTTTCCATCCGTCGCACGAGCGGCGACGCGTGATGATCGAGCGGATGATCATTATGGTGTGGATCTCGTCCGTTCGTTCGTTCGCCCCTTCGTTCGTTCGTTCTTCTGGGCTGTGATCGTCGTGCCCGTGGTGGCGTTTTCGTCGTGATTCATCTCCTCCCCATATATATATACACAGCATACAGCATGTTTATCATCATCATTTCATTATAAACAAGCGTTAAAGCATCGCATTAAGATTGTGGTCGCGATGCGGTCGCTGCTTTGCTGATGATCGCGATACAAACCACGGCACTAACACTACCACCGAAAGAGGACTGTGGTGAGCGAGTGGACCGAGGGGATCAGAGCAGCAGCGGTGATCATTAAACGGATTAATTTGCCCCCCCCCCGAAAAGCCAGCAAGCGGAGAGCGCGAGATCAAACGGAAGCTCGCGCGACACTCGTGACTGTTGATGGGCGTGGATCTGGTCGAACAATCGACCACGCCAGGACCAATTTAGCACGCCAATCCACCGCCACCGCCACTGGATCCTATTTGCCATCTAATTACGAAAAGCCACGGGTAAAGAGACCAGCAAATATCAGCGGCTTTAAGCAGAAATTGCGCTACTATTTGCCTATTCATTCCGACCGACCGCGCCTAACTAGCGTCGGTTTGATTGCAGAACCCCTCTTTTGGGAGCTTCCTCCCGCTCCCGCTCCCTTTTCGCGATGCACATGCGAATGCGGTCCCCGGGAAATCGCTGCAAAAGCATCGCCGCCCGAAGGAGGAAGTTACCGCTGCAACATATTTGCAGTTGCCCCAGGCCGACCGGCCGGTTCGAGATCGACCGACGGCCAATCAAAACGTTCTTATTTAACTGACAATCACCCACCGCCTCAAACCCGGCCGTTCTTGTCAGCGTGGTTCGTGGTTGTGTCGTGGTCTTCTTGAATTCGTGGCCCTTCAAGGCCCCCCGTTCCGCGCCCGCCACGGACAGCCCGATACCGCACTGAAGTTAATTATGGGGAACAACCCTTGCTTGCGATCGGTATGCTGTAGCAGCAGCAGAAACTATGTAGACGGAGAGGAGAGGAGTGGAAGAGGAAGTTGCTGCAAGGCGGCACACAAAACACACGCCGGCAGTGATCGGCAGTGGGTGATGCACATCTTCTCGACACCCGGACGATCCACCTTGGCGCTGGCGCATCGTTGCTCAATTGGCGTTCCGTTTGGGGGGGCGCGATTTACTAGAAATTCCCTTCGAGCCTCTCCAGCCCCCACTGTGGAGGCGGCAAATGCTCATATTTACATAGCCAGAAGCTGGAGCTGCGCCAGCCTTTGAAGATCGAGCCCCCGCGCACACCATAATTGAGGCATTGAAGCGTCCGACTGATGACGACGACGACGACGACGACGACGACGACGACGACCGAGTGGTTCTCTCATTAGCTCCGCGTGGGGATACGCGATTCGGATTTGCCAATCGCGCATCCAATTTCCGTTGAAGACGACGACGACGACGACGGAGAGTCCCGGATTCAATGGTGAGCGGGCGCACACATTCCACGATCGATGCGCATGGCATGTGACTAGCGTTTGCTACCGGATTGGCAAACAGAACCCACGGTCTCATCTTTTTACCTCCCTTTTTTTTCTTTCCTCTTCTTCTTCTTCTTCTTCTTATGTCGCCATTTTAATGCTGCTGCTGCAAGTCATTAGTTTCGGTGAGAACATAAGTAGTGATTAATAGTTTTGAGATGAGACAGTGGGAGCGACTGCGACTGCGACTGCGACGAGACCAGCGAGAACGCGTGTGCGCCAAGTGTGACTAATAGGTGTCCCGGAAGGCGAAACCCGCTCGACGTGCCCAATGAGGCGGACATTGGGAAAGCTCCAGCTCGATCCAGACGATCCTCTTTCCCACGTCAACCACGTCTTCACTTCACTTCACTTCACTTCACTTCAAGTCTTGGGAGAGAATTTATGGAAACAAAATTCGGACGCGCCGCGCCCGCGCCGGACCCTTTTTTGGTCTAATCCAATCCAATTAGAAGAGGGCCAGGGCGGCCAGGAGCTAGTGGGTGGCTAGTTGGCAATTAAGGCGGAGAAATGCGGCTCCGAAGAGACCGAAGAGAGACTGCACGCCGAATCCGAAAGTTGGTGTTGCGCGCGCCGGCGCGGCGATCACTGGCGCGATCTGCCCATCTAGGGAACGCCGCTGACCCCATCGATGGCCATGATCACACTGTAGCAGTGTTCGGGATCGGTCGGTAGCGGTGTGTGCAATCCGGTGGTGTGGTGTCAATCAAAATTCTCTTCACTCTCTTCGCCACTCAAAAACCAACACCGCCACACAGGAGGAGGAGGCCGAGAGCCGGAGAGAAAATCCTCAATTTACGGCTACCTAGGGTCCTAGGGTTTGCCCTTTCTAGTTCAACACGGTTTCGGCCGAGCTGCGGACCATCCGGAGTCCGACGATGGGTGGACGGACTTCTAGGGGGAAGCGAAAACAAAGGGCACCCAACGGCCACGGGGCCTGCCTGCCTCTCGTGCACGGACGGTGTGCCGATACTTTCCCAAATAAATAATTCAACAACCGAACCAAACCGAACCGAACCGGCGTGGTGTTCGCCTTGCAAGGAGTCAATTATTCTTCCCGTGGCGTGTGTTGGGAGGGTGGTGGTGCGTCTTAACTCCAACCCTCCAACACTGGACCCGCTAGAGAACCGATCGCCTAAAATCGAGCCGCATCGCCGAGAAGTAGCCCGAGAAGTGGCCCGAGAAGAGTTGCTTCAACACTGGACAATGGCGCAGAGGGCGCAGAGGCCACGGATCGATCTACCGAGGTACCGAGTGTATAGACAAAGCGGGCGCACTCGTGCGCGCTTTCAACGCCCCGCTCGAAGCCATAATTTTCGACCGAAACCTACCGAAAACCCCCGGCACGCAAGCAACTGCGTGGCGATTGTCGATTACGCTGCGAGGGGATCTCTAACGATCACGAGCACCACGAAAACCGATCACTACGAGTGTGATTGCGCAGTCCACTGTTCAGTTCCGTGGCAACAAATTGGCAGTTTTGACATACAACTTAATGTTATACAATCCGTGACGGTGATACCCGGGGGGTGATCGTCGATCGCGTATGTCCCGCGCGACGATTGTCTCCACTAGCTCCGGGACTGGCGTACAAAAGGAGATCATTATTTTCTCCCCCAGGGCAACGAGACAAGACGCGAGACGGACTCGCCTAGACTACTGTGATCGCGCGGAAGGGAAGTTCTCGATCATGCGCGATGCGAAAGCTGCAAATCATGGCACTCGTGGCGCAGGGAAGCGTGATAAATCCCTGGATCCCCGGACACTCCTTTCTTGATTGTCGAGGAGTACTGTAGATGTGTGTACATGATCATGAGCGAGAGTACAGAGAGTTCCCCGTTTCGTTGCCAGGTTGCGTCTGTCTGCGTGCTGTACCGTGCCGTATTTGACAGTTGACATGACCTGCTGCGATTGGCCGAACTTTCAATAATAACTGCAACTGGCAGACTCCAGTATCGCGCAGTGGGCCGCCATGATATCGGGGGCGCGCGCGCGGCCACGTACTGATCGCACCGATCGGATCGTAGTGAAAGGTGGAGTGGAATCGAATCGAATCGAAACTCAAAGCGCGCAAAGGGCGCAGCACACGCAGTAGGGCCGTGGCCGCGCAGTCGCAGCCCAGTTATGAGTGATGTGGAACGATATGGAACAAGACAGATGAACAACTGTTAACAAACTTGTTAAATTAAATGGAGAGATCGTTACTAGCAGCAGCACCGGCACGTCCCTTCTCACGTCTCCCTTTGGCATTGATTGTGGCGTGCTTTCCGTTCCAGGCGATGGCCAGGGGGTAGTCCAAGATCTAATGCCCTGGAGGGGCTGCTGCTGAGCTGAGAACAGCTGCATAACTGCGCGTTGTCAGCGATCTATCTCTCACTGGGCAAGGTGCATGGTCGCTGGCCTCACTCGCCGCTAACTGATGATATATATATCTGCGGCAGACCGCGGTGGGAAACATGGGCCGTAATTTGTTTTGGGAGGTCTCGGGGAACACCTCGGCACCCCCCCCCCCCCCCCGGGGCCCCACCTTCCTTGCTTTTCCCGATCAACAATGACAATCATATCTCGCCGGATAAACATGTTACAACGGACGGGGATATCTATCTGTCGAGTTTTGCAAGCGAGCGAGCAGAAATGGTGCGGCTGACAGTTCCTAGTCATCGTGCCAGTTCGTGCTCCGGGATTCGCACTTTCTAGTGCGCGCTCCGTCTGGCCATCCATCTGTCTGCGATCTGCCGTGGCCATGGAGCGGGCTGTTAGCCTCCCGGGGGCCTGGGGCTGAGACTAGGGCCAGAGGATGCAATAAATATGTTTCACCTCGCGCGTCTCCCGCGGTGATTGTAAACTCGTCTACGGCCAGGCCCGGGCGGAGGGGGGGGGGGGGGGCTCGTGGTTCATCCTCGTGACTCTCGCTGGCCAGTCGGCAATTGATTTGCCGTGACCATCCGGCCCGGCCCGGCCCGGTCCGATCCGATGTCTGTTTTACGTTTCACGCTTCATCGTTTCGCCAATCAATTTGTGCTGCGTGCTGTGCTCTCGTCGTAGCGCGTCTGGTCTGGTCTTGGTCTGGCATACCTTCGCGCACTCCGAGAACCGCCATGGGTCGTTTTGATGGGACCTAGGCCGATGGTTCTCATTAATATCGCCGTTTTGCATCACTTTTCACCTGTGGCTTCACCAGACGAGGCTGGACATTTCTTCCAAGGGGCTCGGGAGATAATAAGGTTTTGCCATTTTTGAAGCAACGAAGGGATCGGTTGTGAGTGAGTGATTGGATGTCCACCAGAACGTCGTGGTTCTGTTGTGGACTTTCCTATTCTGTGGAGCCATCGATTGGAGAGAATCGATGAGGTAAAACATCGGAACTAAATGACCGGTCATTAGACTGCGTCGCAACAGGCTGTCTCGGCGAGGAAGCTCTAGCTCTCTGGTCAGTTCCGTATCGCTGACAAGGGTACGACTCTGAACGCAGAATGCATTAAATGCAACAAATTGATGCAAGTTACAGAAAGATAACTACACCTATGAATCATTTGCATTCATGTATCGTTCTTTTAGGAGAAGTTTAGTTTGTAACATGTCGTGGTTTTTAAGTTAGACCAAGGTCTTTTAAAGTCTAGAACTTGCTAGCCTCAAAAGGAAATATAAAGAAGTCATGCAAAGCCGGCAAAGATTACTACAATATACGAACTGGCATCTTATCATAATTTAACATTCTCATCTGTGAAACCTAAAACTTCTTCAGTACTTCTAAGTGGAACATATGGCCTTAGTAGCCGGTTCTTAAGTGGGGACTTCGGTATTTAATTTTGTTTTGTGACACATATTTTTAACATTTTTTCCTGAAAGCTAATCCTTTCAAGAGTATTCTGTAAAAATGTTGGATCAATCGAAGAAAAACTGACAAAGATACAGATTTTTGAAAATCCGCGTTTCATACAAGGCTCCATGCAGCTCGCTACTTTGAAGAGCGTTTCCCTAAACCAACGTTTTCAAAGTCGGTGCCCATCGTACCGTAAAAACTACTGGGCCGATCGATTTGAAATTTTTAACACATAATGTGTACCCTCTTTGCCAGGTAATCCCGTCGAGATATCATTAAAATTGTTTATACTTCGTTTCTTATGGCAGAATCGCAAAAAGCATCACTTTTTCAACTTCAAAAATCTGCCAAAATTCGAAAAATTGAAATATCAACAAAAACTCTCCGGGGCTACCTAGATAAACTTATAATCTTTCTAACGAATATCGATTTGTATTTTTCTGATGACCCGTCACGCAGCTACGATGGGCACCAGAAAAAGTATCTTTTCGAAGACACGACTGCCTAAATTTGATGGCATAGATTAGGTTTTCAATGAATGTTGCTCAAAACAATACCAAATATTCTTCAAAAGTTGTAAATTATTATGTCATTTACTTAAAAAATAAAGTTGAATGGTTACGTCATAAAAAATCGTTAAAAACGGGTCTTTTTTGGCCCGAAAATACCGAAATCCCCCCTTAAGATAGAAGAGCGGGTTATTTCGCTAAAGTCGCTTCCAAAATTTCAGGAAGCTGAATTCGATTGACTAACTGAGGTAAATCCTTACCGAAGAAGACGAAGAAGTACTTTTAAGTCACATACTTGTATGATTATTTAATCGTACTTTGTTAATTAAACTTTAACATTCTGCGAAAGAAAGCATCACAGTTGCTCTTGTTATAACAACGCATTGCATCTCAGTATGTTCCAGATCTGTTCTGAAAATGTATAGTAATTTTGTCGACGTTCAAACAACCAAACTTCCACAAACTACCTTGATCCACATCCATACAATCGATCACAAAGGAATGTACTAATCAAATAGAAAACCATCGAGATGACTTTATGGAAATGATGCCGCCAAAAGCAAAAGGCAAACGACGATGGAACATCTGTGCGCCCCGTATCGAAAATAGTAGGCCCTGCGCCGATGTCGAGAGCGCACCAGCGTGCACAGCGTGACGCGATTCGTTCGCGAATCCGGCGCATACTTTGATCGCGGCAAGGATGTTGCTGATTTATGGCCAATCGATCGATCGAGGTCCCCTTCCCACACGTTGACGGGCTGGCCTGGCCGTGCCGATGGTTAGGCGTTTCCTTTTCGGCCGCGCAGAATAAATTGCATTTGACAGATTTTCCCACCGCAACTGGCGTGTCAACACCCCGAAAACCACGCTGACGACGACGGCGACGGCGACGGTGATGATGATGATGATGATGAACGGGACCACTAGGAGCCGCTGTGGTTTGCCAAATAAAGGCACCAACGTGTGGTCAACGGAAAAAAAAGAACAAAAACAAAAAAAAGCAACGCAAAGAACGCAAAAGGATGGCGAAAAACAGACCGTGGCGGTGGTGGTCAAGTCCAAACAAACCCCCGAAAAGTAGCGGCGCATTACAGATGCGCGCGCCCAGATAGCCTCTGGCGGCCACCACCGGTCCCAATCATGCTGTCCCCACACATGCACACAGACGATGGACAACGGGCTGATGGTCGGCAATAAAATACGCCAAATACGGCCAGAGCTGTAAATTATCGTCAGAAGGCAAAGACTCCGTGGTGCTATGGAGTGGTGGCGCGTCTTCTCTCCCTCTGCGGGGACTTCT
Organism: Anopheles aquasalis; assembly: GCF_943734665.1. NCBI lineage: Eukaryota > Metazoa > Arthropoda > Insecta > Diptera > Culicidae > Anopheles > Anopheles aquasalis. Next base: position 48,060,013 of record NC_064877.1, read on the forward strand.
GACTTCGCCAGCATGTTAAACTGCTTCTGCCAGTGTTTTTTTGGTGGCCAAGGCCGCCTCACACATTGTACGAACTTCCGAATGTCTTCCTCTCAGATTCGAACGAGAGTTTCTTAGGGGGCGGATTTTTTTTTTGTGGTAGTGGGCGCCGACCGATCCACCGCTCATCCAGCAGCCAGTGAAGCGCGTTGAAAGATGATAATGAATTATTGTATTATTATTGTAATTATGTGTTAGATGTCTTCGCCATCACGACGGCAACATGCGCGAGGACGCTAGGTCGCTTTCTCCACGCGCGATCACACCAGGGAACTGTCATCGATGTGGTTGGCGCGTGGTGGTGGTGACGCTCTCGGATCTCGGATCTCTCTGGTCAACAACCATAAATCGAGTGTTATACCCATGCCATGCCATGCCAGGCCATGCCATACTATGATATGCTAATGGCCAACGTGGAAGATCCGCAATCGAAACGATTTTTTTTTGGAACGAAACTTACCATTGGCGCACGGTGGCTTATCGCACGGTGCCCGCGCTGACTCGCAGTGCCGTCCGGCCCATCCCGGTGGACAGTGGCAATAGTAACCGCCCGGTGTGTTCAAGCACTGACCCTCTTTACACGGTGACGAGCTGCAGTGATCCTTCGCTTCCTGCAACGGAGGAGAGAGAGAGAGAGAGAGAGAAAAAATGAATGAAGAGAAGAATGAAAAGAGAGCAAAAGATTAGGACCACAGAGCACGAGGACAAGAGACGAGATGATTAGTGATGCGCCCTCCCACCCCATCCCCCCTCAGGTCTATTCCCGTGGCTCCATGGGGGCGAAACAATGGAAAACGGAACGGTTTGCTTATGTAGGTTTGGAGCATAAAATCGAAATTTTTATGTTAATCATCACCACCGCTGGTCTGCCTTTTTTTCGTGGGGGGGAAAGAAAGATTTGGAGACCGGTTCGGAAGCTCAACCAGGTCGTTCGCACCAGACCGGAGGATGGCGGTTCTTAATTGGTTGGAGACACCATCGAAGGGGGGGCGTGCATTGGAGGAGGCCCAAGACGACACCATTCGGATTATGATATTATCGTCGCTGCCCTGCCACACCGTTGGCCATTCGTGGGGAGAAATATTAATACGAGAAAGCTCACCGGGATCGATCAGTGCGTCAACCTTCCGATCCGGACCGATTCTCGGGCTTTGCCCTGTTCCCGGGATCTGCTTAATCTGATTAGCTCGATCCCGAAGCCCGAGCACCACGAGGAACGAGCGTGAGAAGCTGTGTGCCGTGTGTCGTGACACTTGCGCCACCACACTTAACACCTTCGGTACCAAGTCCGCGGTCAAATCCGCGCACGGCTCTTCCTTTCTCCCGTCCGGGTCCGGTTTTGATGGAGGAGGGAAATTGTCAATCAATATTTCGGCGGCGCGATTGCCGGCGGTCGCCATGAGCTTAAAACGCGGCTGGCCGACAGCTGAACGCGTTCAGTTTGGAAGCCGGACCGGAATGGAGTTTGCATTTTGAGTCTCCATTTTTGAGTGACAGTAAGCCCACGGTGGTCACAGGAACGCAGGGCGTGCGCTCCTGCAACTCCTGCGATAATCGATTACTCCCATCGATGTGTCCGGTGGTTTATTCACACCTTTCGGGACACGAACCAGATTCCGCGGGCTCCTCGCTATATACGGTCGGGAGTGGAGTGCTTGGAGTGTCCGACGATCGATCCGACGTCGATTTTCCACAACCACGTTTCTCCCACGGGCCACGGGTCAGTGTCAGTCAGTCAGTGAGTTTCATTTAATGATTCCCTCTGGTCAGCTTTGCAGTCTGTTTGGTGGCCGATGATTTAATTTGGCCGCCCCATTTAGTGTCCACGTTTGGCGTTGGCGTCGGTATCACCAAAGGGAGCGGAATAACGCCTTCTGGTCCGCTAGGTTCCTTGGTACATTCCCCGGGGGTTGCCTCGCACCGAAACTGAACGACGAGAAGAGCCCTGGCCCGCTCTCTAGATGGTTAATTGGGCTCCAAATTCATGTCTTCACAGCCTACGCTGCCCCAACAGTGGCCCCATGACGTTGGACGACGACGTAGAGTATCAGTCGTACCTCGGAGTGCGTGCCTGGGTGTGTGTGCTTTACCATCATCGGCACCGAGGACACGACGTTTGGGAGCTCCTGACATCATGACACATTCGCGAGCGTTGGCTCTCTATCGTGGCTTCCTGGTGGCGATCGATCGCGGAATCGCTGAGTCGTTAAATTGAAGTAGATTTTTCCCCTGATGATTTTTTCATCTTTTTTTTGCGATCGATCGCTACGATCGAGGTGACGTTTATGATGTCGCTCCGATGCGGTCCTTGTGCGACTTTCAGAGGCGATCATTTTACAACCAGTTCGGATGGTTTGGCCACGGCCAAACACACCAGCAGGCATGCAGCGCAATGGCGAGTGGCGCTTCGATTGATAACTGGCGCTGCTGTCGTTGATGCTCTCTCTCTCGCTCTCTCTCTCTCTGTTTGGTGCGCTGATTAGGCGACGTCCCTTCGATTTTCAACGGTAGGATGTTAATCAATTAGTGTCACCTTAACGTCGCGATCGGCATCACTTCCGGAGAAACATGCACGCACGCATGCACATGCGCTCTCCGAACTCGACCGCAAGCGATCGCGCGAGGGCACATTCGAACACAGGCACCGTATCAACGACGACGATTGCATCACGATGCGCCAGTTAGCAGCAGCCACCACCACCATCAGGGAGACCGCGCGGTCTAACCTTTCAGGTGAGCGCTTTGATTTGTTGAACATAATTGCCCGCAGCGAGGTGACACTGTTGCCCGGGGTAACCGACGGAGAGAGAGAGAGCGCGCGCCTAGTGGAATAGGTGACAAGATGGCGCTGCACTCCGGGCCCCGCGGTCTGGCTGCGAAATGGGTGCACAGGTGGCTGGCTGGGGAACCTGTCGCGAGTGCGATTGGCGGCCGCCACTGCCACTGCCACTGCAGTAACATGTGCATTTCTATATTACATTTAAAATAATTTATTTATTTCATTTCGTAGCCGCCAGCCCCCCCGCTTGTTGCTACGACTAACGTGTCAGCGCAACGCTTGCCTCGTGTGCTCCACGCTAGGTGCCGTTCGCTGCTGCATCGGAGTGCACTGCGATTTCACAGAAGCTCACACAAGCGAGGGGCCTCTGGTGGTGGTGCAGTGCAAATCCCGCGAGCCTCTCGCAAGGCGTTTCGTAATCGTGCAGAGCAACGCGCGAGTGAGCAGCGGCAGCAGCAGCTGGATCTAAAGCTGAACCTCGGGCACGCAGCGCCAAACCAAGCGAACCACGCCGAGTGGCGAGAGCGGGAACGAATAAATGAGTGAAAAATGCGAATAACATATTAAATCTTGAACCGTCAGGCTAGTCAACATTTTAGCGGGATTGCGAGCCCGGGAGAGGAAATGTGACACCGCTGCTAACCGAACGTCGTCCCCTTGCCTCGGTACGCAGTATGGTCGCTGGCACTGGCTCCACCAGTTTCCAGGCCCGGCCCGGTCGGTCTTACGGGGGCCAACGGGGAAATAATGAAATGACACACCACAGCATAACTCGCACAAGCACCCGGCAGCACACTACGGGGCCCGCGGGAAACAAGTGCTACGATAGAGGCGAAGCGAAGAAACAGGAGCAGCAATCTGCGCAGCAGTCGTTGCAAGGTGCAACGCGCAATCCAGCGCCGCCAGCATGCCAAACAGGTCTAAAACCTTTCCACGGGACGGCCACTGTCGTCCACACTGTGTTCTGGTCGCGTTCTGGTCGCCAAGACTTGTGGCCTCACATTTCTCATGCATAAACAAACATATACACGTCTCGTTCATGCTACTTTTGACAGTTCTCGTTCTCGTTTCGTTTCCGTTCACCAAGTACACCATGACCTGATGAGGTCGGTTGTCGCAAAAACAGGGGGGATCAGCCTGTTTGCCAGGTCAGGGTTGCTAGGCCGGCGGTTGGACCACAAAAACCCGTGAGCTACTGGGCCCGAAAAATGGTGACCGCAGCAGCGTGTGAAATGAAGCGTCCATGAAGCACCGATAACGAAACGCGAAACATCTCCGCGATCGTACCGCCTTATCGCTTGTTCGCTAATCCGACGCAGACGATCTGCTCACGCGGGCGGAGAAGGAAAAAAAAAACAAAAAACCGTCGAAGAAAAGCCATCGGAATCGAAGAGCCTGGGTCCCGTAACAGAAGAATTCATGAGCTGATAAATGGGCTTAAACGCGAAGACAAATTGCTGGACGCGTCCACCACCAACCATCATCGATCGTAGTGCGTTTGAGCAGAAGAGCAACCGGCAGCAGCCGGATAGCTCCTCCTAGGCGCTTAGTGGTGCTATCCGCGAATCGCGCAACCGGGTGCGTCACCGGCGCGGTGCGATCGCGCGTCGTGGAATGTGTTGAGTGTTTCGGTGCCAGGGTGCCCCTTCGAGCGGCCTCTCCTGACCCCTCTCTCTGGCCGATGTTGCGCGCGTTTATCGCTTCCCAGGGCCTTTTGTCTTGCCCCGCGGCGACGGTTTTTGCTATTATCTTCTTTTTATATCTTTATAAATTAATTTTTATTTTATGACCGGGCCGATTTACATGGGGCCACGGGGATTTCGAACGGCGAACAGTGGGCCACGGCGAGGGTTTGTGATGAGAAAACGAGACAGAAAGAGAGGGGGAGAGCTGTAGAGCGTGTGCTTGGCGAAGATGCTAAAATCCGACACGCACCATCATAAATATTTAAAGGGACTCTGCTGCGGCTGCTGCTGCTCTCTCTCTCTCTCTCTGGCCAGCCAGCCGGCGGGAAATGGCACAGTTCGGAGGCGCTCGAATCGATCGGAGGAACGTTCGGAGAGATCCATTCACGGATACGCGCACGGTATGCAGCAGCAACCAACTGCACGGCCACTAAAGCGAGATTGAATGGTGATTAACCGAGACCCGGGGGGGGTGCGCGACAACT
>NC_064877.1:48075000-48090000 GCF_943734665.1 Anopheles aquasalis
CTTGATCGCAGAGGATTCCGCCCCAGTTGGTATCACAGATGCACTGCCAGGCACTTCCGTTGCAGTAACCGTGCCGGCAGCCCGGGTACACCATACACTCGTTGCAAAGGGGACCGCGCCATCCGGGTCGGCATCTGTAAAGAGGAAGAAGAAGAAGAAGAAGGAGAGTGATCGAGTGAGTGATCGCGGTGAGATGAGAAGAGACGATTTTTTTTGTGCAAAACGGGACGTGGCATTGCGACATTCTTTGCTTTCGCGCGTTCGGCGTGTAATTATGAGCCACGCGAAGTGAGCGCATGCGCGCACGATGATCGATCGCGTTGCTTTTCGGCACACCTGGCCCATGCGGGGGGCGGCGGCATTGACCAAACGCATTCTGCGGCCGATGATGGTGCACGTGCGCTCGAGCCACACGCACCACACACTCCGTTAATGAGTGGCACGAAGGCGCTGTGGCCACCGGGAAGGAAGTAAAAGGGGGTTTAAATGGACGATCGTTACCGCTTTCCTCCCCCTGTTGTGCGTTTGTGTTACTTAGCCCCCCTCTTTACGATTCTCTTAAAAGTGTCTTAAAGAGCCTCTCTGCAGAGTGGTGATTATGGGATTTTCATTGGTTTTCAGTGGCCAGTGTTATGCTAAACAATTAGCAACTGTTGCGGCGACCGGAACGTGATGAGCGATCGTTCAGTAGCGGCCACTGCCACGGCGGCTCGGAGAACCTCTGCCCATTTCGAGGGGAGAAAGTTGTCTTGAAGCACTTCTCGTTGCGATGTTGCATGTAGTGCTTCTAGGAGGCTTTTAAGCAGGTCTTCCGGTCGTCTGGTCAGCATAATTTGGCGTCCACAGCGTCATGGAAATTTCGTGGAAAAAGTAACCGAACATTGAGATGACTCAAGATTAGGTCAACGCCGTCGACGTCATTTTGGTCATCCTTTCGAGCACCACGTGCGTGGTGCCAAACTCACCACGAAAAAATGTCCACCACGGTTTGGGAAGATTGGCATCGAGCATCGAAGGCCGCTCGACGACGACGAATCGTGTGACTCACGGAACGCGTATGCCAGCCGAAACGGCGTTGCTCAAAAGGTGCTTCTGTTTGCATTAGAGATCGCTCGCACCAAACAAAGCACCGTCGGCGAAGAAGAAGAGGAAGATGGGGAAGAAGAAGAAGAAGAAGAGGTCTTGGAGATTTGGCTGGGTGACGCGAGATGGCCGGTGGGATCGCTGCTCTTTGCCAAACAAATACAATACAAAGCTCACGGTTTGGAGCGTGGTGTTGGAGCGCGAAGGTGGAGGAGGATCGCACAAATGGAAGATCGCTCACCGACGAATGTTGGAATGCTCGGAACGGCCGCCGAGATTATTCGGAGGGCGCGCAAGTGGTTTTTTTTCCGGGGGGTAAATGAAATGCTCATTTGCCTCCACCCCGGACACAAACAGGCGGCCATGCACTTCCGTGGCATTTCCGTTAATTAGCGAGGAGCGATCGACGGTATTGTTTGGCATCGCCGGGCCAATTCCCAGGAAATTCCCCCACGAAAGAAAAACCCTAAAAAAGGACGAAGGACGTATGTAAATGACGGTGAGATGGATTCGACCACACGATCACCGCAGTTGGGAACGATCCATCGGTCCGCGATCGGTCTGGCAATTCGAAAAATGTCTCAAATCGTGCCGGCATGGGACCCGGGGGGGGGGGGGGGGGATTGAAACATTCCTGCTTCGATCGTGAGAATGATCACCGGAGCTGTTCTGGAGGTTTAGGCGATCTTGAAATAGAGGGATCGTAGCGCACCGATCGGTCGACCGACCGATCGATCGATCGATGCACATTCCGTCAAAACATAGTGTACCGTGACTCGGTGGAACCGAGTTTCGGGTTGAACCCCAAAACCGATCACCCTTCGATCCCGCGCGACTTTCCACGATCCTCGCGATATCCAATTACCGCATCATCATCGTCGTCGTCGTCGTTGTTGTCGTCGTTAAACGTGTTGGAACACAATTCGCACGATCAAAGCAATAATGCCGGTTCCCGATCGCGAGCCCCCCCATCGCACCCTCGATCCTTTTGATCCATCGGGACAAACGAGATCCCAAAACGATCACTCCGCTAGTTTTCGGCGCTGGTTGGCGCAAAAGCCAGGATGCAAGGCCACCGATGGTCTCGGATTACACAACGCGAATGCGAACGCGATTTGACGACAAAGTAGCTTCCCCTTTCCGTTTCGGCCCTTTCTCGATCCCTCGATCGTCTCGGAGACTCGCGGAAAGCCAGCAGCAGCAGCAGCAGCAGCAATCAATTACAAGCACATTGGCCATTCAGGTGGAGGATGGCAAATGGATTCCTCTCTCTCTCCTCTCTCTGCCTTCTCTTCGGTCGGTATTTGGATCTCTCCTCAATCCTCCCCAGAAAACCGAAAACACACCCAAGACTCCCACCAAGACTCCAACCTTGAGAGATGAAGCAGCGCCGCAGACGCAGCCACAGACGGAGATGGCAGACGAGGGAGTCGTGGCACCGCACCTCGGTGAGTGTTTTATGATTTATGTAGGGCCGCCACCGCTCTATGCTGAGATAACAATGCTGCTCCTCTGTTCCTTGTATTGTGTGTTCCCAGACAGAGAGACCCCCGGTTGCGGGTTCCATTGGGAAATCGAAACTTTTTCGGCTCTTGCTCCGGGAGGTGTTGCGAAAAGTCACAACTTTAACAACGACGCCGAGAGGGTCCGAGAGCGAGGGTCGAAATTCAATACCGAGGTGCCACAGCGACAGGGCCGCTTTGACACGATGACAACGACGACGACATACTGCGCTGGACAGAACATGAGTTTTCAGGCCGGGGGAGAGCAAATTGATGGCTCGGTGAGGCGGCTCCCTGTGTTCCTGTTACATGTCACACATCGTTACGATTTACATCAGCACTCGCTGAGTTCGTCCTCGCTTCACCTTCTGACTCTGACTCACGACTCTAGCAAGCAAGCTAACGCTCCAGTGCCGTGCTTCGAGCAACACTCTCTGCTCTGCTCCGCGCTGATCTGCATCCGATCGAGTCGAACAGCCGCCGACGTTCACGACATGACACAGTTTCTTCCGCTTCCAGCGACTGGAGCATAAGATTTATGTTGAAAAGCCACCGCAAAGGAGGCGAGCATCGGTGGCGGAAGGGGGGGACAAAACAGGCGACCAAAACGGCGACCCGGTGGCCCGGTACTGCCAGGCCCGTTTGCGTTCAATTATGTATGATTAAGTGTTTATTTATTTATTATTAATTTGCCGTTCGTCTCGCGTGCTGCCTGTGTCTACGATGTTCGCTACTCGCTGGAAGAAGACACAAGACAGAGTGAGACGAAGACAGAGTGAGAGAAAAAGGGGAGTACTTGCGAGTGTGGAGGAGGTTATGATGTTGGCAGCATAACGCCTAGTGGCACAATTGAAACCACAAACGTTTTGCCCGTTTGCGCGCTGCTCTACAATCGTTTGCATTGTGTGCAGGAACACCGGAATACCGCCCGCGAGAGGACAGAGAGCGTGTGAAGCTCGTTGCGAAGGTGGTAAACAGGCGAATTGACACGCGTTCCCGGGTGCTGGGTGTTCCTTGGCACCATACATGGTAACTAGCAGCTGAAGCAGATGATCTCCCACGACGACGACGACGAAGATCACCGGAATGGACTCCTCCCCATATTTGTCTAGGAGCATCCGCCCGCCATTAAGCACGGGCTGGCACGCTGGACCACCGTGCGGATGCCAAATGTGGTGCTGCAGAGAAGACCGGAGAACCGCGCACAGTAGTCACCAGGCGCACTCTGTTTCCGTGGTTCGATGACAACCGGATAAAATGTGAATTTATTTGGCAATTGTCCTGCCGCTCAAACGCTGGGGACCCTGGTGTCTCTAGTGTGAGGGGGGTGTGGAGTGTGTGGCCATTGTTGTGTGCCGTTCCCGGGCGGAGCCTTCTTGAGGGGTGGCCTAGTGGTTGGCCTAGTGTTTTGTGGCGTGGTTTGCGTAACAATGCTATCAATCAGCCGGTCATGCCAGGGGTGCGGAGAGTACAAAATTGGAGAAATTATTACCACCACCGATCGAGGTTTGAGGTGCTGGAATGTGGCAAGGGAGGGGGGGGGGGGGAGGATACAGCGCCCAACGCCCTCGATCCAACTTCGGTGGCACTCGTGGGAGTCGTGGCGTCTTCAGACAGTAGCGCTCCTTACGATGATTATGCAAAACATGAGTACAGCGTGGTGTCTGTCTGTGCGTAGTTATTAGGTTGTTTCATATGGAATTGCGTTATTTTCAATTGATCGTTTTTTTTAAGCGGTGTCTAGTAAAGCTACAACTTATCGTTTTTTATATGCAGCGAGCATTTCTGACACATTTTATGTTATTATTTTTAGGGAATAAAAACCGCAGTTCCGGTTTCAAAAAAGGAATGTAAAGAGTATGTTAGGCTATCTTTAAAAAACAAAGCGGCCGAGTGAAGGATCAGGTAGCTTTTGAGATGCTTTCAAGGAATCAAAACATTGATATAAATGTCTGATGTCATAAGCTAGTAAAATTGAACCATCAAGAAGAAGTGGTTAGAATTTTAAAATCGCAAAGATTTCACATTCCAGCAGAATATCGCTAGACCGCATACACATTTGTGTTCTCACCAAACATTGAAAGAACCTGACTGGAAAACTTTGAATGAACTCAGCATACAGCCTTTGTCTAGCACTATCAGACTGCCATTTGTATGATAAAACATTTGACAAAGATGGCAATAGGGAATCGAACATCGTCTAGGTTTTTTTGAAGATAAAATCCAGAAGATCTATGACTGGTCAAATCTGAAGATGCCAGAAAGAAGTCAAAAGATCATAGAACAAAATGAAATATATAGCGCTGATTTATCTTCAATCTAAGTATTTCAAAAATGATATTTACTTTCGATTACAAGAAACACAATTACTTATGAAACAACCTAACAGCTCAGTTCAGGTGACGTCTACCTTGTTCGATTGCCATCCCTGGACCCCTCGAGGGCTCGTTACTGCCACCAAAAGTCGAACCTCCAGCCCAGAAGAGTTCGCCTACCATGCGCTCCGATACGATTTGTGGTTTTTCGGAAGTTCAGAAGCCCTCCCTCTGTTCCTTGCCACCTCACCGAGTCAATCCAAGATCGATCGATTGGTTGCGGATGCGCGCACTTGATCCATCGCCTTGCCTCGTTGCTTCCTTGCCCATTTTTCGGGGTTTTTGTTTTGCTTTTTGACTTCAAATTTGCTGGCGCTGAATCGCCGAGATCGCCCTCACCGAGACGGACAGAAAAAATGGACGTACGGAAGGAATTGATGTTCTCGATGGTGGTGCGGCCGGCGTCTTGGCGCTGCGCGAGAGTGTGCTCGCTTGGCGCGCAGGTGTGGGAAAATGTTGCTCGATGTAATTGGCCATACCGCGCGCCACAACTCGCCCTCCCACAACACACTGCCAACGCCATTCATTCATCTACACCGTCGCTTTGGTTGGTGGCGTAAGGGAGCTTGAAAAAAAAAAAGGGAAACCCCCAAGAAAGGAAGGAAGGAGATGTTGGTGAGGCGGTGAACTCGCTTAACCTTCTCGGTCTGGTGCACTGCCGCCGACGCCACCGGCCAGGAGACGCACCTCCTCCTACGCCTAATGACAATTGAAGCCCTAGGCTCTCGGAGCATAAGCGGAGGTTGGTGCGAAATGTCAATCACACGACGCGTTGGAGGCCTCGGTGCCACTCTCGGTGCCCCAATCCGACCTTGTTTGAATGCTGGATTCTTCTTCACCCTGGGGTACGTATGTGTTGGTTCGTTCTCGCCTCACTTTCACCCGGACCCGGACCCATAAACACCTCGCTCCTTCGTTCCAGTCCCGGAGTGGAGTGACAATAATGGCTGCCGCCGCATCACACACCGATGATCACGATGGATTGTGTTCTCTTCTGCCAACGCAAAGACTCCCCCCCCCCTCTCTCTTCCTTTTTTGTTGCCAATCTGCCAGTAACTCCTGCTTGAGACTTGACTCGCAGATGGTTCTGGACGAGGTGCCTGGTACAACATATGCTGCAATGGGGACACGTGTCGTACCGATCGAGCATGTGTGTTGCGGTGTGTGGGTTGTAAATCTCGGTCCTTCGCGGTCGCCATCGTCGTCGTGGTAGGTATCCCAGGGCATTGTTATTATTGTATTATTGATATTTCATTAGCCATTATTTATTGCTCCGCTCGGGGGCATTTATTTCGCTTGACATTTGGTGGTGTGCGCCATTTGGCTGTGTCACAGGAACACGAGTTTCGTACGTTCGTTGCGATATGCTTGCGAGTCGTGCTAAAGGCTGAATGGCTACCCACAAGCGGCCACTCTCGGAACAGTTCGCATCGTTAAGATCGATCGCATCGGCCGATCGGTTGTTTATGTAGCTTAATCGCCGTGTGTATGATGTATGATCGTGATCATTGCGATCATTTCGATCATTTCTGGGTTAATCGCTCTACCTCGCTGGTGACACTTTGCTCAGGAATGAATTCTGGAAATCGTTTCTTTTGTTTAAAAAAAATCAAGCTCTCTCTCCGCGATCGGATGCATTCAAACACCCTTAATGAGCCACTTAAAAGCGCGCCCCCGAAGAGGTGAGATAAATCAATATCGAAAGACTCAAAGCGACGAACCTCCCGGAATGAACCAACAAATGAAGGAAACCTTCCTTAGCACTGAGTTGAAACCAAGAATGGCGTTCCCTCGCAGGTTCTCCACCCAAATGCCCTCCTCTTCCTACAAATAGGAAATAGGAAACAGAAAAAAAAACACCTCGTTAAGTGGCCGCCGGTGGCTTAAGTGGCCCAATCGAATTATTGTTTCAAGTCGAAAGCATCGGCAAATCCAAACTCTACCATAGTGGAAGGGAAGGAAAGTGCATCTTCCCCTGGCTCCCCCATAGCTCCCACCCAGAGGCACAGTTGGAGGAACGGTCCGGACAGAAACCGTGGAAAAATCCGTCTCCCTCTCTCTGTGTGCGCGTCGTTGTTTGCTCATTGATTTCATCGAGCTGCGAGCTGCGACCAAAGAAGCTGCTCCCTCATCATCATCATCCTCATCCGGGCACGGCTGCATATTGTGTCCGCAGTGCCCAATGGCCAGTGTCGCACCGGCACAGGCCGCCAGCACGCCATACCGATGATCCCGATGGCGGTACCTTTCAAACCTTCTCGCCCCGTGGCCCCGTGGCCTGGGGTCAGTACTCGGTGTGCCCGCGCACAGTTTGCTCGGTGCGCGTTGTTCACATATTTGTACCGCGGGATGACCCCACGCCCGCCACCCCGTCGCGTCGCAGTCGTCTCAGTGTCCGCATAATGCCCCGAAAATAAATGTTTGACGCGAGCAAACAACAATCGGGTTCCCGATCCCTGGGAAGTGGCAGGGAGGAGGTGGAATGCAAACCGAAACCACACGATGCTCGTGATGATCACGATGATGATGATGATGATGACGATGATGATCGGTTAATGTTTTCTCTTGACCACCTCCTTGGGGCACCTCCTTTTGTCGTCACCTTGCACCGCCCCCCCCAAGCGGCAGTCTGTACGCTGTTTGCTCGACTATTTCTCTCTTCAAAGGTTGTGCTTTTTGTCTTTTTGAAAACGCGCGGCTCATCAGTCAGTCGGTTGCGGCTCCGTCATCGCGAGAAGCCTTCACCAGAGGTTCACATTCTGGTTCATCCAACACCACCACAAGCGACGGTGTTTTACGAATTCCAGGGCGCGAGACTAACACGGTGAGCTAACAGCTACGCCCGCCTGTTCCGTCTGTTCCGGGTGGTGTCCGGGTGAAGAATTTAGCGCAAATATTTGGTCGGCTGTCAATCGACATTCGATCAGATAGGCCGCAGATAATGAGATACACACAAAAACCGTCCTCTCGTTGTCGTTCTCGTCGTCGTCGTCGTCACCGTCTTGAGCGTGCTGGCTCCTCTGTCGCGATCGGGAACTATCGGGTGCTGCTGCGGGGATCAGATAGCCTTATGCGAGCGAGTGAATGGGAGGATGGTGCTGCACCATCGCCGTTGATCGCCATCCTAAGGTCTCACGCCACTGCATGCGGCCAGCAAAAGGCCCCTCAATGGGCCCCGGACGATCCGGGCTTTTGTGTGTGTGGTTTACATTTTGTTGCGGCGCATTTGTTTTGCATTTTTTGTTAATTATTGGTACCGCGCGATCACCGCTTGCACCGCGCTTAACCGAGCTACGACGGCCCCCGTAAACCGGACGGACATCTCAATTTAACCGATAACATCACGCGCTAAACACATCGGTCCGCGATCTCGCTTGTGCTTCTCCCTCCCTGCGCACGGAACTGGAAATGGAATGGTTAGGGACACGGAGGATCGATCGCTTGGCGAACGACCACCAGCACCAGCGCCACGGTTCCACTCTCATCTCGCAAGGTTCCGTTAGCTGTCGCTGTCTAGCTAGGGCGAGCGCTGCTGGCGTGCCCGCGCGCATAGACACTAGCATGCCGATCGGAGAAATCGATCCAAAGCCCAAATCGTCTGCGCAAAAAAAAAAGCCTGGCCACCACTCGGGACTTTATCATGAGCGAGCAATCGCTGCTCGCTAAACGGTCCGTGCGAAATTCGTCCGCGATTCGGTCAGGCCCCGGGATGGGCGTGATGATGAGGGGTGAAGGGGGTCTCAAGCTATAATGATAACCGCCTCCCATCCCCCTTTTTCGTATACCCAGGTTGCCAGTGCACAAAAGCAAGGGGAACAAAGTGTTTAGCAAGCTTCAGGTTCCATAAAATGAGGAAATCATGGTTGCAGTCAGCCAGAGAGGGCAGGAAAAAGGGAGAACGAGACGTACTTTGTGACCTGCGATAATGCGATCGAAAGCAGCTGTGCTTGCAGCAGCAGCTCACTTCACCCGAAACGACCGGGCCACCGAATTGCCTCTCGCCCGCTTCGGGAGGGAGAATCTTTAATAGATCCAATAGCACCGAGCGAAGGGCGCTCGTTCGCTCGCGGGGGAGGTCATCGTAGATTGGGTTCGCAGGTCCCCGTGGACATGGGACGCTGCGAGAGAAACCTCCCGGGCCAGATCCATCGCACCGATAACTTACTCACCAAACCAACAACAACAACCACAACAACCACAACAGCATCCCTCCGGGGCTCCGGGGATTACCAAACCACTAAACAGCGCTCTCCCCAGGTTTGGTCTAAAAGCAAGATGGCGCTGTTGTTGTTGTTGTTGTCGATTGGTTTCGTTGTCTCGTGGTGGCCAGGTCGTCTCTGCGGTCTTGTCTTATTATGTAAATGCTTCTTCTTCTCGCTTCGCTGCACGGCCCCACGGACAAAGCCGGGCGGCAGACAAACGTGCCAAATGCAGCATCCCACGGTGCCAACCCCGAAGAGGAGAACTGCTCGTGGTCCGCTTCCCGATAATGTCGCTATATACCCAGGCCACTACGCCGAGGGTGCGCGCCGAGATGACACGTCGCGTGATTGCCGGAGCAACACCACACCGATCGCGGAACATCTTCCGGTACCGGGTTGCTGCACCAGTTTAGTAGGTTTTGAACTTTTGGAATTTCGGCCAACGAACGAACGAGCGACCGGATCGCGATTGAATCCGCTCGGCAACACTCAGCAACGAGGGAGGACAACCTCCTCCGATGCGCTCCGATGATGTGGCTTGTAGATTCGTTCGAGATCTCCGGAGCCGGAGGAAGAAAATACGATTTGTGCTGGCAAGAAACAAGCTGGCACCAGCAACGGCACACTGGTACCCTCAACTTTGACCCCTGGCCTGCCTGCTGGTTTGGTTGCTGTGTGGTTTGCAGCGCCTAGCGATCAGGAGCGGCAGCAGCAAATTTATAGCTTCGCGGTTCGCGCAAACCCAGAGCGATCCCGAGGGGTGATCCCAGGGGCGATCTTTGTTCCCTCGCCAACCGATGGCCGATGGTTAGTCTAGCACCACGGGCGGGGGAGGTTAGAAAGTCCCGCGAGCTGCGCTACATTTCTCTACGATTTCGCGTCCTAGACCGAGCCCCCTCGGTAGTGCTCGACCTTAAGCAACAAACAAAACCCAAGTCTCGCTGCTCCAGGACACAGGACACGAAGAGACGGGTGGTGGTCGAGCGTCTAACAAGAACAACATTATACGCAGAGAATCTTAATTAATTGAACAATTTAAATGGCCACTTGGAACTAGCAGGCTCTTAGCTACCGGTATTCCGTTATAAGCTTGCGACGGAGCGTTTCAGCCACTCCGCGTTCCTCGGATCCGCGACGAGTTCCAGTATTGTATTGGATCACGCGCCTTCGACACGGAAACTCGCGAACCATGGATAGTGCGGTGGTGGAAAGGAAGAGCTGCTGCTGCTTCGAGGTGTGGCGGACACGAGGAATCGACTTTTAATTGAATTCGAAAACACGGCATCCCGCCGATCGGTACCGGTATTATTCATTTGTTCACCGAGAGAGAGAGAGATCGGACCGATCCTCGGCAGCAACGGCAGCAGAAGCGGACAGACGGTGCACTGTTGCACTCTTTGGCCTTCGAGGATCGAGGAGGGTAAAAGAAATCCTAAATCCCGAACACACCCCTCCCCCCCGAGACCCTCTCGGTTGTTCACCACAGTTCCACGCGATGCTATTTTATCCGGCTTGTTTTTCGTGTTTTTTCCGCGAACCAACGGATGCAGCAGCAAATGGTACTCTTCCTCCCCTCTCTCTCTCTCTCTCTCTCTCTCTCTCTCTCTCTCTCTCTCTCTCTCTCTGTCTCTCCCACTCGCTCCGGAACTCAATTAAAATCACGCAATTAATTAAAAGAAACACCAAATAGGCAATCTTGTAACAGAATCTGGAAGCCACCGGAGGACCTCAGTTCCTCGGTTCCTCGCTCGCTCGCTCGCTGCATCTGTTGCAACACACGATGGCAACCACGGCAGCACGGCATTGGTACGGCACGCCATCATGGGACTGCTGCATTCCTCCACCAAACGAAATGCTTGCACCGATTGCACTCACAACCACACCCCACAATGCGGATGGCCACTGCAGCGCACACCGTTTGCTGTTCTACGTCCGTACGTCCGTCCGGGAGAGTTAATTATTTTATCTGTTTCCCCATTTAACACTTTCGGTGACTTATTGGCCAGTGGCGTTGCCCGGTTACCTGATCGTGTGCAACCGATCGCGACGTGCGATCCCCTTCCCCTTCCCATTTTTTTTGTGTGGAATAGCTTCTGGATCGACCTGCGACGCTTCTCGTCTGCTTGTACCGTACCTGTGCAAAGTGCATTTTGTGTTCGATTCTAATACCAAGCTTGGCTTCAGTGGCGGCGCATGATAAATAAATGTTGTTTCTGGATGCCTCCACCGCTTGGAAGGTGGTTCCGATGAAAGATTGAAGCACGACGATCGAGGTGACATCCGGTTGTTCACGCTACACACCAAATCCCCTCTGGTGGGGGAAAAACGGGACCTAGACCCACAGCCTGAATCGCGTGACCTGAACATTCGCTTCTCGGTGCATCTGCTACAGCAGCAGCTCGCTCACGCAGTCCCCTTCCCCGGAGAGATTAGCATTCATGCCCTGCCCATACCCAATGCGTTCCTCGTGAACATGCAACCACGGCAACCAGCGAGATTTGCAGAACTATTTTAATTGTCTTCACTTCTCCTTAAAGACGACGACGAAGAGGACGATGCACTAGGGTTCCTCTCTCTCTGCGAATGGGAAACGAATTCTAGTAGTGTTATCATTTGCATACTACATGTCGTTGCATTCTCGAGCGAGCATTGCACAGTGCGGACGACGATGACGATGGATCACCCTCTGAGCCACTCTCTCACTCCCGGCCACAGTGGTTTAGCGAAGAACCTGCTGCTGCTGCTGCTGCTGGTAGTGGGAACGTGGATAGTGAGTAACCGTTCCGGCGGGTTTGGGGTAATAGAATCCAAACAACCATCATCTTCCTATCCTGCTGTGGTGCCATCGAGCACACCACAAACACACACAGCTCCTAGTTTGGGCCCCCCCCCCGGGTTTCAGAGGGCTTTCAGAGCTCGAAATCCGTGTTCCGTATCGTCGAGCGTCATCTCGCGCACCGGGAGGACCAGGCCAACCAAACGGAGGAGCAGCAAACGGGTGAGTGAGTGAGCATTAGCTAAGGTCATTATCGTTCTGGATGCTGGATGCTGGCGGTGGTACGGTGCGCGGTGCGGCTTTTCTATGAATTTGTCTGTTTTGTTTCCTTCTGTGTGTTTTTTTTTTAGGGGAAAGTAACAGAGGCAACGGCAGCGAACAGAACGAACGGAACGGAACCTGCCGCCGGATTCTCATCATCCCGGGGGAACCTGTTTTGTTGGCCTCTCAAACAAGACATCCCTGTAGCTCGCTCGCTCGCTCGCTAGCCCGGCTGATGGACGATGATGATTGCCCGGCCAAATCGGTAATTCCACGACTGGGGCAGCAGCAGCGAAGATCGACGGACGGACGGACGGAGAGCTTGCACGCACACCAACAGAACAGTGATCCGTCATCGTAATAGATTAGATTATTTCGACGTAATTCACTATTAACTTTCAATTAGCTGGCTCATCGGGCTTATGGGCACCTCGGGGCGAGCGTCGAAAAGTTCCAATTTTCTCACTTCCTTCTTAGTGGCCACTAGCCACACAGTTGTGTAAGTGTGCCTGTGGCCCTGTGCACTAGAAAGGAATTCGGTCTGGTGTTGGTGATGCTGCTTAGAAAGCTTAGACCGACCGACCGATCGCGTCTTGTAGTGCCAGATGATCGGAAGCATCAGCAACGGCAACGCAACATAGACACACAATTCAGCTTCATCAATTCTGTACAGTTCGATTGATGATAATGCTTCATTATGTGTAGCTTTGTTTTTGCCCCTTTGCCAGCAGCCACGCAGTGTTGTGTCACGCTTATCGAGCGCTTATCCACGCGTGGACCGTTGTGTCTTCTTTTCTAAGACCTCGGCTGAAGGAGAAATGGGGCGATTCCCGGTTGTGCACACGGTTCATTAGAACGGCCAAGGGGCGAATGCGATCGCGGGGAATGAGCGATTCGACGCAGCGACCACGCACGGTCTAGAAATTGGGCTAGAAACCTGGACCTCACCGTGGCCGTCCGCCGTTGTCGATGCGGCCGACCTTTTTGTTGCATTTTGTTCGGCATCTTGTCATGCGCTGTCCTCCCCCTGGCGGCGGAGAAGAAGAAGAAGAAGAAGCGGAAGCAGCAGCAGCAACATCGGGGAGAAGCCCGCGAACAAAGCGACCCCAGCGCACAGTACAGTGATGGGATAATTATGATTCGTTCGATCGCTCGCTCGTTCGGTCGGTCGGTCGGTCAGACGACGGGTTATGGTCCGCGAGTGGCCGCCGCTGAATGGAATGTCCGTGTTGCGCGCTACCAAGTGGTGCATGGAATACCGCGTTGCACGGCCTGAGAGGAGGAAGGGGCTGTCTCCCTTCGTCTGTGGCTTCGCTACAAGTTACCAATTATTTTTCAATAAAAATTGATGATAAATTTCTAGATCCTGCTCGTCTGCACCAACAGTACCAGGGCCGTGTCGTCGTCGTTGTCTGCACTCGCGAAGGTCTCGGCCCGTTCTTCCGTCCTCGAAGCCTCGCCGACCCGGGGGGACCAGATAGGACGTCTTCGGAAAGCAGGTTTTGTGGCACTCCGAGGTCCCACCACACCGTTGTCCGCGTTTGTAAGCGCTTTTTCACCATCCATCGTCCCGCGACTGGTACGATGGTGCCATTGGTGGTTCCCTAAGATTTATTTATGTTTTTTAGCTTCTTTTAACCCCCATCATTCATCATAACTCTCGGTCCCGGGTACCGGACCGGGGACGGGGTTGTGTTTTGCGATGCTGCGTGGTGGTGATGCTGCGTCTGCGGCGAATAATGAATAACCTTAGCGTTGGGTGCCACCATCCACCACTCCCGTTTCCCTTGTGGTCCACCGGTACAGGTGACAATAGTTAATGTCGCCGCCAGAGTGCTCTTCGTGCCGTGTCCTTGTCGGTTCATCGAAACCGTTCACCTGTGCACAACTGCTATCGTGGTACGAGCGGCCTAGAAAGTGGCCAACTGTGTGCGCTGGTGATAAAGGAAGCTGATAGGGCAAAACAAAACCCTGTGGTGGATTTGTAAGTAAATTTAGAATGTCTTCATGCGCTGCATTAATTGTTGTCGAGACGAAGACGCACTGGGGGCACATTAGCGATCCGATGGTGGTGTTGGTGGTTCGGATCTGGAATGTAGACGCGCTGTGCCAGCAGCAGCAGCAGGAATACCATCGAAGGTCCATTGGCAGCTAGTTGCTGGCCACCACTTCTTCGGAATTAGCAAAAGCCATTTCCATATTTCTGCCAACTTCTCTCCCACTCCCGGGCCACTTCCTCGCTGGGCTCGTCTGGCCAGCTAGCATTCAGCAGCAGCAGCTCCCAGTAATTAAGCCCATCTATCTCATCACATCTCCCGCGCTCTCTGGGCGCAATTTTGTTGCCGACGATCCCGACGATGAGGTGCAAAAGTAACACGTAAAACGCCATTACTCCTCCGGTTCAGTCCGGTCCGCCCGCTAACCCTGCTTCTGCATGAGAACGCCATCGTTGGAAAGGGGCATAAAACAACGGGGCAACAGACGCTGTGGCCAAGGGCCACGCTAATAATAAGTAATGATATGTTTATATTTGTACTTCCAATTCGAAAGGAAGTGTCCGTTCTGTTGCTCGAGTCGCTGTGGCCGTTGTGCACGACCCAACCGGACCCGGTGGCGGAATAACAGGCGGTGTAAGGATCCTATACACTCCCGCGGATCCATCCCACCAGTTTCGGGCTCATTCGCTGATCGTTCGTGTTCGTGGCCACGCCATCGAAGGTACAAAACCCGCCCTAGGACCTAGCTGGTAGCAGCAGCAGCATCATAATGATGATTTTGAGGTTAAGATAATTCAATTAATT
>NC_064877.1:48097500-48112500 GCF_943734665.1 Anopheles aquasalis
AGAGATTGCCATATCGCCACTCCCAGGCCCCCCTCCCCCCTGAGACCGTCGGTGTCGGCGTATTATTCACACATCATAACTCACACACCACGCCACCCCCGGGACGGGACGCCACTTCAACCGACCAGCCACCAGACCACCGACCAGAAAGTGGGTGGCAACCATCCTGCAGCGCAGATGTCCGCGATGGCGCGATCAACAAAATGTCAACTCGCTCTCACTCCCCCACTCACTCCGGACTAAATAGCGTTTGCTTTATTTTGTTTTACGAGCAACTGTGTGGCCAAACGCCGCCACCACCACCATTGCCACGGCGCACGGCCACGGAACAATGCGAGAGACGCGCACAATGTGTCTCGCGTGATCGCGTGATCTCTCACTTAATGTCTCCGCGATCTGGCGCTTGATCCGATCCGACGTGGAAGGAGTGTAAACAGTGACAGTGAACATCCGATTCTGTCGCGCACATAACGAACACAGGATGCAATCGCCCGGCGCGCGCGATCCTCAATTTACATACATCGTACGAGCAAGCGAGCGAGCGATACCCATTCATTCAGCAATGCCGGCCACACTGCGGTGGATCGGTGACACACGGCCTCTAGTGCTCGCGAGAACCTCGGGTGGCCGGACTGGAGTCGAGCAAAATGTCCGGAAAATGTAATTTAATTTGAATATAATATCCAGCACCCGGCCAGCAACGGCAACGGCAACGGCACCGGCACTACACCCTGGTTCCGTGTTCTGGCGCCCTCTCTCTCTCGCACGCTTTGCTTTTCCCTTTCGATCGCTACATCGTTCGGTTCCGTTCGCTGCCAGGCGCGCCCATTACACCGGTCCCGCGGGGTCTCAACAAGATCTGGATCTCGCGGGATCAACCGCCGCCGCGGTCCACGAAGCGGAGCAGCGGTGCGCCGGATAGGGTGGCCCCCTAGATGCTTTTATTATGATTGAATTAAAGCGCTCGATAACAATGACAAAGTGTTCCATTCTTCCAACCATTCCACCACTGGTTCGTCAGACCCGACGGTGGTGGCGGTGGAAGAATAGGAAAGGATCGCTTGCCCTGTCATCATCATCATCATCATCATCATCATCGCTGTGGTCGTTCGTTTGTAGGGAACTTAGAACCTCACGTAGAGACGTGACTTTTTTTTTTGGGTCTTTCTTCGTTTCCCCTAATTTAAACCCCCGTTTGGAGGTCCCCTGGAGGAGGAGCAGGAAGAGGAGTTCCCTGGAGTCGGGGCCCAGGCCCAGGCAAGACGTTCCTGACCTTCACACGGCCGGCGGATGGGGCGACCCAGCGTCGTTTGTACAAACATTATGACACTCGGCCGCAGTCGCGTTTGCGGTGACTGGTCTTTTAAGCATTAATTTATGCTTCCGTGCGTGCGGCTGGAGTTCGTTGCGTTTCTGCTTCGCTGGCTTGGATCTTCCTCCTCGGTAATGGAACCTTTCATTCGGTTTCTGTCTCTGTGCGTGCCCGGAAGGGAAGGGGTGGACGAATTAATTCCGGTGTTTGGTTTGGTCGGCGCGCGCGCGCACCCACGCTCTTCGCCGGCATAATTGGGAGGGAAGGGGGGAAACCCTTTTCTACCCCTTTGTCGATCCTTAATGGGACCACCGAAACGTCGTGGTTCGCATCGGAACAGGTGAAAAGGGCACCGGGCCGGGTGCACAGAACCCTTTTGCTGCAGAGCAATTTGTTTTGCATTTGGATGCGATCCGGATCGTGGTGCTAGTGGTGGCTTCCGGATCGCTTCCTCGCACGAAGCGCACGACGACGCATTTTTTTACGATCCGGCTGTGTGCGTGCGTGCACGGAATGTCCCGACAAAAAAAAAAACGCTTAATTTGCTTCCGGTGATCGTCCACCGCGCACTGTCTGGTAGCGTAGCAACAGCCAAGCGCCAGTCAACTGTTTTTGACGTTTGCGTTTTTGGCTTTTGCGGTGATCTACCTTCGTCGTTGTCGTTGTCATGACAGCAACGCACAAGCGATCTCGGCGCTCGAGGATCAGCAGCGAGTTGATTGAAGACACAGAACGAACGGTGCGGATGGATTGGATTGGATAGATAAACCCCCGGCTGGAGGCGGTGATCGTGGGCACTATTGAACCCTCTCCTCGTCCTCGTCTAGTCCTCTTCTCGCGGTTGGCCTCCCGCGGCGCACGGACTCGCATCTTGCGGGCCGTGAAGTTAATTGGAAATCAAATGGCGTCCAGCAGTGTGTTGTGCGTTCAAAGCCCTTCCAGAAGAGCCACCTTCCGCGCCAGAAAAACAACCGCGCGTCACCGTGCCGTAGAAGAAGAGATAGAAGAGAAGCTCGAACTCAAACTCAAACTCGAAGCCAGTTGGGGAGATAGATAGGCGTATCGTAAAAGCAATAAAAGGCAAGTCAACCCCCGATGCCGATAGACGCCGATTGAACACGACGGCAGAGTGGCCGCGAGCGAGCGGGCACACGAGGTTTTCATCGTTTTCCGATCCGAGATCCATCACCGTACGGGCAGCCCAGCAGCATTTGAGCTCCCGCAGCCTTTTTCTAGCAAGCCTCGTGCCCCCCCCCCCCCCCCCCCCCTAAGGTGATCTTAGAAAATCTCTTAATCAGGGTACTGGCCAGCAGAGCCCGGGCGTGTGTGGTACGGTGACCCCGCGGTGTCGTTTATATGGTTTTATATCCCCGCGGTGAGCCCATCATGGGGCCTGCCACGGCGGTTCGCTACGATCGTTTTGTTTTGTTTTCACCCCGCGATCTTGTTCTTTTGTAGCAACTTGTGCTGTGTGGTGGTGGTGGTGGTGGTGGTGGTGGTGGTGTGTGAGCACCGAGGGGTCCACGGTCAACACAACAGCACCAACCACGGAGGGCGGCATTGTGTGACCATAATTGAAGAAGCGTGGCGTCTAATCTCCTTTGTACGATCAAGCAGATTGCTGTCCGCTGAAAGGTGATCCAATTTCCGGGCTTAACATGCGTCTCGTACCGTTTATGGAAAATTAATTATCGATCGCGCACTGCAAAAACAAAACAACCGCCGGTGCCGCTGCCGGTTATGACGTAGTCGTTGTGGGTTGCCCGTTGCTGGGCTGCCACGATCTTTTGCTCGAGGCCAGCATCTCGATCTCGGATCGGAGCGTCGACGGAGTGTTGTTTTGATTTCCCACCAAAAAAAAAAAAAAAAAAACAATATCGAGAAGCACCACTTCGTCGAAGAAGCACTCCTGGAGGAGAAGTTCCACGGTCCATGAGCCTCTTGAAGCTTTTTTTTCGGGGCACTCGATTGTTTCAACATGCTCCGGAGCGGTGGGTGGGTGAATGTATGTTTAGTTTTCACTTTATGGTCACCGTTGCCCCTCTCTCCCTGCGTTATGACCCTTGATGAATAGTAATGCATTCATCTAATACCTGGCGGGCGCGGTTGCGGCATTTTTATGATCCGTATAACATCAAATCCTCACCCTTTTGCATTCCAAAATCGATTCCCCGCGGCTCGGTGAAAAGGGGAAGGGTGGGAATGAATCGAGAATCGTTGTTCGGTCGGACGCACGCACCAGTAGCCGTCACCGTCACCGTCACCGTCGCGACATATTAATATTCGAAAGAGCGCGAAGCTCATAAAAGCGGTCAGGACAAAGCATATGTGCCACCCGGCAAACCCCGCTCCCGAGTTCCCTGTGGTCTAGTTTTGGTCAATTCGGTCGCCCAACCAAACCAACCAACCGATCGACCGTCCAGTCCATGCCATGCTTCGTGTCCTAATGACAACCATACCGGGACTACCGGGGATCCGGATCCGGACCCTTCATCCCCTTCCCTGCGAGA
The DNA here is from genome assembly GCF_943734665.1 of Anopheles aquasalis. Taxonomy (NCBI): domain Eukaryota; kingdom Metazoa; phylum Arthropoda; class Insecta; order Diptera; family Culicidae; genus Anopheles; species Anopheles aquasalis. The sequence goes on from NC_064877.1 coordinate 48,101,323, forward strand.
CCCGGAATGGAATGTGCCGAAGATGTCTCGCTGATGTTGGTGTCTTTGAGTTTTGAGAGATTTTTCCACATTTTCCACACGCTCTCTCGATATGGTCCGTGGTTCCGCTTCACTCAGGAGTCGATCCGAGTCGATTGATTACCGTGGCGTAACGGAGTTTGTCACCACCGCTCCCTATATAAGGTGGACAACGGAACGGGTTTTGATTGATATGATTGATCTACCATCCCCCACTCCTCCTCCTTCTCCTCCTGCGATTGATCTCGTTCTCGCACCGCTCCGCATCGCTGGCGTAGTTTTGCTTTTGGAAGTGATAATTGGGAAGCCAACCAGCCACCCCCCAATTAAGGATCCACTGCGCCTTGATGCGTGCGCGTGAAATGTGCCGCGCGAGGAGATTCCGAATCCGGCGGTCACGGGATTCGAAGATTCTGATCTACAGGATGCCCCTGTTTGGGCCACTACCACCGCCGCCGCCGCGGCGAGGTACGCTCCGCTAAAGGAAAGTTGGCGCAAGTTAATGCGCGATCGCGTGCGCGCCCGCGGTCCTCTCCCCGTTTTTGGTGGTGGCCAGTGAACGATCGAGCGAGCTGCGGTTAATGAGTTAATTAGATTGCGCTCTCGCTGGACACGTCGCAGGATAGATCACGTCGCCGGTTGATCGCTTGCTGGTGTGCACCAGTGTGCGCGGTGATTAAGGATCGCTCGATCGTCGTGTTCCGCCTGGTCCGGCGTTGATCGCGATTGCGATCGCGCGACGATCTCACTTTATGGCTTTCCGATTTTCCGAACCGCGCAACCATCCATCCCCACAACTCGCTCGCTCGTTCGCTATATCTAATTAACCTTTCTTTTCTTCCTCCAACGCCATCGCCACCGCCACCGCCTTCCTTGTGCCACTTCCGCGATCACGATCACGGCTCAGCGCGTAATTTCATATCGGTGGCCACGACACGGATTAAAGGGGGTGTGTACCAGCAAGGGAGAGAGGGGTGGGGTGGCGGGGGGAAGGGATTCAATCAAAAGGGATCTCGCGCTTGGCTTGGCCATCTGTGTAGCCGTCTCGCCGTCCGCTCGTTGATCATTACGATCGACAAAGGGAAAATCATAGTCCACCGCGTCCAGTATCTTAAGCTCACCGAACCGAACCGAACGCCGTCGTTGTTGTTGCAGCGAAGAAACACGAAGACACTATTAATGATCCCCGTTATTTATGAGACCACCATCACCGCCACCGCTGCCTCGCGCTCAGATTCTTCGTCGTCCCTCTGTCTGTTCTACTCCTCGTCCACCAACCATTTTCTACGCGATAAATCTCTCTCTCTCTCTCTCTCGTTCGCTCTCTGTCTCTCCAAATTGATCCCGATGCTGCTGAATTCGGTCGCCCTTACCGAGAGAGCATAAAGAGCATCGATTACGAAACGATAATGATGGGCCTTCGGTACGCGGGCCCGCTCTCCATCCTCGATATCTTGTTAGCCGATTGTCCCAGGGATCCTGGCCTGGCGAGCATCTGGCACTGGACCGGGTATGAGTGGACCGAAACTCCCAAACTCTGACCGCTGCTGCTGGAGTTTCGTAACACCTCAAAATCTCTGGGCCAAAAGTGGAGCCCTTGGAGATCAGCAAAACAATCGGCAGCCATTGTGGCAGCCGCGAAAGCAAGCGAAAGATTGCGCCGCAGTCGATCTTATCGTTGGTGTGGCATGCGAGGTGCGAGCTGGCTGATCGGTTGGCTGGTGGGCTAGTGTGGGAACAAAAGGCGGGTGGAGCATAAATTTGAAAAATGTGTTTCCAACAATCGTACGAAAAGAGCGAATTAAGCTCGCCGCCGACGCCCCCCCACTTCCACCGGGAATGTCAACAACATTCATCAACCTTCCGGACCACCACCGGGCGCCACCTAGCCAGTCAGCCCGGCCAGCCAACGCAATGTCTTTTGTTTGCTGCTCAAATGTCAATGCAAATCAATTCCGTTCCGTTCCGTTCAGTTCTGTTCGAGGAAATCGAAGGCGGAAGGGGTGGGCGCATCGACTCCTTCCCTAGGGCATCTGGCGTTCGTTCTGGTGACGTTGGACAAGATTGCAAATGAAATGGTTTGGCGAGTGTTTGACAAAAGGGATCGATTTGTGCGTTGCGTGACTTTGCACGCCCGCTCCATAAATCTCGCTTGGTCTATCAATGGCTGCTGTTGCTGGCTGCCCCGATAATGGCATTGTGTTTCTTTGTGTGTTTTTTGCCTGTGTGCGGAACTGGAGAAATATGATTCCTCCCATATCCCACTCATTTGTTTCTCAATCCAGAAAGAAAATCCCGCAACATTGTACGCCAATCTCCGCAAAAGAGACGACGGGCCGTGTCGACGTCCGGTAGTGGTGGTGGTGGTGATCAAAAAGACAGTTTTCGATTCGATTCCAAAGGGGCCCCAACCCAAAAACGGACGACATAAACCAGAACCACGACACCACGCCGGACCACAAGTCCGAAGACTTGATTTGCTTTTCGTCGCGCTACAAAATGATACTTTTTGAGGGCAAAGCACCCGTCGTACGATCAGCGATCGAGGTGGTCTCGATTCTAGCGCTTCATCACCGCTCCAACCCCTGTGCGGCCCTCTAACTGGTGCTGCCCAGGCTGCTGCTGCTGCTGCTGTTGCTGCTGCTTGAACTCGGTGACAAATGAGTCAGCCGGTCGCTGGAGAATGCATCTTAATTAAATGAGTATTGTTGAAAGAAGAAGGCACGGTGAAGACGGAAAGCTCGAAAGGCACCGGGGCATCATCAGCATAGAGCAGCCAGCGAACGACCAGCGAGCGGCATGCTGGGTGGCTGGTTGGTTCAGTTCAAGTTGTCGCCTGGAATGTTGGGCTCCTCCGAAACCCTCGGGGACCCGGGTTATCGTCTTTTCGTTATCGCATTTCCGAAGAAAGACCGATCAAGCCCAGTTGCGACCACCACTAGCCCGAGAGGAGGTTTCCCCTGAGTGGCCGATCACAATCTTCGAGCGATCGCGAGCGACAACTCCGCTGTGGCTGTCGTTGGTTGGTCATTCGTTTTCGGGGCCCATTTCGGCCATTTATCTTACGCCGAGGCACCTTATTGATTTATGTAAATTATCGCGATCGCCAAAATGGGCACCCCAGATTCACTCAGCCGCTCAGCCTCGGTTCTGCTTCCTTTTCGCTTGCCGCGCTCGCTTGGAGAAATAATTTTAATTAACGAGAAAAACCCCCTCCGCCTGCGGCTACGTTCTAATCTCTTTTGCGGGGCAATGGTTCCGGCCAAACCGAACCGAACCGAGCCGACCGACTGACTGACCCGGACCGGGAGCTTCCTTTCCAAAAAAAACCCCTTTATTTCTGATCGCAAAGTATTCTTTCCTCGCGTCATTCTTCTTTACTCGTTTCCTTTCGACGACGTTGGCACACGCGCGCACACGAGTTGAAGGACATTTTCGCAGTTTTGGAGCTTCGGCACTGAACTGGCTGGCTTCTTGATCTTGATAGCGCGCGAACCGGGAACCGGGACGATCAGGAGCCTTGCCGGTCCCGATCTGATCTGCTGGAATGCGAAATGATGATCGCATCTGAAACGATCCCACCGAGAAACCAGCATATGTGGCGTGATTTTCGGTTTATAATTACTCTTCGCAAACGACGAACGACGAACGTTCGTCCAATTCGCTCACTCAGGACATCGGGGCGCCCGGTCTTTAAATGCGTACCGAGAACGCACCATTATCGAGGAGAACGTATTACTCACGGCCAGTGTTCCGAGGTCCAGGGGCGTTGTTACCGGGTGATCGAGCTGACCGCTACCGTGAATATCGATTACGATCGCGTCACACAGCCACGCCATGCCATGGAGCAGGAATGGCGGCGCATCATCAGTTCGTTCCTTCGTTCCCTTTCACACGGAAAACGATGCCAGTGCAAAAAAAAAACAGAAACAGAAACACCGAGCCAGAGATGGCCAGCGACGGGGCGACGAAGCAACCCTCGAAGCGGAATCGATCCCGAAAAACTAGTTTTCGCGCCGGCCACAATGGCCACACGGCTCACTAATCCCATGTCCGCTAGCTTCGACGTAGCTACCGCGCGCCCGCTTGCCCGTTGGCTCGTGATTAGAATACTATTATCCCAAATCAGACAACCTTTTTGTTCGCTCGCTCGCCTTTTCGAATCTATAATACACCGGTGGGCAAGAAGCGAAAGGCCGGGTTCTTGGTGGGCACCGCTAGAAGCATTCACAAGAGCAGCGCTTGATGAGATGAGGCAACGGACACACTCCACGCTCCCCGTTCCACGATTCGTTCACGCATGGTGGCGATGATGAGGGCTCTAGGGCCTGGCTGGCTGCTAGATGATGATGATGATGATGGTCGATCGCGTCGAGAGCAAGTGAGTAAAAAAGCATAAAACCGGCCAGCATGAAGACGGCGGCGCTAAGGCCCGGCAGGGGCTCCGGGAGTGGTTGTGACGGAGGATCACGGGCACGTCGACCACTGGAACGTCATGCCCGAGTCTAAGCATCAGGGCAGTCAGCAGCAGCAGCAGCAGCAACCCAACAACAGCAACAAATTGGTGTATAATTTGATTTCTTTCACTCAATACTCGCTGTTCGTTTGCGTGTCTGTGCGTTCTGGTGCTGTTCTTTTTCTCCACAGAGAGAGAGACTCTCCCCTTTCCCTCAGGAACGGGGTTTGCGAGAGGAGTGTTCTGTTCTGGGAATTTGATTAATTTCCAATGCGTGTGTGAAATCGTTAATGGGACTCGATGACGACGACGACGACGACGACGACGAACACAAACGAACGCTAGAATGCGAACCAAGATCTCGAGCAGCAACGATCTCGTCCAGATCGAAACCATTGAGAACGCTTATTAGAGCGTACGCGATGTTACCGGGCTACGCATCATTAAACACGGAACGAACTGGCCCCTGGCCACCGGAAGCAGAATGAACAAATTGGATGCCTTTTCTGTTGGACCCTTTTTTTTCGGTTGCGATCACCAATGGCTGCACTGGCACTGGACGAATGCCCGGCGATCGATTTATGCGGCCAAAGGCTTCCGTTTTTGCATCGCTTTCACCAGCACCCCCCCGCCGACGATTGCCAACAGCGCACTATTGTTTTCATTCACGCTGGAATCCATAAATTTCGCTTCCTAAACGATCATTAGTCGGTAGAGAGGAAATGCACTCCGATCCGATCCGGTTACCGCTCTCTCTCTCTCTCTCTCTCTCTCTCTCTCTCTCTCTCTCTCTCTCTCTCTCTCTCTCTCTCTCTCTCTCTCTCTCTCTCTCTCTCTCTTTCACTCTGTCTCTCTCAGTATTGAGATGAACTTTTCCGCGTGCCACGTGTTGCCTTTCATCAGCACCGTAATGGATGTGGAAAATGCGGACTGCGAGGTGGGAAAAAATGGTTGGAAAACCCACTCTGGATCTACCACGGTGCGCAACAGGAAGGCGTGCGAAAGGCATGTGGCATACGTGGCGGTGCCATTTTGCGATCCGTGAGGAATCGGCTTCAAATCCGGCACACTCCGACCACTCCTCGGGCGATGAAAATGTTGGGCATTTCCTCCCCTCAGCATGCCAACAAACGGTTGGTGGTCACCGTGAGATTGACGGACCGGAGCGGAAAGCAGCAAACTGACGCTGGACCGGCGCTGCTGAGTGATCGTGCACCGGGCATCTGGTTGGTTATTTGAAAAATGATTGGCGGCACCACGGTCTGCCTTCCTGGATTCGTGAGCGTCGTTCCTGGAGCATCGCCCAGAGTCCAGGGGCCCTTGGTATTGCACCAAACCAAATTAACAGTATTTACCGTGCAATTACAAACGATTCACGACTTTCGCCTCGTTTGTTACCCGGCGCGCGCAATCCGTGGTCGGCCGGCTCGTGTCTCGGAGGATCAGATCACAGCTGGAGCTGCGGCGGGGAGTTTGGGTGCGATTCATGGCATGCCACCGGGCCGGTATATCATCGGTCCGGTAGTGTCCGGTGTAATGAGCTGAGAAATCGGAGTCTCTCGTCGTCGGCGGTACAAGTCAACCCCCCCACCCCGGATCATAGCCAGAACGCCATCCGTTCGTCCATGCGGGGCGTTGAGCGATCGAGGATGAAGCTCTGCTGATCCGCTACATATTAATTACAGAAACTTAATAGCTTTCATGTCGCGGCGGAGAGAGAGCGAGAGAGGAACGCTTACAGAAGGCGCTGATGGCTTTGAAGGAGCTGATCGAGCTCGATCAGTCCCAGGTTCTCGACGGACGGCGCGGATGGACTGATCGCTCGTGACACGAACGTTGCATGCGTGCGCTGTCGAGAGTCAAGCTGCTGCTGCTGCTGGTGCAAGGTGAGCCCATTTCCTGTCTTCAACCTGAACCTGAACCTAAAGTCTTGCAAGAACGATCGGTCTGGCGGTGGTAAGGAAGGAGAACGAACAGACAAAATGCCAGCACCGAATGGAGGATCTGGCAAAAGAGCAAATTGCAGCAGCAGCAGCAGCAGCAGTGCGTCTGATGCTGCAGACATTTGATGGCGTGCAGTTGATGATGCTCTCTACGCGTAGCTGATGATGCCCGCTTCTGTTAAACAGCTTCCCCGGCATATGGCACCCCGACCGCAGCAGCAGCAGCAGCAGCAGCACTGTTGGAGCCTGAATCCTTTCGCGCCTGTACGCACCGACAGTGGCGGTAGCGGTGGTGCTGGACGATATCATGAATACTTAATGATCCTTACCGGATCGTGAGAATGGTTGGACAACTGGCCCCCGGTGGACGCCGGGAAGAGGAAACGAACGACGCATAATTGGCTCTCGTCGTCTGTCGGTGCCGGCCTCATGAATTCGTTCTGGTGTGGTGTTAGATGTGCTGACTGGCTGGTGCGGACCGGCTGGACACTGATCTCGGACACGATCGCGCAAGTTCGCTTCCCGAAAACTCTGCCAGCGCGACCGCTGGAACTGCAGAATAGAAGATGTGCCCACCGTCGATTACCTTCTTCCTGTTTTCCTGGCTTCCCGGCAACAGAAAAAGGTCAACCAGCTAACGGAATGGACAGTGGCCAGCTGGCAGTTCCTTTTACGGCCGCGCGTCCACTGGAGAAGTACCTGCCAACCTGCTCAACCGATGACTGTCAGCGTCGCTAGGATCGTCCCCGTCGTCGTCGTCGTCGTTGTCGTTGAGGCGATGCAAATCCGTTTCATCCGTTCGCTCGCTCGCTACGGGCGCTACTTCTAAACACCTCGCGCGGGTGCTAGCTCATGAATATGCACGATCTGTCGCCCGGGCGGATGGAAAGGCTTAGTATGGCTTCCGGGGTCTATTGGGGCGAGGGGGGGGGGGGGGGAACACTTGCGCCGAGGATCGGGAGCATCGTGCAGCATTCCAGCAGCGCCAGCACAACGGTACCGCTACACAAACATACACACCGGGGAGGGTTCAAAGGTAGCCCACGGTTCGCCCGTGGTGTTTCGTCGTGATATCTGGTGGCCCCCGGTTGTGGCCATGTTCCATGTTTCCTGCTCCTGCTCCGGCTGCTGCCGATAGTCAGGCGCTCACGATTCACGTTGGCGACAGCGGCGCCCAACCGAACCGACAATTGTCATCACCGCGACTGTGCGCGAGGCAGGCAAACCCAGTGGCATCACCTTTTGATGCCCGGAGAGACGGCTCTTTTCAGCGACCAGAAACGCACGCCTGTGCCACGGAGAGGCACAACAATGGCATGCTGCATGGCGCGCGCGCGCGATCTCTATTCCGGCGAGCCGGGATCGCTTCTATTCTTTCCGTCATTTACCGCCGATGAAGCCACGCCACGCCGCTCTAGCGTCGTATGATGGGAATTGCTTGTTTGGTGCATCGACCATCATCGAGCAGTGAAACGGGGGACAGATTTTTCCCGCTTTTCCACCCAGCACTCCGAGAGAACCGAAACGGAATCATCGAAATGGATTGTTCTCTGTGTGGAATCGGTGGAGCAGAAGCCAAAGTCGACATGAAAACAAAAAGCTGAAGGCTCGAGGAAAATGGAATCGACAGACGGCACACCGGACGGTAGGATTCCAAATAGACTCACACTTCACGATGCTGCTTCGGCTGCTGCTGCTTGTTGTTGTTATCAGAAGATGAAAGAAGTCGCGACCGAGTGAGCACCGGGAGTTAGTGTTGCCCACGGATCGAAACAATTGAATGTAACCGAGAACGAAAACACAGAAGTGCATGTGTCGAACAAAAAACCCACCGATGCAGCGCTCGCCCGGTAGAGGGCCCCGGGAGCAGGGAAACGGTTTGCAAAAGACAAAACACCGACACTGGGGTGGGGTGCCGGGTTGGCCACACCATAAAAGCGGCCCCAAAAGAGGGAGCACGGCAGCCAGGAGGAGCATCAAGCAACACAACACAACACAAAAAAAAGACCAAAACACAGAAACGCGCCGAGGCCCGAAAAACGAAAGAAGAGCAAAACGGAACACGGCGGCGGTACACAGATCCGTGTCTCGGTGCAACATGCCATAAAATATAATAACACGGTTCACTAGAAGGGGTGGGGAGAGCCCAGAGAGAGAGAGAGACTCCCATTGTGGGGTTGATTTCGCAAAACCAAAAAAATGGAGGGTGATCCTCGGCGTGAGGATCGCCGGTGGAGGTGGTTAGTGTGTGTTTTTGGAGTTCATATTTCTGTAACATCTTCATGCATGGTCGAGGAGTAGTAGCAGGGGAGTGTTTTGATCTCGGGGAGTTATTGTTTCTTCCTGGTCCAGTCGAACCGATCGGTCGATCGTTTGTATTTAGTCCGTGCTCCATTCTATGGGCCAGCGAACGTACATTTTAAATACATAACATAAAACATAGCAGTACCATCAGTGGCTTGGTGATCTGCAAACGATCTGTAATTGGCGCACTAAGTGATGCTCGTTCTCCCGTTGAAATGCGCTCGCGACACCTCGACAGCCTGGCCTCTCGCTTGGCTCATTAAAAGCAAACACCCCAAAAACGGCGCAAGGTGGGAAAAAGCATAATTAAAATCGTTATCAATTGCGCATCCCGAAAAGGGCCACCGCAAAGAGACATGAACAAAAGCGATGAACGAACCGCTGAGTCAAGAAGATAAAAGCGCGCGTCTGATGATAAAAGGACACAAAAAAACATACACAGACACAGACAGAATGTGGAAATATTTCGAAATTGATTAGTATTGGTTTCGGGGATGGCCTCAGAACCTTGGGCCAGACTTGGCCCTCTAAAGTGCATTAAATTGAAGCCAATTAACTGAATCGAGGGTTAATTTATTCGAGTTTCGGTTTGCTTGCTGCACCCAAAAGCTCCCGTTCGAGTTCGGTGGCTCACTGTTTCCCTTTTTCCGTTGTCCGATCTACCCCTCCAGAAAAGGGGAGGGGGGGGGGGGGTTGCAGACTTCAGGATCTCTTTCAAGCAGCTGCTTTGCTCGGGGGTGCGCGCGCGCGATGAATGGAGTTCCACAGTTCAGGACTTTTCTCACACTCAGCACCTAAGGCCCCAATGTGCTGTGTCTGTATGTGTTTGCTTATTATCCATTTGCTTCGCTGGTACCCATCTGGGATGATTTGCAGACTTTCCATCGAGGTAGATCGAGCGAGAGCTTTACGAAAAATCCCGTTCGCATGTCAGTCAATCAGAACCGAGACGAGATGTCGTCGGTAGTCGTTTGTCCTGCAATGAAAGCCATCCGTCCGTCCATCCATCCACCATTGCACCAGCCCCTTGATCACCCCTTCATTGCGCTGTCGGCTTGTCTCGGGCTGTGTGAATTGTGAATCAATATGGAACACGCAAACGCGCTAGCGCGACCCCGCGCTGAAACACAAACGACTCTACAAATCAGACAGAACCAATCGAAGCCGAAGTAAAAAGGGCCACCACGCCATTGTATTTGGGGGGGGGGGGGGAGGTCCTACAGCACCCCCCAAAACCCCCCTGCACCCCTTGCATCTGCTCTCGTTCTTCGGTGTGCTCTGTGTGTTTTCATTTTAATTAAAAACCCAATTCCAGCATGGCATCATACGGAACACGGCCAACGGCTGAATGGCCACCGGTGCGTGGCGGGTTGGTATAGGCATTTCAATGCACCCCCGGTGTTGGGAAAAGTTGATAAAAATCGAACCGGATTGGGCTCGGTGGATTGGGGAGGAAAAGTCGGGAAGGTTTTCCTTTCTCCTCCGCCGGGAGGTTACCACGTGATTGACGTGTGAGATATTGATTTTGAAAAGCCTATAATTGTCGGTGGGATCGGTCGAGCATGATCGAGGTTGCGTCAAGCACCGTCCAGCACCAACCATGGCCATTGCCTTTCGGCATGGCACGGAACGCTAGACCGCAAAACGCCACCCACCCGTTCGCTGGTTGTGCGTCGAAGTACCAGGCCCGTTCCTTTCCTGGGGTTGCGGATTGACAGCTGTCATACGCAACAATCGCTAACTTAATCATAACCATCCCAAAATGTTCCCAATTAAAACCAAACGCCGATTGGCGGTGGCGATCGATGGGTACACCTTCTAATGGCGAGTGTGCGCTGGAAGTGAAATCTACTCACTCGTGTGCCATTTTTTCGATTGATCAAATGATCATCATCATTCTGCAGCCGGAGCTGCTGCATGCACCCCGGAGTATTGCACATTCACTCACTGTACCTGGGTGAAATGTGATATCGGTGACGGTCGGAAGGAAGGAAGGAAGGAAAAACAAACCATCATGAGGCCATCAGGCACCACGCCACGGACACGCAGGACAGAGCCGGCGTTTGGTTGCGCGCGTGCATGATCGCAGTCGCGGCTCCAGCGGCTCCACAGATTCATCTTTAATTTATATCTCCCACCACCTTTTCCCTTCCTCCTTCTGTCAGTTCCCTTGAGATGCACAGTTTACATTCCACTCCAGCCCCCGGGGGGGAGTCCAGCCCTCGGCGATGCGAGAAAATGCAATTAAACATTGGTGGGCCGCTGGAGTGATAAAATTATGCTCTCGCGCGCTGCTCTCCTCCTTCTCGTTGTCTTCGATGATGATCACTCTGGCGTCGCCGCGCGCGCCAAGACGGCGCTACCGATGATCGGGTTTCGGAACAGCAGCAGCAGCAGCCACCTGTCGGTACGGTGCCGATTTCTAACCTGGCGCACCAGGCCGGTCGCGCAATTATG
>NC_064877.1:48115000-48117500 GCF_943734665.1 Anopheles aquasalis
ATTTCGGTTGCGAGGAATTTTAATGAGACGAAATGTTTCTCCAGTTCCTTTTTTTTTTTTTTTAACTCCAACTCCCCAACGTCCAGCAGCTCCTTTCTCACACTGCGGCTCTGCTGTTGCCGTTGCCGCCGCTGACCAAATTTTACCTTCTCTCCTTCCAAACATCCCCCCCCCCCCTTTTGAAAGAACTCTCTGAATTGGGTACGAATGTATGTATGTATGTATGTGTGTCAGTGTACGTGTGACTTCCTTTTCCTCTCGAGTCTTTCGTCTGATTCACTGCATGATGATGGCCTGTGTTTGTGGTATGTTGCAGAGCCGCTGCTCGCTTTGGCCGCTCCCTTTCGGTGGTCGGTTCGTTCCTGTGTGTTTCCGCTCGAACTTCTGGATTCCCTCGCGTCGCCCTCGATCGGTTGTAAACGGGTGTTGGCTCTCTCTCTCTTTACTTTTTTGGCCTTTTTTGTTGGTGGATTTATCTGCATGAGAATTTTTGGGCTTTTGTCGATTTATTTTTCACCCCCCGATCCCCACCCCACCTCACGGGCAACCGGAACCCGTGAACACATTGGGCTTTCAATTCGCCGTTCCATCCCCCCCCATGCAGGCAGTGATTTCCTCGGTGATCAAGCGAGGATCACCGCGAAACGCGACGCCCCGTTCGACGGCTGTTAGTTTCGCACCAGATGCATCTCCGGTTCGGTTCCCTGGCAGCCACTGGGAAGCCGAAAAGTACTGCAACCAGCAAACGGTGGGGGAGCCGCGGAGTACATAAATATTTATTCTTTTACGAGATCTTCTCCTCGACCTCCTCAATGCAGCACTGGTAAACCCCATTATATGGTAATGAGATGGAGCCAGTTGCAGCGTTACTGAAGCAACACCACAGAAAAATGCAAAAAGACTCGCCACTGGCCACTGCCAGGTCTTTATTTGCACCTCACTTGGGGCCCGGCGGGGTCCCAAGGCCGACTGGCGGGGGCAGTTCCTTCCGCAACCGGTAAAACTCTTATTAAAATCCACTTAAACGACGCCAGTTATTGTTTCACCTTTGACGGCAGTTCTGGGAAACGGGGCAAGACAGGAACATGAAATATCGCCCAAATTAGGCGCGGGAATTGAATTGTTCTGCCAGTGGCTCTCCCCTTTGGTGGCACGGTTTTTTTTGACATTGTTTTGGGGTGGTCGTCGCGCGATTTGATTTGATTTTGATCCATCGAACGGATCGCAGCTCATTATCGATTTGATGTGCCAGTATCTTCGAAGCAGTAGCATCATTCTCAACAGCAGGCGGCCACAGACGTGCTTGTTGCGGTATCCTTGTTGCATTATTTGAAACGCTCGCGAATGGAACAGATTCAACGGGATAAAGTCATCTCGATACTTTTAAGCGAGCCAAAGCACGATAGAAATATCTCGTTTGAATATGTGCGACCAGACTGCGGCAGAGCTACCTAATGCCCCAGCTTTGCTTGCTGTGTAAGGCTATTAAATGCGCACTCGCGCTATCGCGCTCGATCATCCATCGCCGAGACACGGTCGCCGCCATGGAGGTTGACGCTTTTGGCAAGCAAAAACATAAAACCCTCTTTTTTTTCCTTGCAAATTTCTATGCAGCACGACGACGAGACCGGGCTACGGGTGGTGCGCACTCAGGGTGCAGGGAATAATGGCATTTAATTAACTTGTGCGCGCTGCTGCTGGCTCACCATCGATTGTGTGTCGTGGAAATTGAGATGTCAGCCGGGTCCAGATCGTTTATCCATCCTCTCTCTCTCTTTCCCTGTGCGCACATACACCAAAAGCAAACATGGACGACAACATCATGGACGGTAGCAGCTAAAGCAACAAAAAGCAATCTCCTATCCACTCGGTCGCTATGCAATCATCGATCTAGATTCGTGGTGATGCTAAACCGCCGCTGCTTAGATGCCTCCTGATAGCAATCATCTCGTGGCCGCACGGGGCCTGTTTTGTTTTTGTTCCCCTGCCCACGGTCTCCGCTATTCCCAGGAAGTATTTAGTCCCTTGGCATCGGTCTATTCTTTGCGCGATGTACCCCACGACTGGATGGACCCGAGCGGTGAAGAAAAATATGTTTATCCGATCGGAGAAAAATGCAGCATTTTTTTTTTAAGCGACGCCATCCTGGGATCCAACCTTGTGCCTAGCCACTGACCCACTGATAGGTACGGTGTAGCGTGTGCCGCAATACCGTCGAGCGACCTTTTCTTTATCGGACTAATTACAAACACAACGCCAGCTCCCGTACTCCCATTCCCTCCCAGCTCCTAGGTTGATTGTTGTAACGATGATGCCAATCTGGCTCGTGCATAAATCATGGAAAAGCATATTTTTTCGCTTCCAAACCGTTTAGGGTCGCGATCCACGGGATCAAGCGGGTGCTCCTCTCGTCTCGGTCTGTCCCAGACCATTACCACCAACGCCGTTCCGGCTGCCAGTCAACTTCACGGCAGCACGGCAGCAAAAACGCCGACGACCA
>NC_064877.1:48122500-48157500 GCF_943734665.1 Anopheles aquasalis
GCGAAACCAACAGATGAGATTCCTCACCACGGACCACACCGCACGCCAACCCGGTGCGAGAGGAAATGATACACAAAACGGAGCGACCCACGGTTGTTGGACAAGGTTGTGTTGTGTTCGAGGGGGGGCGCTCCAGACGCACGTGTTGATCAGTATGATGATCACAAACGCATCATCACGCGCAGCAGCAGAGCACTTTCTGCGCAGATCTGACCCCGGTACGGTACGGAACTGGTCACATTATGCGCTCTCACGGAGAACGACCCCACGTACGTTAGTCGCAGCAAGGTGAGGCTGAGCTGAGGATGACTTCATTATTTGGGCAAATACCGTCTCCCTCGGCAGGCAGCCCAGTGCGACCTTCGTGCGATGACGCAGGGTCGGTGCTGCGCAGGGGTTTGCGCATTTCATTACGGGCCAACAAGAACCACAGATGACGATGGCGACGACGACGACGGCGCACGATGAGGACGAGGTTTGGCGCAGGAACGATGATGATTTCGGTGCTAAATTGCTGGTGGCCCCCGGGTGCCCGTGTGATTGAAATGACAGTCAGCCACTTATTTTAACCACCATCACCGCACAGCATCGGGCAGCATCATCAGGCCGCAACCTCAGCAGCAGCAACAGTAACAGCATTGGCCACAATTGCCTGCCGGTGAACTCTGGGGGCGAAGAGCGCACAGAGAGAGAGATACCCTCTTCTCATGCTCGTGGCCGTTTTGGACGCGGTGTGGGGGGGGTTGTCTTGTTTTGTTTCGTTTCGTTCTGTGTCCTCCCAGGGCCGGCCGGCACCGCACCATTCAGCGGCCAGCGATGCGATGGGAAACGAATGATTTTTGGGACGTTTTGTTCACTTTAGGATGGAGGTTTTTTTTTCTTTTTCTTTTTTTTTTATTTCCCTCCGACCTTTTGTTTGCCAGAATGGAGGAAGGGGTACAAGGGACACTCGGGTGAGGAGAATGCTGTTTATTCACTTTGAGTTTTGGAAACAAAATAGACGTTTCGATGACGAACAGCTTTTCGCGGGTTTTTTTTCTTTCGGTTTTCGATTGTTTTTTTTTCGTCGCAAGTTTCTGTCCCGCAAAGATCGCAACATGATCACGTAGCGATGCAGCATAGCGGAGGTACCGTAGCAACGGTGGAGGAAGCTTTTAACAAGCCACAAGTGGAGAGGCGAGTTTGCGTGAAATGAAGTGAAATAGTTGGATGTCAGGTTGAGCTAAGCAAACCGATTAACTAGCGTTCACAGTATGGCTTGATCCTGAACATAAATGTTGAGTGATCCGGAACCACTAAACGAGACATGATCATGCAACCGACCTTAGGAAGCTCTAGCGAGGAGGAAACGTCTGCAGACTACCTGAGGTCAGTTGGTGTTCTGCACTTTTCACAGCAAAACTCGTTTTAGTTGGCAATTATTCAAAGATTCAATTCTGGCCAAAAACGCGAAACAAGCTGTGATAGAATCATAGACAATCAAAACAGCCTTAAGGACATTATTATTTGGTTAAAAAACCAACTGAATTTGTCTAACGTGATGTCACAATTTTGCCGGTCCTCTCTGTATTTATCGCAGAAGAATGCCGATAAAGGAAGATCCTTCTACAATATCCAAAGGGTTCTCACAACAAAAAATGTGGCATCAAAAGATGATAGTGAGAACCAAAGAGATCAGGATAATCAGGATTACTCGCATTCCATGACCACAGCAAATACTGACTGGCCAAAATGAAAACCTGAAATCTACGACAGGAAGGCATAAGATATTCTTCTGCAATAAATACAAAGTGGAACGACAAAACAGTAACATCACGTTAGATAAAGAACACAAAATACCTAATAACAGTACTCTGCTTTGTGACTAAAAAAGCCGCTAATCCAAATGGACAAGAAGTCAAGATTCAAACGTAGAATAAGAAGAAATGACAAGACTAAGAAGAATATTAAAGAATCAACTGTGGAACTAGAACATAAAAAAAAGATAACAACACCAGAACAATACCCAACAAAATTATGAAACGTCACAAAGCTTGGGATAGTAGCCGGTCTCTAAAATATCCTCTGGGCAGCTTGCGAAGACCCAGGAAGCTGGACTCAAGAGCCGTACTGGGGTAAATCCTCCCTGTAGTTGAAGATGAAGAAGAAGAAGCGGTTGGTGGTTGAACTCTGGTGGCCAAGACAGCACTCCCGTTTTGTCCCCTCACTCCGGGATGGCTTCCTCCTCTTCTTACTCTTCGGTGCACTGCCATCCAGTTATAATCATAAATTCCGTGAACAAACTGCGATTGTTAGCGGTGGTGTGGTGGTGATTTTTGGGCAGCTAGAATTTCCTGCTCCCACCAGGGCCAGTGGCCACAAGGAACACATTTTCGGTAAGTTATCTCAAAGCGTTCTTCCTTTCCCCCCCCTTTTCTTCCTGTCATTCTCTCACCTTCCCTTGAAGCGCGCGCAAGAAGCGTAATTTACTTGCGGGACATTTCGGAAGAACGCAAACGAAAGGAACGAATCGTCGTCGTCGTCGTCGTTGTTTTGGGGCGAGGTAAAGGCGAGAGACGCACGGGGTGAGAGTAATTGTGCGGCGACGCGAAATGGTCACCTCCGTCCGTCCGTCCGTTCGTCCGTTCGCTCCGATTCATTTCACGCAACTCCATGAGAGAGTTTACGAATATAACCGGGCACCAGTCCGCGTCGGTTGCCGGTGGCCGGTGGTGTGGAATGTCTCACCACCATCCTGGTCCATCCGAGGGCGGGAGGACTAAACGGAGCACACACACTGGATCCGCCTGCGCATACCGTGGCCACGCAGTGACTCACTATGTCACCAGCGAGCGGCGGAGCAACGGCAATTACACACTCCTCCCTCTCACGGAATCACGGAAGATGTTGCTTCCTCCAACACCACCCCTGTCCCCCTGGGGGGGAGCCGGTTATGTGTGTTGCAACATCGCCCAACACTCCAATACAACACACCGACGTGGCCGCGGACCGCTGTGTGTTCGCATTAAATGAAGCGAGCGTTAAATTGCTTCTCTCCTTTGCCACGACTTTTTACGATGCGTTCTGAGTAAGGAGCGCGGGAGGGAGAGAAGTGCCCCTTCTTCCACGACTCCAGGTAGCAAACTATCTGTCTGTCCTCCCGAACCATCCATCTATCCATCCATCCGTCCATCCGTCTGTCCGTCTGTCTCACTGTCTGCCTGTCTGTCGTGGTCTGTCGCTCGGTGGCGCATCAAACACCAAAGGGGCACGACACTACCTACAAGTCGAGTCCAGTCCAATGGGGACGGGGGGACTGGATCCAAAAAAGGGAATCAACATACAGCATACACAATCATTAACGCAGTCTCGCGGCTTCTCCTCCTCCTCGGTAAGGCCCTCGGCGTAAGCGTGTGAGAGATAGAGAGAGTGTGTCCCGGGGAGGTTCCGGACCATACCTGGTAGCCTAACTGCCAGTCCATGACCATCATCTTCGTCATCTACCGGTGCTGCTGGTGGCCACGGAGCAAACGGAGCAACAGAACGCCGGCTCTCGGCCCTCGTCGCCCGGGATGTCTGTGTAAAGCTAGACAAAAACCGTGGTGCAAGCTCAACAAGTGGAGTCAAGGGTCAGCCGGGTCGACGGTTGAAGCAAAATGTGAGAAATCATAAAACGAACCGGTCAAGTTCTAGCCGAGTAGTTCGTCCACCAGGCCACACCAAGCCATGCCAATGACACCTAGTCGAGGGACCCCCGGGGGCCATTTGCAGTGTCGGATGGTTCTATCAACTGGCGAGCCGCCGCGATCCGAAGAACGAGCGATTCGAACACGGATTAGAGGCTGGCTGGAACCACAGGACCACACCACGCCCGCGAAAGCATAAAACAGTCAACGCGCGCAGCGAATCCGATATTTATTTCTTTTCGTCTTTTAACCGCACCGAGGCCATCGTGGCCATCGAAATGGGGAACCGAGGAGGTCCGTGGAGGTAAAAGCAGTTTATCAAGACCCGGAGATCAGGTTTCGATCTGCAGTTCCCAGCCGCCGTGGCCATTTCGGTGATCTTTTTTGCAGCAATGCAGCAGCAGCAGCAGCAACAGTATCATTGCCGATTGTCGATTTCGGTTGCCCAACCTGTGCAGCAGCCCCATCCTCAGCATCTCCCTCTCTCGGTTGCTGGTGCCTAAATGTAGTCTGATCGAGCGCGGAGATTAAGAACGTTCCGAGGCGCGCCGTGATAGGATGCCATTTTGGCAATCACGATCCTCGCCATCAGACGGTCACACTGTACGCGTTGGTGTTGGTGTGTGTTATCACGAGATGAGGGGGAGTGTGGAGGCGGAAGGATGGTCAAGAGAAAGTGTAACACATGTGGTGGTGGTGGTGGCCGTTTTGGCAGAAAAAGGCGGATTTTATGTAGCCGGGGTGCTGTCGTCATAAAACGAAGATAAATGGCGCGCGAGGAACGCTTCTTCGCGTCGTGCCTCGGCTTGGGAGGAGGACCACGAGGAGGACGAGGCTGTGAGACTGTGAGACGAATCATGTTGCATCAGGTTTCTCGCCGTTGCCGCGCGATGGTCAACGATCTTCCGCTGTTCCTGTTCTAATGTTCAACGTCTGAGGTTCACTCACACAACGGTCGCAGACGGATCAGCATTTGTGTTCGCCCGCTTTTTTTATGCTTCTGGCTACCCTCTAGGCACTACCACCATCGCGGATGTGATGACGCGCGTGAGGTAAGTTATATATGCCCCGGAGCATCATCGGCAGCAGCAGCAGCATATCGCTTGGTGGGGCAACAGTCGCTCCGATCGATGAAGGTGGCGTTCTCACACCCAACACCGGGTCGGGGAGTAGAACACCACCACGTCGCCGACGTCGCCGTCATCGTCATCTTTGCGTTCTCGTACTCGCGCGGATGGATCGAATTTCGTCGTATTCTGGCTTTATTGTGGTGTGAAATGGTTATGACTCTGCCCGTTCGCTGTCCTTCGAGCTTCGCGAGCCTCTAGATTCGACTGACTGACGGACTGCTGGCCAGCGAGGCGAACTTTGTGTCTAATTGAAGATTTATGGCAACTCTTTCTTTGATGATTGTTTCGCTTCGCGATCGCTGCGATCACCGCCGCGTGGCATCGCGGCTTGGTTTCTTCTGCGATCGATCGCTCCACACCATCCGGCCAGGTCGAGTGATAGTCCTTAAGCTGGCTGCTGCGACATTGTTGAACGGATTCGATGATCGACCCCCCAGTGACGAGGTGTTACAATAAATACTCCCGCATGTTTCTCCACCTGGGCCTCACTCATTCAAACACTTATGCGCGTGCACACGTTAGCCTTCTCATTTCCTTGCGCACAACACCAACAGACAAACAAACAAACAAACAAACAAACCAAATGGAGAGTGTGGCCAGGAGAGCATTACTCAATTTTCCTGTCGATCACGAGAAATCAAAAGGGGAATCTCGGTGCGCGAGAGCGGCCAACTGGGCGGCGATATGATTGACTGGCAATACCTTTTCCAGCGACGGGGCAGGGGGGACCTAGTCGAGATTGCGCGTGCTCTCGCTGAATCGATTTGTTTGTTTGTTGTTGCGCCGTGTGCAGCACGACGACGATCAACACTCCAAAATGGCTCGCGTCTGTTTGTTTGAGGACTCCGCTCGAGAGGCATTCCAGCCCCGTACTGCCGGGTCCTGGGCCCCTCCCACACACACGATAGTGATCGAAGGGTCGCTCCGCTTCGGATGAAAGTTAGAAAATCCGTTAATTTTGATTGATTGGACATCGAGCACCGGGCAGCACCGGCAGTGACCGCCATCCTTCGCCACGCTGACCTTCCATCGCGTGAGGGGGATATGTCAAATTTGGCATCATTTTTCCCACTCACCAGTCACCACCACCAAATGGCGGGGGGTGTGTGCAATAGGGGTCTGTTGGTGATCGTTACACGGTTTGGTCGCGTCACGAATTCGTTTCTACAAATCAAACACGCATGCCCAACCGTCCCCGTGTGGCCCGGTGCGCTGAACCACTTAATGTGCGAAAGGTTCCCCTCTCTCGGTTCCCCCTCCCCGTGCCGTGCCTTTTGGATTCAAAGTGGAATAAATTTTCATATTTATTGAACGCTAACGATGCGATTATTACACCTCGCAGCGATCAGGGCTCTGTGGGCACGAAACGGGATTACTGCGGGGGCCCCCTAACGAATCAATGACGCCGCTGGACGACGAAAGTGAAAGAGTCCCTACGCTACGATCGAGCTGCACGCCGGCTGGTCGGTCGATCGTCACGGTCGTCGCCCAGTCCAAAAGCTTAGCCACCCCTAGTCGCTGGTCCTGTGACGAAACACGTGTTCTGGTTTAATTTTTCAAATGCGCAAACCTGCGCCCGCTGCGCTGCCACCTGACGTGGGATCACGCGTTCGTTCGTTCGTTCGTTCGTTCGTTCTGCCTGCCAGGGCCGCGGGTCCATGATGATGTCGAGAGCGAAACGAGATCTCTCTCGGGTGTCAACAGACCGAACCCGTACTAAGTGTATGCTAATCGAGTGTGTGTCTGGGTGTATGTATGTGTCCTCGCCAACCTCAGCAACCATCGCAGGTGCAGCGACGGAAACCCCCCGGGGGGGGAGTTGCGGAGAGCTGAACACCACACGTCGTCGTCCTCGTCGTCGTACCACGATATGGGTCGTGACTGGCTGGCAGGTTGGCTGGTTCCCACCGAGCCACAAACCGGCACGGGACAGACGGCAACGGCAATAGGTGAATGCACGCCTGGCAAAAATGGACGCGACACAACACGACGAATGACTAAATCAATTTGTGGAGATATTAATAACTCGCTCGCTCGCTGGCTTGCGCGTCGACGATGGAACAGAAAATAATTATTTATTATTAATTAGCGAACGACCGAATGAGAGAGAGAGAGAGAGAGAGAGAGAGGGAAAGAAATGCTTGCGTACTGTTGCTCCGTGTCGGTGACGCTCCGTTTAGGGTCATTAGGAAACGGGTGGTGGCGATGAGGATCTCGAGCTCACTCTTACCCACCCCCCGAGGGGCTAATCGCTAGCTATGGTTTCCTGGCCAATTTGCGATGCCCCACGGCGACGGAGGCGCCTGCTTGTCTTTATTTGCAGTTCAACACACTAGCAGCGATCGCACACACTAGTTGCTGCTACTAGATAGATCTGTCAGTGCGTTTACAGGTGCCACTAATCGAATACTCGTAGCGTTCGTGCCGTTCCACTACGAAATTGGTTCCCTCTTGCACCGGTATCAAGATGGTTTTAGATAAAAATTCAATTACCTCGCGCTCACACTATCTTAACGTGGCCACGAATCAATGCCGCGTGAAATCGTAATTCGCCTCTCGCTAGCCGCACGATAGTCGTTCCAGATCCTTGGGCGAACTAAATCCCGCAGCCACACGCTCTTATCTATCCCCGACGGGGTTACTGGACTTCGTGGCTGGCGAATCATATTTCACTGCCACGGAACGAAACGAAACGAATCCGCACGGCACGGGCCATTTAGCGCTGCTGCCCTGGAAAGCGGCAACGAGCAACGACAACTACTCCGACACTAAACTGCAATTATGACGCCGTAATCTCTGTTGCAGATTACCGGAGCGGGCACAGCGGGCCATCTGTTCCGTACCACTCCATGGTCCATTCCCGTCCAGTCCAGTCTTATCGCCGAGAATTGTGGCACGGTTCCGTGGACTCTCACGCGCATGCACAAGATAAGGAGCGGTGTGATTGGTGGAAATCTGACTGGACCTCGATGTTGCGCATCCTTCCACCCCGATCTCTCTGGAGGGGTGGCGAAGATGCTGCCAAGGTTGCTCACCCTCTCTCTCGCTTTGTCTCTCGCTGTATCCCAGTGGCGAGGCCTTTCCTGCGCTTTCCAGCAATAAATCCGGAGACGCACAGCGGAACGGAACGGAACATCTTCTCCAATTAATCAGCAGCAGCCGGGACTAGGGGGTTGGCGCATTGCGTTGGATTTTCGGGGGAAGGTCCGGTGGTGGTGGTGGTGGTTTGGTGCGCTGACCATCCGCAGACGCCCGGCACTCCTCTCGTCTATGCTTAAGGCGCTTTATGCTGCTGCTGCTGCTGCTAGTGCTAGTGGTGTCGAGGTGGAATGGAGCTCGCTGTATGATTAAACCGAAGTAAAACAGGAAATGATGCGATAAATGGTCCCGCTCGAGGCGGCTTGATCCACCCCTGTAGGCCTGGTGCTATACGCAGCTCACCAGCTAGCCAGCGGCATCAGCAGCACCAGCAGCAGCAGCAGCAGCAACAGCAGACGCCATGGCCGCCCCGGGTTTTCACCGAGCAAAAGGAATGCGGTTCGTAATGCGAAGAGAGCGCCACCCTTTGTGCTGCCTTTTGTGCCTTGCCTTGCCATGACCGATGTTGCGCGTTGCAGCCACCAGCCCTTCTCTTGCCCTTCCTCATCGCGGGTGTTTTGGGTTTTTCGCTTTTGCTCACTTCCCTCGCCCCGCGAGAGAGAGAACCGGGCGCTTTCTTCCGTTTGTTTTGCGCCAAGCAGCGTGCCCTGCAGAGGTTTGCGCTTCGCGATCGTCGCGGTGTGTGTCCAAGATTTCAATCTACATATGTTTCTTTACTGTTTGTTCCGGTCTCGAGCGGTCCATGGACTGTACCCCGGTGCTGTACTGTCCGGCTGGTGTCCCGGTTCGGATGGTCGCGGCATCAGCACCAGCAACCGGTCCAGAAGGTGGGCGAAAGATGCGTCTGTTGTGTGAACAGATTGTTGATTTATAAGCCCCTTACGGGACTCGTGAAGGCACACACGCGCTGGGCCGCAAGGTGCTACAGGCTATACCATCCGGCGGACTTAATCCGGACCCCGGATTAATAACAGGTGGATCATCAGCGCGCGATCATCGTGTGAGCCTCTCGCCGTCTCGCGGCATATCGCGGCGTGTAAATTTAATCTTCATCCCAACTTCCTTCCTTTGTTTTTCTCTCTCTCTCTCTCTCTCTCTCTCTCTCTCTCTCTATTGGTTAGTGATCATCATTTTTCAGTTTCGCAATCCCCTAACCTCCCCCTCGGGGCGAGTTCAAAAAGTCAAGAAACAACGGAACCGATTTCCGTACAAAACCGATCCACCGATGCCCATCTTCGATCGTGGAGATACTGGGTGAACGGAATCGGAGTCCGGTGTTACGACTGGATGGCGGTACAAAACCCGAGTGTCATCTCGAGTGCCGTGCCGGAAATCACGAATTACCGCCAGGGGCCTCACAGAGTAGCAGCCGGCAGTCAGTCCATCAGTTCGCTCAATCCGGTCAAACCCTAGAGGGCATTTCATCAGTTCACCAGAGGGAGGGGTGAGAAGGTTTTTATGGTGTCCTCTACGACGACTCAATTCCGAAGAAGCTCACGCACGACGCTCAAACTTCGAGGACCGCAGGGGAAAAAAAGCAAAAGCGAAGGAAATCCTTCACGATCCACCGGAATGTCCGGTGTTGCCCGGGCGTTGGATTATGTTAAGCACCGCCACCACTACCAGCCGGCCATGGTAAACACGGGGACACGTTCTAGAATCGTGAAGCAATTCGCGCCGGCAAGCCAGTCGCGTCGAAACGGAATTCCTGTACTCCCCTCCCCTTCCCACCATGCACTGCATCCTTAAGCAGCAGTAGTAGAAGAAGAAGAGCAGGCCGGAACAGACCCGCAGCCGTAGCCTTTAGGCGGCCATTGCACGCTTACAAATGGCCAGATTTACGATCATTACGGAGCGGAGATTTTCGGCCAGCGCCAGAAGTGAGAAGTAATTTGAAATGGTAAAAAGGACGTCGCGGTGCAACGTACCCGCCCTCCCTTCCTCTGGTGATCCCCCGGGTGCTGGGAACAACCATTTTTGGGGCGCACCCCGAGAACCCCGGGACGCGCGTGACGCTCCGGACTGAATACTAATGCGGCGGTGGCCATGGTGGAGTTCCCAGCCCGACGACGACGACGACGATCGCGGGTGCGTACATGATGGTCGTGTCAACACCATCTCGCCTCACCTCCCCCTTTCCGGGCACTAATCAAGCCATTAGTGAGCTTGTATCCCTGAAGCATGTGGCCGCGTTCCACCCGCGATTCGCGCAATTCTCCAGCGTCCAGCGGCAATAAGCAGCGACCAATCACCACCACCGGGCACGATCGGTTCACAAGAGTGCACCAGCATATGCATGCATGCATCGTCCTGCCGTGGAGTGCCGTGAGATGCGAGAACCTCCGTGTCTCAGCGTCAATTAATTGCCTCTTTATTTATCGGTGGCCATAAACTCGGACACACGGTGTCGGTGGGGCTGGGTGCACTCCAGCGCGTCCCGTGATCGCGACGATCGCGGTCCACATTAATGTCCGAAAACCGAAAATTCGAAAATCTTTTCTCCGATCTCCACGGGGCTATAACACCGATCCATCAACCAGCAGCTGCCGGTGCCGGTGCTGCTGGTGCCCGTATGTAATGTAATGACTCCTGCTGGCTCCAGTGCGTGTGTTTTCTCCATTTTCCAATCTCGACCACCACCGGGCGTCAGCTTTACCAGCCAGGTCATGAAACATCGGTTGTCGCTGGTTACAACGTAACACCACCCGTCGTGGTGACTCGTAATGGTGGTGCTGGTAATGAAATTAACTTTTAACAGCAAACTACAAACCAATCCACGGAATTGGATCTCGTATTCGAAATCCGATGTTATAGATACTGGACCCCAGGATCGAGGCCATTTCATCGGTTTACTATCGTACACATGTGTGTTTTTTACAGCAACACCGCTCCTTTGCTTCGCCACCAAACAAACTCTCGATAATAGGACGTGAACCGTCCCACAACTGTCAACGCGTGATCCACGCCACGTTACCACAACAACAACGAAGAAGCAGACGGCGACGAAGAAGAATCGAAAGCCCTCGGATCAATACAGCGCCGGTGCTGAAGAGGAAGGAGGAAACAATTGCTCACCAGCCAGCCCCGTCAGCCAGTCATCTGTCTCGAGCAGGTCTTTACACACTGTTTTAATGATTTGTCTCGAGTGTCTCTTCGAAGCAGACGCTCTCCTCGACGTTGCGCCTTCCCACCTTCCCCCCCCCCCCCCCTCCGCTTTACGTGCCACCATTACGATTAGCTGATCTCGACCGGCCGACCGAACCGATCGACTGGACTGGTTGGCCGCGTGTTTTATTTGAACAACAATCAAAGCGTCGGAGCGCATCGGATTCCGGTGGTGGCCTAGCTCCCATCTCCATCTGTCGCCACCGGACGGGACGACGACGAGCTGCAGCAAAACTAGAAATGACAAACGTGTCTCACGGGATGCACCAGCCAGGGGGCCACAGGGGGCTCATTCTACTACTGCCACGGATTGTCGTCAATCCCGATGACGTTTACCGGTTTTTTTTTGCACTGGCGGCAGTCACGCGCGCCACTAGCGCGAGCCAGAATGCGGTGCTGGCGCATCACGCGGCTCCTCGGTGGCGCGGCCCCCCGGTCCAGGGCCAGGTAATTGTGCGAACGCGGCGAGACGCGTCTCGCCAGGCGACCAGCATCCGTTCCGTTCCATAATTACCATCGACATATGGCATATGGTGGTGGATCCGGTCCGGAGCGTTACGCTACCACGCATTACCCGCATTGTCCACCCGGGCAGCAGGTGCTATAGAGCTGGTTACAAGTGGGATACTACGAGATTTATGATGTCGGTTTGAGGACAGAAGTTCCACTGGATCGGAGTACGCGCGCGCGCGCCAAAGTCTCCGTTTGCGATCACTGGACACTGCACCTTCTCCTGTGTCACTCCGGAACGAACCTAACGGAGCAGCAGCCGGAATTCCATCCCCAAAAATGATGATACCGGTGCTTCCCGTTGCTGGAAGTTGTCAATTAACTCCTAATGACTCCGCGCCGTTTCGTCGACCAGCGATGGTGCGTCCCAAAACATTTAATTAGCGTTATGAATAATTCCCTAACGCGCACGCACACAGCCACCCGGCTAACCGCGTGTGACCCCCCTCGGGCGGATTGACAATAAAAGCATTAAAGCAGCTTCCTCATTTCGCGGCGGCGGTCTCGGCGTCTGCTGCTGCTGCTGCTGGATGGATGGATGGGCAATAATGTAGACGACGATGAAGACAAGAGGAAGTTCATCGTTTCTTCGATGGCGGCAGGCGGTAGGTGGAGAGGAACAGGCAGGTCGGACAGTTTGGCGTAATTTTTCAGCACCTCGTTCTCTCGCGGTTAGCCACTGCTGCCCTGCCCTGATTTATGGACCGTGACTGGACTGCTCGTGGTAGATCAAAACAATGTAGCTGCCAACGATAGGGGGGACGATGGACCAGGCGATGCGGGGTGCGGCATTGTGGAATGTGTGGCTCGAACGCTCGGAGATCGGGGGGGTTTTTTTTTTTAGAGGAATTCTATTTGTGAACCCACTTAATCTGAACTTCTGGAACCCATGCGCTGGTGGTGTGCACGTGCTGATAGTAAAGCAGTCCGGGTCACTGCTGCTGTGCCCACTGTCCACACACTTTGTCGGTGGCCGAGCGGGGTCAGAACAGAAGCTGGCCTCGCATGATAACGCCGCCGTCGAGGTTCCTTTATCAGAACTCGTCAGGGCTCGTGCCAATTGACATTCCACTGGTGGCGCAAACAGCTGGCCAAGATGCGAGCGTCCAAAGGAGCGTCCATGTCCCGTGCCGAGTACGATACCGGACGATAGCCTGGCACTGGCCGCCGCCGCCGACGTTGGCCTTCAAAAACGGGTGCATTTATCAACCACCCGGGACCACCCGGCTGGTGGCGCAGTTGGCACGGGCCAAAATCCGGAATCCAGCATCGCAATAGCTGCACTGCTTTTCGTTTCGTTTCGTTTCATTCCATTGGTCTGCACCACGTTTGACCTCGGATCGAGATTGACGACCACAAAACCAACCAACCAAACAGTATGGCCGGCACCGCGAAACACTCGAACGTCCCTTAAGGGGTGTGAAAGGTTGATTTATGTCCATCAGGCCCCCATTCCGCCCGCGAGCTCTCTCTCTCCCTCGATTGTCAACCCTCGGGGCCATTTTCTCATCCTCCCTCAGCCCCCCACCCCGAAATGATGCGGGAGTTAATTAATTCCGTTATCTTTTCGCTATTTCAGGCCTCATTAGAAACGATAATTAATTGTCATCTCGACCGCTTGGCCGCTCGACCATCCCTTGCTGGCCTCTCGAAGGAAAGGTCACAACAGAAGGAAAGGGAAGCTGGCGGTGGACCAAGAGGCGAATTGGGGCTCGTCCTGGTCGACGCGGAGTGAAAATGTGACTTGCTGTCCGGGATAGGCGGCCATTGGGGTCGGAGTTGCCAGCTGACCTGCCCGGGGTGGATCGAATGGCCACCGATCGATCTCGTTCGCCCATCCGTCCGTCCGTCCGTCCGTCCGGGAAACGGGAACCGGGCGAATGAGGACACGACACGGGACGATAAAGGGTAGAATTTCAAACCCAGCCCGTTTCGCCAGATGGCCACTGCCGGGAGTTGCGCGGGGTTCGCGAATTGAAAGATCGCGAAGCAGCGATCGGCGAGGGCGAGACGCTTTCGCTCGCTCATCATCGAACGCAGACGACAACCTGTACGGCGATCGCTGGGGGATGCGATGTCTCGGAGGTCGGTGTATATCGGGGGCCATACCGGGTTCGCTTCGAAAATTAGCCAGCGAACGCCAGCTGTTTTGCATATTGATTCTATCGAAAACTGATTTCTCGTCTCTGAACCTGAACCATCGTCGTCGTCGTCGTCGTCGTCGTTGTCGTCTTCCGTGGGTCGCGTTGTGCCGAGGGTGCTACGGTTTCCGCTCAGAAACCTAGATTCATGACTCTCCCCCCCCCCCCGCACGACCCCCGTGTTCCCGTGTTCGCGATCGCGCGTTGTTTCGGTTTTTAAATATTCTGCAACATCGCGATCGTCAGTGTGATGTGATCGCTTAGTTATTTCATCCAACTCTTTGTGTGTCTCTCTCTCTCTCCCTTTCTTTTTCTGGGGCAGAAGAGCAGCGATCTCGGTCTGTGGATCTTGGCATCCGCGATCAACTATCATCACATCGATCAGGGAAGCACCACCCCCACGCGATCGGGCCGTTTCCGCGTACGGTTCATTCGCTTGCACTTCCCCAGATCGATCGGATGCATACCGGTACCAGGACGGGAGGGGCGGATCGTGGGATCTTCACCACGCGATCGCTGGTCTAGCGATCGGGACGGAGGCTGCCGCCCCGAAAATGCCTCGCTCGAAGTCTCAGCCTCAAATTGCATCTAATTAAATGAAACTTTATCTCCTCGCGCGTAGTACCGCATCGATCGAGGACGATCAGCATCATCGCCATCGTCTCGTGACCATCGTCGTCGTCATCGTTGTCGTTGTCGTTGTTTATACAGCAATAAAATGCAAAAATAAATAAAATGTCAGCAACGAAAAAAGAAAATGTGATCATAAATATGCCGCGACCGAGACCGATCGGTCCGATCAATAGCAAAACCAAAACAAGAAAAAAAAAAGAAAAGAAAATGTCCAAAAAGGATGCCGCCTGCTCCGGTGTCGATCAGTCTGCAGACCGTGACCGCGACCGGCGACCGGCGATCATCGACGGCGTTGATGCCGTCTTGTGGTGTGATTTATTTTGATAACTAATCACACAAACACCTCTCGATACCTTGACCATCATGTGATGGAATCATGGGGAGGGAAGTGCACAGGCAGCACACGCAACACGCGCTTGTTTGATTTTTGCTCACGTCCGGAAATGCTGAAGCTGAGAACCGAACGATCCGAACACGCAATGAGTGATGCGGATACGCATTGCGCAACTCATCATCAACCGGGGCCAAATTTCTGGTGAGAATTTTTTCGTTTTTCGCATCGCACAACGCAATCGATGGCCGGCCGATTCATTAGCGTATTCAAGGTTGCCAACAAACACCCAGACTCCGGTTCATAGTGGATGGAATCGCGCGCGCGCACAAACATAAAATTCCAAACCCAGCGGTCCGTTTGCGCTGCGATCAAACGCGATAACCCAGAGAGGAAAAAAGAGGTTAAACCAAAAACCCGGGGGGAAACAGCACCAGAAAGAGCGGAAAAATAGAACGAAGATTCTAATTAAGATAAAAAAAAGAGTGGAAAAAAACGGCGGAAAGCGAAACTGGCGGCACAAAAACCGATCGCGACCCTCTCTAGCGGGTCGAGTAAAATTGAAATCTTGCCTTTGCCCCAACAAATATGCCATCCGGGGTGGTTCGCGGCACAACGCTTTCCGTGAGTCTTCTTTTCAATTCCGCGGACAGGATCGAGCGGGCACGATCGGACCCACCAAAAAGTGAAGTGAAAATGAAGAAACAAAACCACTGCGGACACGATGGAGGCTCTCTTTTGGAAGGAATGCGGTACCCAGGGCTTTCGGTTCGCGTCCTGTTGTGCCACGTTTTTCCGTTCTTCTCCCGTCCGAATGCAGCTGCGCAAGAGATGATATCGCGCCAGGGTTTGGCTCTGACTTAACCAAGTTGTACACCGGATAAGATACCGCGCGATCACAGCGCGGTCATAATGAGTCGACGCTTTTGCTCTCCCTTTTCTTCACTCTCTCTCTCTCTTCCTTTCTCTCTCTCTCACAATATTTGGGATTTCATGAGATCACGCCCTGTGGACCAAAACGGCATCCTAACCCTTCATGATCCGATGATCCGATCAGTGTCCAAGAGGAGAAGCACAGGCGAAGAGGATGAGGAACCAACAATGGAACCGGTGCGCTATGGTATGAGATAATTCACCAATTCAATTAGCGTCGAATAATGAAGCGAATGTGCGCACGAATCGATCGGTTCGGTATGATCTTATTATCAAATTATAGCCTTCACACTAGCGCTAGCTCCCCAGCCATTGTTGGGGGCCGGGAGAGAATCGCGATGGACTCCACCAACTCCACCGAGATCATCACTCTGTGTGCGTGCGCGTGTGAAGCATTAATTCATTCCGCAAACGGCAACCGCTCATCGATCTTCGCTTCTCGAAGCCCTCCCCGTAATGAAAAACCGCCTGTTTTGGGGCTTTTTTGTTTAGCTGTTTTGGGCACAATAGGGAGGAAGGAGATGTCCAGGGCGGCCATCTTGGCGGCGATTACGATCAGAAGCCATCGAGGGCCACCGGTGAGCCTCCACGCCGTTCGCTGTGGCTCTAATCGATCTCGCTGGCCCTTGCCGGTGACAGTTGATTAAATTAGAAGCCACTCTCTCTCTTTCTCTTTCTATGTCTGTGATTCGTGCAAATCTCGGGGGGGATGCGATACGGAAGAGAGACACCAGCACGCAACATGCCTTAGCGGCAAATTAATGGGACGCCAGGGTTTAAGCAACAACTCCCGCGAACCTAGGTGACAATTGGGGCTAGCAGCGACCGAGCACAAACAGGAGACGCCCTCTCTCTGTCTATCTTTTCACTATCTTAGATCCTCTTAGAGGGGCCATCTTAGATTGGTGGATGGTTTCCACTCTTCACAACGCATCCATCGATCAAACCGCGCACCGGTTTCCGTAACACCAGCGCACCCCAGCAGCAGTCGTCACTGTTCTCTGCCAGAGGTTACCGATGCCCGATTGTCATCGCAATCGATATTTCACCCCGAACAACGTGGCGCAGCGTAGCATAAATACCATCGCACTTACGCAGCCGCAACCTCAGGGCCCGGAGTCCAGGGCCGTTGTCGTCGTCGTCCTCGAATGCGATGCAAAGATTTCGACAAAAATCGGTTTCGTTCGTTTCATTTTCAAGATCACCGCGAGCTGATAAGCCATTTAGCTAACGGCTCGCTTGCGGGAAGTGGTGTGACGGACGGGAAGGGAGCTGGAGGCGAGGTTTGATGAGCGATCGTCTTGACGGTCCGCGAAGACGACGACGACGGTGATGATGGTGATGATGATCGGCGCTGTGGTGGTGGTGGTGACACACACAGTGCGCGCGATCGCAGGAAGACACCAACCAACCAAACGACGGAGACGACGGACGACGGAATCGGGTGAAATCGATATCGTCCATTGAAACCCATCCGTTCATCCGTCCGTCCGTCCGTTCGTTCGTCCGTGGTCCGTGGCGAGATCGCGGGAAAAGACATTTTCAAAAACCCCGCGATAGGACGCTATTAATCAATGCCTCTCCCCGAAAGCATCACCTTGCGATCCGCGGTCCGGGACCGTCTCCACCGGTCACCACACCACGGGGAGAAGGGGACATGGTGGTGGGGAGAGATGCTTTGAATTCGTTCTGTGCCATCTTCGGCCGAACTGATCGACACCAACAACAGCCCCCCCCCCCCCGGTTTGCAGCTTTGTTTCAAGCGCCCAGCTTGGCCCCAGGTCCCGGTGCTCTCTCTCTCTCTCTCTCTCTTTCTCTTTCTCTCTTCATCTCTTTGGTTGCTCTCTATCTATCGATCGTCTGGGCACCGTGGCCATTCGGTCGTCGACAATTAATAGAGCTATTTTATTATTTTATCCATCGAACTTTAGTGCCCACATCGTGGTGCCATCGTGGACCGCGGAGCTCTGGCTCTGGCTCTGGGACGCTGATGTCATTTTCTCGGAAGAAACCACGGCGTGTCTCAAGGCGTCCAACGCACCCAGAAACCTAGTTGCGAACGCTTGGCCTTCGTCTTGGCGCACAGCGGCTTCGCTATCGGTGCTCCGGGCTCTTCGAAGAGAGATAGCAACGAATGGGACCCACCAAGGGAATGGGGGAGGGTGCAAGGTCCACCTTGATCGGTGGTGGTTCTTCAAGTGGTGGTCTGCTTTTAATTGGGTTGGGTACAAAAATCTCCCCCCCCCCCCCCTATTGATGGAAGGAAGGTGGAATCCAACCCCGATACGTTCCGTGGCCACACCGCCGTCCAGAATCGTCAGCAAAAGGGAAACGTCAGCATCGCTGAATGGTCGGGACGAGAGGCGAGGAACCAGAAAGCGAAAGAAGGTCCCAAGAAGAACGAGCCACATCGAGCAGCAGCCACTGGATCGGATCGGATCGGATCGGACCGGGACAGAGACACTGTG
Organism: Anopheles aquasalis; assembly: GCF_943734665.1. NCBI lineage: Eukaryota > Metazoa > Arthropoda > Insecta > Diptera > Culicidae > Anopheles > Anopheles aquasalis. Next base: position 48,140,576 of record NC_064877.1, read on the forward strand.
CGGCCACTAATTAGGAAATTATTCATTATTTATCTCCAAACAGCGCGCACCCTCGCTCTGTGTGTGAGGAGGGGTCACTGGTGTCGCTTGATCGCCCTCCACTTGGAACTGGATCGTCCAATCGGAATGGAATCATCGTGTGATCATTCCGTGGACCTCTGGATGTGTGTGGATCAGCAGCAGCCGCCGCAGCAGCAGCATCGCGATTTGCATCCACTGCTCCTCTGTTGTTTTGTGGCGCTGTTCTTCCTTCCATGTGTTGAGTGACGCTTTTTTGGGAAGCAAAAAAAAAACAGAAACGATCCAGATCGCGACACCGTATCGGTGCTCAGCGAGCGATATCGCGGCTCTGCTGCCTACCTGCGGTGTTAATTTGATAATCAGCTGCATTTTAGCGTCATCGCGAGGCTGAAGACTAATGGTTCTGGGGCTTTTTGGAGTTAATTGGATTACACGATGATCCCACAGCGCCAATCCTAACCCGCCAGGCCGGTCCGTCCTGGTGACACACGGTGCTTGCTCCCGAAACCGAATGCAAATCAATCAAATCCACCACGCGGATTCCTGGCGGATGCTGCACGGCCAGCGAACGTCGTTCACACGCCAGAAAAGACTTTTACGGAACCGAATGTCTCGCTCCCCGTTTAAAAAGCAAACGGACCAAACAACAACGGTTTTCACTGTCACCCAAAAGCTCCAAAGTGTGCGATAAGCGATCACGATAAATCACCCGGGCGAAGCACGAAACAAAGCTAGGACTTTGGGTCTTCGAAAGTGGCCCCGCACCGTCCGGCCAGCTGTTGCTGGATTAATTGGCTCTCGAAAACCGCGGGAAACCCGCGGGTGGAAAACGGTATTTCATCATCATGCGCTTACGTGGACGCATTTGATGGGATTGATTAGATGATCGCGATCGATAGCCAATCGATCGATCGATACCGAGCGAGAGCATTTTCTTTTTCCCCACGAAATGCAATTAAATATCTTCAAATCAGTGCCAAGCCAATTCCGCGTACTGACGGCGGAACTAGAGCATGGCTTCGACGAAATGCGCGATCGACTCGCGACAACTCGCGCCCTGCCGAAGCCATTGATTCGAATCATTAACCGTGTGGCCAGTCTAATTGGGTCCACACCACACTCTGATTCTGCATTTTTCCGCAATCCCTTTTGCACACCACCGGTGAATTGCTGTAATAGTCAATTAATCACACAGAGATCACCACCCGCAACGTGCAGCGTCCAGAGCGTGGTGGTAATTATGTGTAATGGCCAGCCTTTCGAATGAAGCCATCGAACCTTATCATCAATCGCTTGAGTCACCGTGGCCAACCGACCGGTATGGCTCCAAACCACCATTCACCCATTCCGATGAATGGTCAAACCTTTCTCCGGTAACGTAAGTGAACGGTGGCCCGGTGTGGCGCTCATCCTTTCAACCAATTCCGCGATTATTCGCTCCAAATCACTCTCCCTCCTTCGCACGCAGCAGAAGCAGCAGCTTCATTAATATTCAAATGGCTCGGTGTGGCACGGTGGGAGCGCACTCAACGCACCTGGGCCACTGCCGATGCTTATCGAGCGCGTTCACCATCACCACCACCACCACCACCACCGGCTGTCCCACGAAGCTGTATGAAGGTGTAATACGTGGATAAAACCTGCATTAAATATTGATAAGCTGCCAGGCAGTAGCAAACGCAGGTGAGGCGCAATGGGAAAATGTCTGGCCACGGTCTGAACATTCACTTCGCGGGGCTGGCGCGTTGCGATGGCAACAAATCAAACATTCCGAGTGACATGTTGTGGTGCTTGAAATTTTACTTTCTTGCCACTGAAGAAGACGCGACAGCAGCAACAGTAAGGTGGTGCAAGAGAGGGAGGATAACGAGGAGAGGGGATGCGAAGAGACACGTCGCAACGTTCCACGATCCCCCCCGCACCACCACAGCAGCACCACGGTCTGCTGGTGCGGTGCAAAAGGTGCCAAGACGCAAAGTTGCCAGCTAGAAGCGAACGATGGTACAAGTGACGAACCTCTCCGCCGGGGTCCACCGAACCGTGGGACCGACCGATCGAACACTCGTCGCACGTTTGACGATTGACTATGCGCGCGCGGCGAGCAACCACCTAACGGGATGATGATCGTTTGATAGGGCAAAATGGACGACGAGGAAGATTCTCGGCCACAGAGGAAGAGCGCCGAGCGCGAGCGGAATGGGAGGCCCAGGGATCGGAGAAAGGAACGGAATGGAACGGAACTTACCGGTGAGATCGCGGTGAGAAGTACGACGACGACAACGCTGGCCAACGAGCAGGAGAGGTCGCCGATTCCCATCTTTCTCCGTGGCTTTTTTTTGTTTCTTTCTTCTGGGCCTCTTCTTGGCTGCGTATGCGTATCGCGGAGCTTCGGCCGCCTGTCTCTTGCTGCTCACGGTGCTGCTCACGGTGCTGCTGCTGCTGCTGCTGCTTCACTGCTGTGATGGCGGCTGATGTTGCCTACCGGGCACACCAACGTACCAGGGTGACCACGGAGTCACGGTGTCACTAGTACTGCCAATTGTTACGCTCGTTCTGGCAGAATCTTTCATCACTAGCGACACTGCACGGCCACACCATCACCACTAGCTTCCACTGCACTGCACCAACCACTACAATTGCTCTTCTCTCTCGCTCTCTCTCTCTCTCTCTCTATCTCTCACTCTCCCACGCACTGCTCTTTACGCATCCACTGTTGCACAGTTCTCACGAGGGCTTCTGATGGCTAATGAATGAGGCGCACAAGAGTAAAACACGCACATCAATAATGCACCACATACTACCAAAGGCACCACCGCACGAAACACGCGCACCTTTCACCCACCGTGATCACCGCATCGAAGGAAGCCGCCCAAAAAGTAACGGCCCGGCACAAACATTCGAGGTCACTGAGCCACACATACGACCCGCCGTTTGTATCACCACGAAGGATGCTTTCGTGATGCTGATGAGGATGATTGCAACTGCACGCGAATGCTGCTGCAGCTCATTTAAATCCCCTTTTTGGGCACCGCGGTTACTACTGGGACGTTTCTGGTGTTCAGCTGATTAGTCTGCTCGGCTCATTAGCACCGCACACCAACATGAATTTAAAACTGAGAGGCACAATAAAGGGCACTGGTTGCTACTCCACTTTTTGCTTTTTAGTGCCACGGTTTTAGTGATTAGGACTAACGTCGTCGGTGCGGCTTGCACAAAAATATCGCACGCACTATCACTGGCACCACAATGAAACAATCACCAACCAAACAATCGCGCGGACCACGCGGGTAAGCGAGAGTACGGTGCCGACGGCTTCACGCGGTGCTATCCGCTCGCCGATCCGGAGGCTGAATTTTGGCGATTAATCCCGCTACTTTATCACTTTTCTTCTCCCCCCGGGGGGACGGTTTCGTTGTGGTGATAAACTTCTTTTTTTTTCTTTCCTTCTTTTCAGCAGAAAATTGGCCACAAACTCCGGCGGTCACCAACAGCTAGCGAGCTAACGGAACTCCACGGTTGCTGCTGCTGCTGCTGCTGAATGGGAAGACGCTGAAACCGATTGGAGCCAAAAGCATCTCTCGCGTGCACGTTGCCGTTGGAAACGATCGACCGACCGATGATTGTTGTTTTGTTGACACACAAGCGCGCACGCACGCCGGGAATGATATTCAAATAACTTAATAAGTTATGATTATGATTATTGTCACACAATCCCCCGCATCACGTTTCCCTCCGGTATATCGATGGCCAGCTAGTGGCGGGATTAGACGGTGGATGATGGCGCCCCCGTTCACTACTCCAGGAATGCCCCCACCGCACAAACACACGCGCACGATGATTAGAAAAAAGGAAAACGGAACGGGTTGGGGATGAAAATCCGCCTTTCGCGCACAATAATTTGTATATTCGTATTCTGTTTGAGGTTCACTTCTTGGACGCCAATTCACACAACGCGCGGCACGGCACTCTGAGATTTGCTTGCTTTCCCACGCTGCTGCTGCTGCTGCACCGCTTCGTGCACCTTGGAATGGTTGCTGCGATGCGATGGTGAATTGGTTCGCAATCGCGCACGGCCTTACACACTGGGGCCAGATAAAATGAAATCACAAGACACCGGGGACCCCCCCGAGGGCCCAAGAGCACTGCGAACACTTGCTTGCTGGCCGCTCACTTGTAACCGTGGCCGTTCCTCTCTCTCTCTCTGTCGCTCTCTCTGCGTGGACACTTGTCGACGGCCCGCAGGTACTACGAAAGTCGGCGAGCGTAGTCGTCGTAAATGCCGCGCGGTTCAACCCGAAAACCGAACGAACGAACACCAGCAGCGACACACGCGCAGAACCTCCGTTCACTAGGATGCCTTTCCGAGATCTGCTGAGCTCGTCGCTCGGGGCGTTCGTCCGGACCGACACCACGAGCCGGAGTTTACGCGATGGGAGGAGTTTACGGCAAACCGCCGGCCAGCCGTCGGCCAGCCGTCTTGCTTGCGGCACCACGATCCTCCGATCCACGAGCAAACGACGAGATCGAGCTCGCCTCGTGTGATCTGTTCGCCTTCGGCAATGACGAACCCGGGGGTCTCACCACCGGTAACCGGTGTTTTTTTTTTGTTTTGTTTCGTTGTTGGGGTTGCGGAGAGCATCCCAAACGTATCGTATCGTATCGTGCATCGTTCGCTGGCGATGAGTGCCCTCAGGATAAAAAGGGGTTGGCAACTCACGGTGTGCATCCTGCGCGCTATATAGTTCCGGTGTGGCACAGTTGGCCTAGGGGTGAACACGCGCGTTGCCTTCGTCGCCACCCTCTAGTGAACTGGTTCATCATCGCATCATTTGATCGGCGGCTCGCTTCGGACACCACGCACGATGTGCACGATCTTGCCAGCGGCAAGGCAAGCAAGCAAGCAACCGAGCCATCCAGCCAGCCAGCCAGCCAGCCAGCCAGCCAGCCAGCCAGCTTTTCGCTCTTCACCTGACCTACAAACACAAATATTACGATTTTCCCCCTGAGTTTCCACCCCTTGCAGTGCTTCGTCCCCTTCATGATGACACTCGTGCACCCCTAGATCCGCGCGTCTTCAGCTCCGGAAATCAATTGCATCGCACACGGATGATTGGTCTCGGTGTTAGTCACTCGCTCTCTCCCTCCCTCTTTGATCCCTTTTTGATCCCTCGAGACAATTACAGTACAGTGCTCGTGTCATATGGTCATAATCGAAGGGGAAGGGACGGGCTGGCCCTCGGTAGATGAATTATTGCATCATCCGGAGGAACGTTCGCCGACCTCGCCCAGGGGTGTGACCATTCACCACCCTTCACAGGAGATTGGTGAAGGCTTCCGGGCTTCCGTTCCGTGGTTTTAGGCTTCATGTAAATTTGCTTTTCGAATTAAAGGACATTCATTGGCACTTGGCTGGTTCCCGGGGGCCGCCCAAGGTTGCACATGTTCCGGGCACAGATGTCACGGTCGCCCATTTCACAGCTTCGATTGATCGATTTTGAGCCGATTAATAAACGGTTGCCATGGTCTTTCGCTTTCCCTTTTTTTTCTAAACTCTCAGTTCCTGTGCGTCCTGCATGGCCGACGGTCCCGTTAGATTGCGTTACGAATTCGGGTTTCCGTGCACCAGGCCACCGGGACGGACCTTCGTCTGCCTCTGTCGTTCTCGTGTCTTTCAATGGAAGCTATTCAACAGGTCCGCTCTGCCGGTTGGTCCGGTCCTGTCCTGGATTTGCATTTAATTTGAGTCCAAACGAACGAACCCGGCAAGTGTCCTTTATTCCGGTTGCTACTCACTCAGGTGCACCTCTTGGCTGCACAAACCACCGTCGTGACCAGTGTTAGTGGATTCATTGAGAAGTTTTGTGGCTGGTTGACTGGCGCGATGCGTGCGTGGTTCGAGGGGATTATCTTTCGCACTAATAACCCCTCGGCAGTGGCCACAACGCAACGCAACAGAAGCCCAAGGCCCAAGCAACGGCAGCCATAGCCCGAGGGCTTCGATGGCCATCGCGTTGGTCAGTTTAGGAAGATGAAGGAGGTGCGCTTATCCCACCGATGCACCGATCCTGCTACTGATGATGATGATGATGATGGCTTTCCGGACAAAAGCTCCTGACTGGCCGGTAGCCGGCCTTCGTGTCCGATCTCGATCAGAGCCTCCCAGATCTCCCCGGACCCGTGTTATTAGTGGTCTTATTGATGGGTGAAGGGTTTCGAGAGCATCTTTCCTATGAGTCGGTCGTGGTTTTTTTTCTTCTCCTGTTTGCGTTTATGCATCCCCCCCCCCCGGTTCTGTCTCGTCTGCCAGACAAGCTAAATGATGATTTCGGCCAACCTGCCAGCCAGTCAGCCAAACAACAAACGCTCACACATCCTGTCGTGCCGGCCACGATGGCCACGGAACGGAGAGCGAGTTTGCGAAACTGGTTTCCCTTCCCCTTGCCTCGTGTAAGAAACGGAAAGAAAATTATGATTTTGATTTGGCTGCACACACGAAACCCATCCTCCGGGACTGGGCGGCCGGGTATATCCTGATGGGTCCCGCCATGCCACACCACGCCACGCCACGAAAAAAGGGAGTTGCTTCCAAGAGCGACCAGCACGAAGACGATCGGGAGATCAAGAGAAGCGGAGCAGCACCAACGGAAACAACAACACAAAAACACAAATGAAACGGCGTTTTAAACGCGCAACCCTGGCCAATCGCACACAGACAAGCGCGCTCCTGACTGGCAAGGGACGGGGATGAGGAAAGAATCGCTGCGAATCGAAGCGAACGGGCGCTCGCGCGTGATCCGCGCGGGAAACACTCGAGCTTTCGATCCTCCGAGACGCCCGGCTACATAGATACATCATCTGTCCGGCCCTGCGATGATGCACCTTTTAGGGGCGACAAAGGGAAAGCCGAGGGGTAAGCATTTAATAAATCGAAAAACGGGAACGAAAAATAGCAATCATAACTAACATCAACACCGGCCGGGTTTGACGAAGGTGGGCCCAAAAAGGTGGGATGACGGCGGCGCTCGCCAGTTCGAAGGAGTTTGCGTTTGAAGTTCACCAACCACCAACCAACCGGGCGACCCCCAACCGCAGTGGTCGGTCGGAGGAGGGCGCCGCGAAAGGTTTAAATGAGATAACACAAAACACAAGCGCAGGCCACGCAGGTCCCAGGACGCGCGAGGCAAAGCGGAGAGATAAAACGAGCAAAAGGGGAACAAAACGAAAAGCGAATCTTCTGCGCCGAGCGGCGATGAAGATGATCGGTTAGCTGGCTTGCTGGCTGGTTGGAGCGATCGCGTTCGCTTGCCAGCCTCATCATCAACAGCAGCAGCAGCAGCAGCAGCAGCAACAGATCATCAAACCGAGAGAACCGCGAACCTTCCTGCGTTCTGCGTGATGAGCAGCGCGGTTTCCGTGGCAACCGCTGGGGCGTGCACTGGGTGCGCTGGGCTCACGTGAATGACGATTTCCAGCGAAAAATCCTGACCAGAAATCCAGTTTTTCAAGATTTTTATTTTCATCCGACCAGCGGTGCATTCCCAGAAGTGCCGGCCAGTGGCGAAGCCCGGGCGGTCGTGCCGGCCCGGCACTAAACACTTTTGTCCGTCCCTGGCCTCTGCTGTCCTCCTTGTCCTCTGTTCATGTTCGCTTCAAGCACGGCACCAACCTGCACGGCAAATGGTGATTTGTAACAGATTCTCTCGGCGCGTATCGTCGTACTGGCGTGCTAGTGTGAAAGTACGCCAAGTATCGCAAAAGGGACACCAACACACATCCACACACCCACAGTACAGTATGGAATCCTTACGAAACCCCCTGATTTTTCCTGCGTACCAAGCAAACCAGCAACTGGTTAAGTAACGCCACGAAGCACGCCACGTTGGGGGCATTTGGGGGCAACGAAAATCACATTCCCTACCAGGCAGGCAGGCAGGCAGAGGGCCGGTCAAAACAATATACGAATCCGCTTCGCACACGGACCCCCTCGGACCCGCGGATGGTCTGATGAAAATATCGATTGCTTCATTTGCTCTCGTTTTTCCCTCGAGCTTGCTAAGGGGCCTTCGTGCGTTCTCTTGCCGTGGTTGTTGAATTTCGGCGTTTCGGCCTTTTTGGCAAATCCATTTCGGTTACTACAGTTCAGAGTTGGTTCATATTTTGCCTCCTCCCCCCCTGCTCGGTGCTGCGGCAGCGGCGACGTCGTGCCGAAGGATTCTTAGCGGTGACCAACGGCAACGGCGTGACACATTTTGGGGGCCGCGCGAGACTTTTCTCGGTCAGCTTAAGCGCTGAAGAGGGTTCGAGGACCTTAACGGTACGAGATGTGAGATTTACTAAAGCAAAATTTCGCGTGACCGCCCCTAGCCTGGGCGCGGTTGTTGACACAAGGCGCAGCCGGTGGTGAATAGGTGACTACCCCCTAATGGTATTTGGTGTTGATCTAGGTACGCGAAAAAAAAAACCATCGAAAAATGTATTATGGATTTGTAACACTTCATGCATTTACTATATTTTATGCCCGAGCTATTTGTCGCTTTGTTTCTGTAAAGAATGGTTTCGTTCAGCATTTCGCGTTGAATTGTATGCACTTTCGACTAAGTCTCTTCTTTTTCTATATTTGATGTGGTGTTTAATTTATTTTTTCTTTTTATTAGAATTGAAACTAGTTTCATTTAAATTGTAGCACATTTGTAGTATTTTTCATGCAGTGATTTAATGGTAAAGTTATGTAGAATTCTTACTTTTAAAGGGCTAATTTGATTTATGTATGAACTGAATGTTTGACCCAATATTGATGCCTGTTTGTATTCATAATATATGCAAAATGGTTAGAATAATCGAATAATAAGTGTTACTAATTTTCTCTCTTTGCCAATGCACCACTTTTTTTTTTAACTTATGTATGATGTTCAGTCGTTTTTCTTGATCATTATGTGATTTTCTTTTCATTCTTGTGGTATTTTACATTATATTGTATTTCTTATCTTAAAATTGAATACATCAAGATGGTTATTCGATTCCATTCCTTACAAATTGTTATTGTTAGTTTTTTTAAATTGTTTTAAACCATACTTCTTAGTGCATCTTGGGTCTTGTTCTTTTTTCGGTCTCTTTTTATATATTTATACACTTATAATCTCATTACCTTGTTAATAGCTTGATCAATCCTTATGTTTATTATTATTATCTTTTTGTGGTTGAGTGTTCCTTCATCTTCCATTTCGTTTTGTGTTTTTCACAACATTTTGTGACGAGATGAAGGCAAGTGTTTTTATTATGACCAGTAAACCTACTTCTTGCTTTGGTAAAAGGTGAATAATGTGTTTTTTAAATTAATATCATAAGACCAACTTCACTCTTTTTCCCTGATTTAAGATCGATCGACTGATCACCACATAAAAATGGTTAATCAACAATTGTATAAATTGGTATTATATATTATTTTGAACAATCTCTCAATTCCCCGTTTGCCATTCTCTCTAGCATCACGTTATCAAAAATCACCCCAATTGCCACCCATCGATTCGATGACCGATTCCTCCACGTTCCGCTTAATCCGTTCAACTAACGCTACTTAGTTCCAACTTGAAAAAATAAGGCCCGAAACTCCGAAACATCAGAAAGATCCGCTCGCTGATCTGTGCGCATGCTGCTGGCTGTTTGCTCAGCAAACATTTCGAGCAAACTCCGATCTTGCTTTCCGATTCCTGCGCTCACGCAACCGAAAAAGAAGAAAGCCCACCGTGTCCGCTTCTTGTCCGCTCGTTCGAACGCTCGACGCGTCTTCCCGGTAGGTCCGGCTGGTCCCGGCTGCACTGCGACCACGCTCGCACACTCGCAATTGCCCGATTACGTTCGGTTTTAATAAACTTTTTCATGTGTACTGCTCCACCCTTCCTGCGGGCCGCCGTGCCTGGTGACGAAGTGACTTCATCGCAACTCGTCCGCTTTTGTCGCTCTTGTTTTTTTTTGGTTGGCCCGGTTGGCCGACTGGCTTCTCGACTGGTTGCGGTGTGTGCGCTTTCGTTTGCGATGCCATGAACGACGCCAAACCGGGCAGCGACGACGCCAGTACGGCCTCTCCTCCCTCCCTCTCTCCCCCTCTCTCTCGTTCTCCGTTTGGTTACAGTTTGGAACAATTTTACGATTATGATTTTATTATGATCTGTGTGATTTTTACGACTCCTTGGTCCCTCCAATCCACCGAACGTGCACGCCGAACGCGGTCAAAGTGAGAGCCTTTCTCCCGCTCATTGGAACATTTGGATCAACAACAAAACAAATGATGCTCGACTTCTCGAGGGTGAGGTTCGAACCGGCAACACGTGGTGAGTAAAAGGGAGAAAGGGGTGGTTGTTATCTTCACTCTCCCGCGGTGCAACGGGTGCATAAAAATCCCATAGGATCCCGCCACGTACACCGCACGATATCGGAAAGCAATCACGGCCACATCGTGGACGCGGCCCACAATCCGGTCCGTGGCCAGTCCGATCCGAGAGCATTACGGCGATGTCTTTGTTGCCGACGAGCTGGTTCAAAACCAACTCTCCCGGACTGCTGCACGCGATTCGATTCGATTCGGGACCTCGGACTGTCGGCCGGTGAATTGACCGATTCTTGCCACGCCGCCTTCCCAGTGCAGTGCAGTGATGGGGAGAATGTGCGCTGTGTGCACTCGTTTCGGGGTGGCATCGAATCCATGGCGGAGTCTTTAGTTTCTTTTTCTTTTTTTTTTTATTTGTCTGTAATTTGGAAATTACATTCCCCTCGTGCTGTGCACGCCCGTGATGACGGTTTTTGTGAAAGGTGATGAAAAGCCGTAGGTGGTACCACCACTGCTCCAGTTGCCGGAATCCTTTGCTGGTGTGAACGGTTCAACGGTTCCCCACCACGCCATTTCGCGCGATCACGTCAGATGAGCGTACGAAATTCGGGCACGAATGGTCACCCCGACAATCCAGGGCAAGTCATATTTCACCCTCACCACCGACCACACCGAGTGTCCTCGCACGGAGTGTCCTCCCTCACCCGCAAGTTGCTTTTATTTACATTAATGCTCCTGCGAGCAGTGCACGCATTGCACCGATCCGAAAGTGGATCAGATTTCGCGTTGAGAGGCGAGAGTTTGACAAGTATCCCAGGTGGGTGCCAGAGGGGGGGGCAAGATGGCATAATGGGACTCTCCTTTCCTCCGTCGCAGCACGGAACATCTGTCGGCGTTCGCGTGGCGAGTCGAGTGAAAAGACATTTCACACGTGGCGTATCGAATGGCCGAAACGACAGTCCACGGGGCAGTTTTTTTTGTACAGCGTGGAGCACAAACTCATTTACCGGTCGGTGAACTAGCACCCCCTCCCTTTTTTGGGACCCCCCAGTTATGGTCCTTTCGATCCAATTTGCATAAGACGACGACGACGACGGGCGCGTGCTGGTGAAGCCAGAAGGAATTCCTGCGTACCGTACCCGTGGACCGCGTTATCGGTGAGAACACGATATAATTACTTCTACACCCAGGCCAAGGGTGCCCAGGCCAAGGGTGCCAATCCGCCGGCCAATCGGGATCTGAAATCGCGCACGACCTCAAAATATGGGGTGCGATATGGATAAATACGAGCCCCCCCGCGGGGTGGTAAATGGAATCTAGGACGGTGGCGGAAGGACGTTATGGTCATAAACTAGAAGTTCCTTCGTTCACGCATACTTTGCAGACAATTGAAGTGGCGGTGGTGGTCACGGTAATCAAGCGACACTAGAGATGACCCTTTATACGACCCTTATCGGACCTCTCGTGAAGACGCGTTCTTTAGGTGGTGACCAGTGGTTACTAGATTCCTTCCAGCACCTCATTTTCGCACCTTTTCCCCCTGTGGTATCGTGGACACACCGTGGCCCCGTCATGCCGTAATTCACGCTCGATTGGATAAATCGGACTAAGCACGCCCTCGGTGAAGGTGAAGGCGCTCTAATCAGCTCGTGAGCTTGTATTTCAGGCTTTGCGCTTCTAATCGGACCACGGCACGAGACGGTGCCCGAGCTGGCTGGCCGAAGAATGTGTGCGAAAAGCGATGGGTGGCTCTTGGCCTCCTTCAGTCACCGGACCACCGGTGTCTTCTATCTGCGAGCTGCGTCGCGCGCACCGCTTAATCTTAAACACCGTAATTACATTAGTTTTAGTTTCCATTTTAAAGAGGTCTTATCGTCGCCCCCGGGGATATGGGGCTCAACTGGCCGTTCGCGGGCCTAATCCGTAATCGAAGCGAAGCGCTCCCCATTCATCTCTATCTCGTGCTTCCGCTCCGCGGGTGAAACGAGGCGTGAAACGGGACCGATGGTGGGACCCAGAGCGCCAAAAAATACACACGCTAACCACAAAACCACGCTGACCGCAAAGCACATAAACAACGCCGATTGGTTAGTGGAAGACCGAGAACCGGACGAACGAGTAAGAGAAGCGAACGACGCCACGCCACACCACAGACGCCCGGTGGCCCGATGGGTCCTTTATCTATTGTGCCACTTTACAACTAAATATTTATTATTAATATTCTTCGTATGCGCGGGAGCCTGAGCAGGGGCAAAGGCTTAGTAGCGCACACAAACACGCGCACACATGCGGTGAGGCCAATCTCATTTGTTAGATAAAAGGTAAAGGCCCCGTAGCGAACGAATCTCGGGGCTCTCGGTTTGAATCTCGGGCGTCAGGGTGGACAGGCGGGCAGGAGGTTGTGCGATTCATCTTCTCGTGCTCTCGATGCGAGATTTGCGGTCGCGGTTTAGGTCGTTGAGGAGGGCGACCTTTTCGGTGATTTCTTACAGGAAGCGGTGCTCACTTCCGAAACACGATGAGCTCGGTGTATCATCGCTGGTCAAAAGTGTACCAACTAAAGTTAATAAGGGTATCTGATAAATCATTTTTTAAAGTTTATGAAATGTATAATTGGTATCATAACAAGCAATTGAATAAATATTACAACAAGTTTAGATGATTATAATAAAATTTTAATAACTACTTAGAAGAAATACTCAAAGCACTGCTTTAAGGGGGGACTTCGGTATTTTCGGGCCAAAAAAAGGCTCTTTTTTGACGATTTTTTGTGACGTAACCATTCAACTTTATTTATTCAAATAAATGGCATATTATTCTACAACTTTTGAAGAATATTTGGTTTTGTTTTGAGCAACATTCATGCACAAACTATTCCATGGCATCAAATTTTGATAGGCGTGTCAACGAAAAGTTACTTTTTACGGTGTCCATCGTAGCGACATGATGGATCATCTGAAACATACAAATCAATACTCGTTAGAAAGATTATAAGTTTATGTAGGTAGGCCCGGAGAGTTTTTGTTGATATTCCAATTTTTCGATTTTTGGCAGATTTTTTACGTTGAAAAAGTGATGCTTTTTGCGATTCTGCCATAAAAAACGAACTTTACAGTATTGTTTAAAAAAAAGTATAAACAATTTTAATGATCGCTCGACGGGGTTACCTGGCAAAAAGTGTGCAGATTATGTGTTGAAAATTTCAAAACGATCGGCCCAGTAGTATTTACGGTACGATGGGCACCGACTTTGAAAACGTTGGTTTTGGGAAACGCTTTTCAATGTAGCGAGCTGCATGGAGCCTTGTATGAAACGCGGATTTTAAGAAATCTGTATCTTTGTCAGTTTTTCTTTGATTGATCCAAAACTTTTACACAATACTCTTGAAAGGATCAGCTTTCTGGGAAAAATGTTAAAACCATGTGTCAAAAAAAAAATTAAATACCGAGCGAATATATCGATATTCTGGCATCAAAAGAGAAGTATAGTCAAGACGATCGATTAATTGCTAACAGGATTATTTTGATATTGGGCTAGCTGGAAGGGAATTAAGAAGGATTTGTCACATCTGCATATCACTGTTCTACTTTTTTGTTTGCATTCATTGATTTAATTATCTAGTTAATGCTATAATAAATCTTTTCGAGTTTCTCAACTAGTCGTTTTACTTGTTTTGTCTCACGATTGTGTCATTTAAGTCATTGCCATTGGAGTTCTCGCTTTCATCAGGATTTTGAGCAGAATGCAATGATTATATCAACCAGATTCACTCAGTTATCACTAGCATTAAAACGATTGATGAAACTGGTAAAGAAACCAAAGTATTTAATGGAAATCAAGATGAAGTAAAGATTCAAATATACTTCTAGTGACTAATAAGATTTTAAATTAATACTAGGAAGTTACTTAAGGATTATATCAAATGCAAGGAATCAGATTCAACTTTAAGCAATTCTTAAACTATTTTTCACTGTATTCCTGCAATAGGTACTGGGTTCTTTAGGACACTCTGTTCTATTTTATCCTGTGCTTCGCTTTCTTGGAGCAAAACAACAAAACATTTCGTTAATTTTTATGATTCTTTAAATTATCGATTAGTAGCTTAACTGCAATTGTAACCTTCTCAAAGGAATTAAAAGGATCCCTGAAATGAAGAAAGCAAAGTACTCGTTCGGTAATAGCTCATCGATAGCCCTTCAGCCCATAGTGCACCGGGCCCCTTAGTGATCCCGCACGGCACCCAGAACCCGCAGCCTCCGAACCCACACAACTGGACGATACCACCGGACCGGGTTGCATGCACGGCGCACCTCCAACAGCAACGTTAAAGAAATGTTACGCCAAAGGAACACGATTCATATCGAAGTTTCATCACGATTCACATGTGGGGACTACATGGAATGAATTTTTTATTTCCACCGTCCAAGCGGAAGAGGATACGTTTTTCGCGCGCCAGAGGACGCCAAATCGACGCCACTCGCGGGTCCCACTCCGCCATCCGCCCCCCCCCCCCCCTTCCCCCCAGATGGTCCTGAAACACGGCACCGATTTCGGGGTCCATTTCCTGCATCCCAGCAGCAGCAGCAGCAGCAGCAGCATCATCAACCGAACTCCGTCTCGGAGCCAGTATGTCATCAGAACCGTCCCCCCCCGGCTTGTTGCCGGTTGTGTGCTGCACTTGTCTTATCTGCTCCACCGTCGGCAGTCATACATCGGGCCGGTCTGACTGCTGCTCCAGCCGATGATCGCGACTACGGCAGGCGCCATATGGAAAGGTTTTCGTGCGCCGTTTCGTTTTCATCGTCTTCGTTCGCACCAGATGGACAACACCAGGACATGATCCCGGAGGGGACCAGGATCGTGTGCACATACACGCGAGTAAGAGAGAGAGAGAGAGAGAGAGAGAGAGAGAGAGAGAGAGAGGGAGAGAGAGAGAGAGAGAGAGAGAGAGAGAGAGAGAGAGAGAGAGAGAGAGAGAGAGGGAGAGAGGGTGTGCGATGGTGTCGTAGATCGGCGATCGGTCTTTACCTTACGGGCCGGACGCTCGACGTGGAGTTCTAAAACGTGATTGAACGCCGTGTTGCTGTGGCCCCTGGATGGGTCAGATTCGTCGTTACAAGGAGGCTTGGCATGTAGCGAGAAGGTTAGGCACCCGCTACACACCGATCACCGATTCCCGATCCTCACCATTTGACCTCCTTCTTCGGTGAGATTCCGTACTAATCAATGAGCTCAGACTCAGTGCTCGGCCTCAATCACCCGGCCAGGCGTATCGAATCGGTCCGTCCGTCCATTCGTTCGTTCGGTCATCGACAGCCGGTTCCGTTCCATTCCATTGCGTGATTGGCCTGCCAGAGTCCTGGGAAAGGGCGCAAACGCCAAACGGCGGCCACCTCCACTCTAACTCTAGCTTCCACGAGCAGCAGCAGCAGCAACAGAATGCGCCATCAACGTGTGTTGCTGTGCGAAACCGAACCGTCCATCCGTCCATCCGTCCGTCCGGTTTCCGATTCCCGTCTTCGAGAGCGTCTTCACATCGCGGTGCGGACTTCTGGCGGCGCGGGTCCCGCGATTTGATCTCCGACCGTCCGAGGCAGTGTGTGAAGGATCATTGTCTCTCTCCCTTTCTCACTCTCCCTTGCTCTCTCTCTCTCTGTCCGTTTCTTAACCCTTTTTTCTCCTTTCGGTTCATTCTCGGAGCCTGTCTGCAGGCCCGTACCGCGGTCAGGTTTTGGTGTGATACGGTATAATCGCAATTTATTTCCAATATTAATTGTTTGACCTTAAACCTGTAATTTTCTACTGGTCGTTGGTGCGGATGCTGCTCCTGCTGCTGCTGCTGCGGATTCAGTTGCTTCTGCCATGGCCGTGAGACGTGCTTCCTTCTTTCCAATACCGGCTCTCGCTCTCTCTCGTTGGTTCCCTTTCGTGCGTTCTCTTCGTCTGGATCGGGCCGTTGCGAAGAAGGTTCTTATTTTCGCGAGCAAACCACCGCCGGGGGCGGGGGAACAGGGCTCCACCAGAAGTTGGCAAACAACTTTACTTCCCTCGAGGAAGCAGGTTTTGCGACGGAGGTGCACCCGTCACTAATACACAGCCCTCCTGGGACGCTGTTGTGCACCTGGAGGAATTAGAAAAAGGAGAAACTTGAACTCAATCAACCAAAGTTGGACCATGATTCACACGTTCCTGCACGGATGGGAGCGGATTCCCTCAAGGGATGCGCTTAGAAGGTCCTGCTCGTGTGCGCGTTTGTATTTGTGTGCGATACCCTTATTTCAGGTCGAACGTATCGCTTAGCCATTGTTCGGTGTCGGAGAGAAAAGCAGTAAAATTAACACTTGCAGCTCAGACAAAACCGATCGAGTTGGGGGCAAGGAGTGAAGGCACAACAAGCCATTCCTTGGTGGAGAGGGAATCCCGGTGGGGGCCGGGAAAGAGGATGACGAGACAGACGAACGGCTGGACGAGCGTACGAGAGGATTTGAAGGCAGAACGGAGAGCCGGATAATCATAAAGCCATTGGCGGAGCCGGCCGCCAGCTCGCTCGCTCGCTTCGGAAATGGAAACCCAGCAAGCA
>NC_064877.1:48162500-48172500 GCF_943734665.1 Anopheles aquasalis
ATCGTTGGTATCCTGATTGTAAAATATTGCCCTGCGCACTGTCACGGTTTGGCCTCGGCTTATTCTCGGCCACACCCAGCGCTCTTCGTGATCCTCAGCTTGAACTGGATTTTTGATGAAGTCTCGGGTGCTGAAAACAGAAAGAGAACGTGATCCGGTGCGCTGGTGGCGTGTTTCGTGAGGAACCGCAGCAGTGCGTGAATCAACGCACGTCGATCCACTCACGCGATCACGCAGATTGATGGCCGACGGATCACATACACGAGCAGAACTATTGCGTAATGGAGCGTTTGTCATTGTGCTAAATTCCAAACCGATCGCACCTTTGCCTGAACCGATCTCTCGATCGTATGAATGAAGGGAGCAACGGCAGCAGCAACGGCAGTGACAAGAACATTCCTGCATTATATGCATCCATAAATCCGAAACCACAAACCACTGCAACCGAGCGAACGAACGAACGAACGAACGAACGAACGATCGCCCTTTGGTGCTCCTGCAGTGTCGGAACTCCCTTCGGACCGTCCATCGAAACGTATCTCACGGACCGTTTAACCAGTTGCTACACCACCACCTCTCATGCACGCCCTGGCTTCCCATCCCCATTGGGGCACAGCCATCGCAGTGCTGGTGGTCAGTTGGAAAACTGGCCTACCTTGCCCGCAGCGTCGTTCTTGAGCAGCACAGCAGGCTGTGGCGATGGCGAATGCTATGCGATGGCGATGCACTTTGCACTCCTTCTTCTCCTTCTTCGCCTTCGCCTCCTCCTCCTCCCGCTTCACCCCCTTTCAGTCCCGGTCCGGTGTCAGAAAGTTGTTTCGCTCGATCACTGGCGGTCTTTGGTTCGCGAACAACTGGCAACTGGCGTACACCTGTGTGTGAAGTGGCTGTTCCGTTCTCAGTCCTCCGAGGTACGAGGTACGGCGGCCGTCGCGGCCACGCTAATGTCAATGTTTTGCACACTCTTTGCCGCTGCCGCGAATTCACCCACAGTTTGGGATTAGTTTTCTTTGTTAACGGATCGGACTCGACTCGGTGATGCGCAATCTAAAGTGTCTCGCAGTCAACAACAGTACGCTAGTTCATAATTAAATGGTCATTGGTGGGTGCCTTTTTTTCTTTCCCTTTTCACATTGTACAAACTGTTAACACGTTTTGCACGAGGTTATTAGCAAGTTTCATTGTTGCTGTTGATTGTATGAATGTTTACGAAGTTGTTTGGTGAACTATTCGATGTTAATGTACTACTTCCAAGACAAAAAATTATCATTAAATAATTTAATATTCACTTTCAGTTTAATTTACGATTTTTTTTTGTTAATTTAAGGTATTAAAAGAAATAAATTCAAGCAACACAACATCCTTTTAAGTATAAGTATTACAAAATAAACATTCCTGGTCCTCAAAAAACCTGCGTTCTAGTGCTTCAAATTGTTGCACAAACACTTGCACGCTTCTCGCATTAAAATGTGCAAATCAACAGACTCGTCTGGAACGATGAACAGCAAGAGCACAGCAGAAGAGCGTCTGCTGTGGAGATGAGCAGGCGTTTAGTGCCGTCCCCGGATCCTCCTGGGGTACATCATCAACCCGGCACCAGCACCTGAACAACGTGCATGCAAGACCGACCGATCCATCTGGACTCCAGGGACTGGCTTGGCTGGGCTTGGCGCATTCGGCACGCATTTTCGTAGAAGTGACGCGAAGTGAGGCAGCTAACCGCGTGCCACGATCGCATCACATCGCATCGCATCGCTTACCACCATCCAAGGCAAAGAGCAAACGAACGGAACGGCGAAGATGCACACGTGGCAGAAGAGCCTCATGGTGGTGGTGGTGGTGACCGTTTTCCGGCCAAACCAGTGCCAGGCCAAAGGTATTCATTTTCGTATTAAACGTTTATAAATGCTGTACATTATAACGGAAATTTACATTCGCGACGACGCGCCTCAAAACGTTTCTGCGTCTGCACGAACGAACGGACAAACGACTTTTCTCGCCGCGCCAGTGGCACCAAATTAAACGGACATTGCGGATTGTTTATTAAATGATTATTATTAACCATATTAAATGGACATTAATGGTTTCCCTGTGCTCGAATTAATTAACATACATTTCGCAGCAGCAGTCTGCGACCGCAACCAGGGGCCACGCTCTGGCCTTACTTCAAATGCTGACTAAATCAGATCGCCCCGATGGCCATGAGGACGATGGCGACGAACGGTTCGTGGTTCGTGTGTCAACCAACTTCTGGCCCAGCTGGGCCACGCCACCAGGACAGCAACGTTGGTCGCGATCGTCGTCGTCGTCGTACTGTCGTCACCAGAACAAGTGGAATTGTGAAATGATTGATCGAAGATCGTTATCATTAGGAGGTTGTTTCCTTTCTGCACATCGGATTCTGCCGTCGTTCCGTTACCAGAACCTGTGCTGCACTCGGGGGCCGATCGGTCGATCGATCGATCCATTTCAATATTCCGTCCTCCATTCCCGACCCTGCTGCCCCTGCGGTTGCATTTCCGGCGTCACAATCGTCTTCGTCGCCGACGCCAATCGTCACCAGACGGAGACAACTTGGACGACTTGGACGATCGCTTGAACCGCAAATGGTTCCTGCGGCACCTAATTAGTATTTCGAATCGCGAGACGGGAGCGGCGGGGACCAGATAAGAACCCGACGTTGTCTGGCGTCCGTCGCCTGCGTTCTGCACCTGATCACCTCGTCGGGAGCCGTCAGCTCCTGCGGAGAAGCGGCATCATCGCTTTTTACTTCACTTTGAAATATTTTTCCCCCTGTTTTTTTTTTGCTTCAAATTTTATCATCCCCAACCGGGTCGGTCCATTTCATATCCCTGCCACACACAGACAGACGCACTCACATTCTTCTCCGAACGCACCTTACGCACCACGCTGCTGGCTGCAACCTTGGCATTAATTGTGGAATTAATGAATTTGTTGTCGGTGGCTGTTACGTAGAACGTTCTGTTGGGCGATCGCGCGATGCACGATAAGAAACCGGGCGGGGCGGTGCGGGTACCCGCCGCGGGGAGTAAGAGGATCGCAACCGGGAGCGGGACAGCAGGGACCGCAACTCCCCGGGACCTCGGCCGGGCAACTCATTACTGGCGCCCCTCGTGTGTTGCACGTGGTTCGCGCGGGATTTATAATCCTCATTTGATCGCCAACCGGGCAAAACCGGGTCCGCCTTTTCCACGCTCGCTTTTCACGACGATCTAGAGGCTCATCGAGGCCCTACGGTGCGCCGGGGGGGTTTCGTGTGCGGTCGTCATCGGTCCGGAGATCCTTTTACCGTCCCGGGGTCCGGTTAATGAGCCAAACAGGCTCGCTCGTCCCCCGCGTTTCGTCGTTGCATTTGCATTTCGTGATCGTGATGCTTTACGCGGGCGCGATCGCACGGGATCAAATTTGTACCCAATTTACCCGGGGACACTCCCAGGGTTTCGCCGCGGCCGCTGTGTTCTCGTAACCGTGGAGCAGCTGTTCCAGAAAGCGGTCCCACCCAGGCCCCCCCCTAGGGATCGTAAAAGCTAAGTGGCCATCCCGGTGCTCCCCCCGGGTGTACGGTGCTGCTGGAAAACAACTTTCAGATCCTTTTTCGTCCGGAGCCGGGGATGCAACTCCGGGCACCATTCGCTGCCGCTCCCTGCGGTCATTGAAATGATTTATTTTTGTTCGATTAAAATTAAGCCACGACAGTGCGGACGCGGAAAGTGAAGGTGTCACAGCCAGTCAGCCAGTCAGCCAGCCAGCCAGTGGCCACCGAAAGTGCCGAAAAGTGGGCCCACACCCCGCGCAGAGACCGCCATGATATCCTGCCCCCCGTGGCCCTATTTTTAATGCTGTTACGTGCGAGGACATGTGCGAGAGTACAACTTTCGGATTCCTGCGCGTCCGCATCCACCGAAAGTGAAAGGGGTGGACTTGGGGACTTTCCTTTCCCCCCCGGGGGGTTGGGGGTCCCGGGTTGAAACATCGATCAGAATGCGCGTTCGCACAAATGCATCGTGTACGGCTCAGCTACGAAACGGCTTCATTATCGTCGCAACCAGCCTTTTTAAGTTCACTTGCAGAAGTGAAGTGGATCGTGTAAACGGCAGCGCAAAGGCAGCGGATCAAAGCAGGCCAGAGATTTGTTGGTCTCTTGGCCTTCCCGCCGAAGATTCGAATCGAGGATTTTTCGGTTAACAGCTAATGGCCCATCGCACCTCACCACCCCGCAACCCACCCCGAAGAAAAAACCCTTGCACCGGTGCAGTCCACCCTCACCTTCGGCCAGAACCGGACCCGGGAGGCCGCCCTTTTACGCCCAATATTTCATTAATTCTGTCTGGAGTCGAGCGAACGAGCGAGCACGAGCGTGTGAGGTGCAATGCAATAACCCCGAGAGATCATAAATAACGTAACTAGACTTCTTCTGGCGCGCCGAGTGCTACAGTAACAGCAGCCGTAGCACCACCACCACCACCGACAGCAACATCATCATAAGCGGAAGGTAGCTTGCTCCAAAGCCCGGGGCCGCTGGCCCCTTCGAGCGACGGCAGCCCAGAGGGAGAGCAAACAACAACGGTAAGCAGTAAATGGAATCGATCGAACAAGATTCCAATGACTGAATTGCTTTTTCTTCTTGTGCAGCAACAGCACCACCACCGTCCAGCCAGCCAGCCCCCCCGAATCAGGTCGAGCCTAGCGTTGCTTCAAGGTTTCCTTCCTCATCCTCATTCCGGCCCGGCCCAGCCTGGCAATCACCAATCGCCGGTCGGGTCCGAAAGGTAAAAAGGCCGCAGAAGGTATTTTGCGCGCGCGCGCACACACTCCGACGCTCCCTGCAGGATCATCTCTGTCCTCGAGCGTTCGCTCTCGGTTGCGGAACTGACCGCCTGTGGCCGGCGGACCGACGGCGGACAGTTTATGATAGCGTAGCGGTCAGAGATTGGAGCCTGCACTCCCTTACCCCTATCTTCGACAGTCATTTCGCTCGATCGCAGCGAGAGCGTGCGTTCGTGGTTCGAGAATCAAAAACTGATCACGAAGTTGCAGCTCCAGCATCGGCAGCAGCAACAGTACCGCCAGGGGAGTGCAGCGCAGTACTTTGCGGCCGCGGCCCCAGAGAGCCTGAGGTATGATTATTATATTTTAATCGGATTATTGAAAGATTTCATTTGGCAAGTCTCGCAAGCGAGCGAGCGAGTGAGCGAGCGAGGCTCGCTGGCTTCCCTCGTGAGTTGGCTTGGGGAGCAGACCCCGTGGTGAAGTCATAACCTCGGCCACGGTGCACCAAAGTGCATTCCTTGCTGCTACGTTATGCACTTTTTGGTTCTCTCTCTCTACAACATTCACCGTCTCTCTCTTTCTCTGCACAGCAGGGAGTCGGGAAGCGTTCGAAAACTCATCGATCGAGCGATCGTACTGGCACCGGACCGTGAATACGTCGATTGTCGGTTGCTCTCTCTCTCTGTCTCTCTTGCTCTCCCTATGGTGGCCTGTGGTGTGGCCGTAAAGTTGTCGTGCGTCCCACCTGCGAGGGTGACGGGGACCTTTCGAGGCCGCTTTTGATATTGCAGCTCTCCGAAATTTATCCGTTCAACGTATAATTTTAATAATCACCCACTACCCTCCCCCGGCTCAAAACCTCCCCGGTCATTCCCTGGAAAGGATAGACAGAGAGAAAGAGAGAGAGAGAGAGAGAGAGAGAGAGAGAGAGATATGAGTGCAAGAGACAGAAGAGGAAGTACGGATCCCAAGTGCATTGCAACGTGGTGATGCACAGTTGCACCCGGCTCGGTGTCGTAAGTGGCGTCATAAGGAGTCCAGTACAAGTGGAGAAGCAACAAGAGACACCAAGAAAAGGATAAAGGGGGAGAGAGAGAGAGACGGACCGAACACCGGCCATTACCGATTGCTTGCACGTTGGCTAACAAACGATTACACATTTTCTTAAGGAAAGTGTTCGGAAAATGTGTGCCGACGGTCGATCGTCGTAAGGAACCACCGAAAGAGAGAGAGAGAGAGAGAGAGAGAGAGAGAGAGAGAACCACCATCTTCGAGACTCCCTGCTGCAGTGTCGTGTAAAAAAGGGTCCATCTTCCCTGCGCCAAACAAAAAACGGGAAATAATTAAACGAAGCGTAAGGAACAGAATGCCCACCGGCCCACTGGCTGGCTGGCTGGCTGGCTGGCTGGCTGGCTGGCTGGCTGGCTGGCCGCCAAGAACCAAAAACTGCGAAGCCACTGAGCACGACAGCCCCCATACACGCATACGCATACAAGGGAAAGGGAGAAACGTGTTTCATTTTCAAGATTAGGATCAACAATTGTCAAATTTCACTCTGACGACTCGGGCAGGGGGGGGTGGGGGGGGGGGGCGGCAGGGAGGCCTGTGCAACTGGCGAAAATTAAACCCCCCAAAACCAACGGAAGGGGGAAGAAGACACTCTCGCCCACCGCACAAGATGTTGACACCGTAAGATCCGGAGCTCGAGAACCGAAACGCGGGGTCCCTCTTTGCGCACTGTGCACTGTTGTATGAAAATTAATGACCATATCTTAACACGTCACGTATGCAGCACACCCCCCCCCCCCCTCTTCTTTGCTTGGGCAAACATTTCGTGGACAAATTTCGGGGAAATTCCGTGTCCGTGTCCACAGCGAGACCGAGAGGGAGCAACACGCACGCGGAACGGTCGGTTATGTCGTGTAACAATACCCATTCGGCCAGTTCGGGACACCAGCAGCGGCCCCTTGTTGCCGTTGTTGCACCCTCACGAGCATGCAGGGTGCATGCTTTATGGTTCGAGATCGTACTGCACGTACTGCTGATTGTGCGAGCGCGGCCAAAGCTTGGCGGCCGCATGGGAGATGAACGCACTAATTAACTGCGCACCACACTGCATCGCATCACATCGCAGCTGCACCAGAACCGCTGGAAAGCCGCTCATTAAATCTCCGCAACACCCGAAAAAGCGCCAGCAGAAAAGCTTGTGGTGCTCTTGGTTGCTTTATATCATCCCCCGAGGGGCGCTGCACTGCAATTAGAAAGTGCATCCCGATGCCGGGATGGTAATCGTAATCGGGATGATGATCTAGAATCGTTCTGGTGGATACGCAACGACACAGAAACGACACAGAAGGGTGCAAGGCAATTGTCGTGGACAGCGATTATGAGCTGTTAGTAGGTAACGCTTTGCTTGTCGTACTTGCTTGCTCGACAATGCTGTCGATGAACTACCGGAATCATCTGGCCCCGGGTGCTCTTTCGATGTTGGCTCACTTTCTTGTTATAGTGGCAAGCCTTCCTGTTGACATTTTACATTGAATCTTCCTTGGAGATGCGTTAACATCAATTTAAGTTTTCCTTCTCCTATCGATTTTATTCTGTTTGCAAAAGACAACAGATCAAACAGATTACAGAACCACGTACAGAGAAGCGAATAACTTTCATTTCAACTCCTCGTGGCCTTACATGATTTCGCAAACGAGTAGCAAACCACACGAAGTGGCACTCTATTGGCATTTTTCCATATCATCTCATGCTTTACTCCCCCCCCCCCCCCCCCCCCCCTATGATTAATGACACTGCGATACAGCTCTCATTCACGGATTAATGGCAGATAACTTGCCAGATTACGCGATTTTCTTGTGGTCGCAATGACTGTCAGCTCAATAAACTACACAATACGTGTCAATTGAGTAGAGGTCTTTTGTATTTTGCACGGATTAAGCATCGGCGAAAATATAATCCTGAATAATCCTATAAATTGTGACCTCTCGTGAATTAGGACAATCATGTGGCTCGGTATGTTACTGGGGGTTTCTGAAAGTCAATTTGGTTTTATTAGGTTATACATGAAATTGTAGCGTTTTACGTGAACTTGAACTGTTTAATTTAAATGAGCTTTAAAAAAATAATGTAATACATTTCGTGAACTGTATTCCTGAATTGATTCAAACCCAGATCGTTGTTGTTTTTGTAAGTTTTCACTTATTTTTAGCTCCTTGTAACTCTGTTATAAACAACTAAAGATAATTAATTGTTTATTGTGTCGATTACCAGTAGCGGTTTCAACTAGTTGTAGTATTTTTTTGTGTACAACACCTTTCCGATCTTAGCAAATATGCAGCGCTAGGATGTACTTACGGATATTCGACTTCGTTGCCAATATTACGGTAATAACGAGGTTTCTATGCTTTTTATACTCTTGGAACATAAGTCACTCATCATCACGAGCAATAGTTTTGTGGAAATATTCGCTTGTGAACGGTGAAAGTTACACAACTATTCCTTCGTATTGAGTCACCTTTCGCTGTCTTTAATTCAAATTTTGTAGAGGATTCATTCTTAGCTTTTACGAATTAAGTCTTCATTTCAGTTTTAAAGGGGAGACTTCGGTATTTAATTTTTTTGTGACACATGTTTTTAACATTTTTCCCTGAAAGCTAATCCTTTCAAGATTATTCTGTAAAAATTTTGGATCAATCAAGGAAAAACTGACAAAGATACAGATTTCTGAAAATCCGAGTTTCATACAAGGCTCCATGCAGCTCGCTACTTTGAAAAGCGTTTCCCAAAACCAACGATTTCAAAGTCGGTGCCCATCGTACCGTAAAAACTACTGAACCGATCGATTCGAAATTTTTAACACATAATCTGTACACTTTTTGCCAGGTAGTCCCGTCGAAAGATCATTAAAATGGTTTATACTTTTTTTTTAAACAATTCTGTAAAGCTCGTTTTTTTTGGCAGAATCGCAAAAAGCATCACTTTTTCAACTTCAAAAATCTGCCAAAAATCGAAAAATTGAAATATCAACAAAAACTCTCCGGAATTACCTAGATAAACTCATAATCTTTCTAACGAATATCGATTTGTATTTTTCTGATGGCCCGTCACGCAGCTACGATGGGCACCATAAAAAGTATCTTTTCGAAGACACGCCTACCAACATTTGTTGCCACTGATTAATTTTTCAATGAATGTTGCTCAAAACAAAACCAAATATTCTTCAAAAGTTGTAAATTAATATGCGTTCACATGAAAAAAATAAGTTGAATGGTTACGTCACAAGAAATTGTCAAAAACGGGCCTTTGTTGGCTCGAAAATACCGAAGTCCCCCCTTAAATAATCAAAAATAATTCAATCGCCTTATTATGCGGCCTCCTTATGCAATATGATTATCTAATCTTCCATGTTCTAATTCCCAACACTCCTGACTGCTAAGCATTCATGTCTTCAAATATTTGTCTTAAGCATCGTTGAGCTCTTTTATAGAACATACTTAAGTAAAGTTCTATTTTTCTTTAATGGAGCTCATTAAGTATGAAATAATCCATTTGTCTATATGCTAAGACAATTATCAATTTAGTTTGTTTTAAAAAGAAACATAAGCAATAGATCATCCTAATTTAGCCTTTACATAACTAATGAGACAATATCGTTAGAAGCAAAAGGTTTGTTCTACAATTGTCTAGCATGATCGCTAATCCTGGGTTTAGTGGCATAGTAGTGATTATTCTACGAACAAACTACCACCGGATGTAACCAACGTATTCCGGAAACTGTGTTATGACTTTCACTCATATTCAACGCAAATCCTTCTCAGCACAATGAAGGAACAAGATGGAAAGCTATTGAAGACACGTATTTACGAAACAAATTTCTCGGCAATCGATCAAGTGACTGTTTTCAAATCGTTCAAACGTCCCATTAGTGCTCGCTTCCCAGCATCACCATTACACTTTTCCTGCACAATCGAAGACACTACACCGATTAGAAGACCGTCACAATTAGAGAAGAGAGAGAGAGATCGTAAAGGATCAAACCGGCACAAGAATCAATCACCTCCTACACACACCTGGCACACCGGTGTGAACAAAGCACCGGTAACGATCAACCTGGCCTGGGCAGACCAGGCCATGCCATGGCAAGTTGCAACCAACAGAGAGCGCGTGTTATGAGATGCATAAAATCATAAAATCAAGCCAC
>NC_064877.1:48175000-48177500 GCF_943734665.1 Anopheles aquasalis
AACTTAGTGCTGAATATTGGAATTGTTTCCATTGGTAGAATGTTTTTACGATCTTAAGATTTTAAAGTGTAATTAGACTTAGATTACATTAAATGTTATACCGTTTAACAGATATTCCTAGTTTGATTTTATGTTGCCATACAATTTAGCTCGAATAGGTAATCGAATTCTGACAAACACAACAAGGACTGAATGATAATGAGCCCACAATATTATTAGGCCCCAGCGATTTCAAGTTATTTGTAAAACACTCCTTTCCATTCATATCTTTCGATTCAATATATTTTATTCGTCATGTTTTAAGCAATTATAAATCATAGCGTGATCTACAAAGTTACACAGCTTGAAGACATTAAGTAAACATCTTTTTTTGCGATGTGAAAGGTAAAGTTTGATGTATTTTTCTAAATCTTAGCAACCAAAAGCTCAGAAGATTCACTCTTCTTTCCGGTGCTTATCACTAACCTGATTTTGTTCAGTTCCGCGACTTCTCGGCTGAGTGGAGCGATACTCTGTACCATATTTTACAATTCTTAGACAAACACCTTTTTAAAAGTTTTATACAGTACGAATACAAATAACTAAGATGAGTTAACAAATAACATCACAATCGAATGATAAAATAACAATTTCCCTCTTCCTGCCCGAAGGCCTTGCTATTGTTGAAGTCACCAAGTCACATTGAGTCACATTGAGTCACAGTGAGTTAATGCAAAACTCGCAGCAAATTTAATTAAATCAAAACTGATCTCATTTTTTAACCGCTCACACCAAACTCGCAGAAAGAGACTCACGGAAAGCATCAGCTCAACAATGCTTCACCTCAGCCTCCCCTCTCTGCGGTCCTGTCGAGCCAACCGTCGAGTGCAAAGCCTAGAACGCCTCCTGGGTGATCCGCTTGCCGCGCTCCGATTGATATTTGATATCCGTCGCCCGACCGCAGCCGAAAGTTACGACCTCTTAAGGCCCGCGCTGACGTACAACACCGAAGGTTTTGACAGTCCCGGTTGTCCGTCCTGTGTGCAAATGTTATACGGTCATTTCCTTCCCCGGTGCGGTGCTCCGGTGTCGTTCCCTGGTGTTGTGCAGCTTGAATTTCCGCTTGAACATGCTAAACGGATGCATTTCCAACTCAACACCTTTCACCTCACGCTTTCGCTCCTCGAACGGCCACTTCGTGGATCCCTGACCTGACGTGATTCATTTTTTAATTTAAAAAATGACGCCGAACCTTTGATTCGCTGCCATTTCTTTGACTTCTAATTAGATTGCTGACTTTCGGGGCAGATTCGGGCACTGGGCTGATCATTAGCATCTTGCTAATGATGAGCACTGAGCTCAGTGGCCTCAAGAAGACGAAGCTCCTAAATGAAGGGGGTCACAAGCTTACGAAGGGTGAGAGATGGGATCGGCCAACGATGATGATGAGTGGCGCTTCTTCTGCTTCGAGCATCCCCATACTGCTCAAAACGGTGGCCCGTTTGCTGGCCGGCCAGTCGCTTTTTTTTCCTCTTCTCTCCCTCTCAAATTATTGCCCATGACAGTTTCTTTTCGGTGGCACCGGTGGCAATGTCTTAGCGCCTCTGTCTTAGTCCAAACCAATCGTTCCCCTCTGTAGCCGTCAATTATTAAAATTATTTCTCCGATCCACCGAAACCATAGTGCCATCTGAGGGCAGCCTTCTGGCCACGGGGTCACGAAGGATTTGCGATAATTAGCTATTCTCCCAGGAACTTTGTAAGTTCAGTTCACGGTCTGGAGTTCTTCCTTCTAAGGTGTCGCGGCACCTGACGCTTTCTTTCGGTCCCGGCTGGCACCGACCGAGATTCACGACTCATCATATTAAATAGAAGGAAGAAAGAAGGAAACGCCGGCCTGTCGTCTTCCTAGGCATTTGGCCAGGAAGTGGACATAGAAACCGCGGTGAATTATCCATAATAACACCCTGATCGTACTGACGCGCTGGTGAGCTTTTGGTTCGGTCTTCAAAAGTCCATTTCCTTGAGCTTGCGCAGTGTGCAGCAGTTCGCTTCGGTAGTTCGGTCGCACCGCATCGGAATGCGTGTGCAGCTCGTGCCGTGCCGTGCCGCGCCGCGCGAGTTCTTTCGCAGGCATCGGTCCCTCATTTCATGGCGAATTTCCTGTCCCCGTAGAGGGCCCGGAGTGGTTGGTCACACCCCACGCCCGTTGTGTTTCCACCGAAACCCGAATTAAACCATGAAACCAGGCGGTGAAGGAACGCAGATTCAAATGATGCCGCACGCGAGAACGCAGAGTTTGAACCGCGATGTGGCCACGGCACGACGGTACTTCTACCTCGCAGTACAATGTACTCTGTGTCCACCGGACTATGTAACAATAAGACGCCCGGTCGCCCCGGATTCCGCTGAGAGGCTCGGCTAGAGGGCACTAGATGAGAATATACCGGACACGGGACGGCAGAACAAGAATCGCGGTACATTCATGCGAGGGAGAAGAACAAAGTGCCAGTGGCTGAGTG
>NC_064877.1:48182500-48205000 GCF_943734665.1 Anopheles aquasalis
ACTGAATTCATCAATTGTTGCGGATGTATCTTCGCAACGGAAAATGAATCAAGACACAATTTGTCGGTTGCTTATTGGTGGTGCTGAAAAACCACAAATTTAGTGTCCTTTTGCCTTTTAACTTTTACACTTGCGCTTTTCACGTTTACACGGTTACACGATGAGTTTCAAAAAAGTGCCGAATGCTGCCCGCGCGCGCTTTTTATCTCCTTCCACTCCCGGATTCTGCTTTTTTCCTAGTGCTCTACGTTTCATGTCACTTTTGACAACAATCTTTTTCATTGATGATAACATGTTTTATAATGACTAATGTAAACCAAAATAATCTACTGTACATTTTACTATAGTCACATCTGCCGTAGAACTTATTTTAAATTGTATTCCTCTCTTAATCATCTCATTCGGTATTATTTGTATCAAACAAAGTATGGAATAAAGGGACTTCAATAGCATACCCTAAAAAAAAGAATTACTATAAATCTTTAGCACCTTCTCTATTAGACTCCTTGCGAGATGCTTACGTAGTTCACTGATGGGCCCCATATTTTAAGCCTCTATATATATGGTTTTTACCCTCTGTCAAATCCCTTCATCGAAGACACTAAATATGTCTTCCAATCTTCTTTTAAGATCCGCAATAGCTTAGATAATAGGTGAGTCAATAAGTCTTTGGCCTGACCAACCAACCTTAAAAAAAATCCGGTAAAATTTTCAAGTCATTTTGTTTATAATTACCCAAGTTATTGGCGTTCAAGTGACGCTACTTTTGTGTTAAGAAAAATCATGGATTCAAAGCATGAATTATCATTGTTATTTGATGGGAAAAAATACCGTCACAGCCCACGAATGGCTTGAAAAGTGTTATAAGGAATCTGCCCCGTCGAAATCTAGTGTTAAGTACCGGTTTGTAGAGTTTAGATGTGATCGTTAAGACACCGACGCTTTGGTCGTCTAAATGAGGCGTTACGGCAGAAAACGTCGAAAAATTGATACATTCCAACCGCAAAGTGAAGATGCAAGAGATTTCTGATGCCTTAAAGTTATCAAAAGGCCTGATTTTCAGAATAGCACACAAACATTTTTGTATGAAAATGTATGTGTCCCAACTCGAAGAAAACCACGGATAAAACCAACGAATTGGTAACTACCTAAATTACTATTCTTTAACTTATTCTTTTGATAAATTGACTAGAACAGACAACATCCACAAAACGGTACGATACGATAAGAAAGTACGAATAAATTATTTAAATAAGATAAGCTTAGCATAGTTTTGGAGTTTAATGTCCATAGTACAAACGGACTTGCAGATTTAATCATCACTTCGAATAAATCCTTCAGTTTACATTCTTGAAAAGAGTCTACAACGATGTTTGCTGCTTTGTTTTACAAAAAAGGCTACAGTTGCATTGTAGAGTCCGGTATGTCGCCATATTTACATCTCGAAATGTGTTTTTTTTTTGTAGCTAAACTAATAGGTCATGCAGGTTTTTTTTTTGGCTTCATTTACATAAAAATCCTGGGACTGAGACCTTTAAACCGTTCACTCAACAATGCGGAACAAAAAAGAGAAAAGATAAAGCTTCAAAATTGATAGATAGCATCGGGCACGTATTATTCGATAATGTGCCTTTAAGAAATGCATAATGCAGCTTAGTGCACCGTTGATTAAAACATTAACATTTATGATTCGTCCGGTCCCTCTGAATCCCTGGTCCCGGATTAGCCCCTCCAGCTCACGCCATTGCCGAATGGCCAACGTTAACAGCGTTAAGCTAAGCAACAATTTAACAAAAGCCACCAGCACCACCACCACCACCACCACCAACGGATCAACGGGAGTGCACAGACGGAGTGCGGCCTCGAAGTAGAACAAACTGCCACCTTCTGGCAACGTGGCGCGTTTGTCGTGTCGCACGAACTGCGGAGATAAATCTCGGTCCGGGCGGGAACGAGGAACCTGGAACTGAGGCTGTCACCTCGAACGAATCGCGACGACGACGACGACGCGGCATGCCGTGCCGTGAGTGCATCGGAACCCCGACCTGGCCCAACATCGCCGGCACAGTGCGGGTGTTGAAAACGTGCCCCGAATGCGAAGCGATCGCTAGCTGCAGCATCAACATCAGGGAGTAGCAGCTGCTGCCGTTGGCACGATCCTACCACACCGGGAACACCGGGAAGAATGTTCATCGTTTTACGAGCAGCGAATTAGTTGGCGGGATGGAATGCTGCTAGGAAATTGATTTTCACAATCCCACAACACTCCGGAGCCTTCCCTTTTCCGCCCTTTTCCTTCCTCTCTTGGTCACACCGAGACGTCATCTTCGTTCGTTCGTTCGCGCGCGCGCCTCGTTTCCGTTTGTTTGATGCAAGCGAAGCAAAATTAATCGTTTGTAGTCCGCTCGCCGGTCCTCCGAAGCCATCCATCCACACATATGTGCTCGTGATGCGCGCGGCTGGGGCAGGAAAAGGTTCTTCGCGGCCCACTGTTGCACCGTTGCACCCCCGCACCCCCACCCCCTTATCTAGATCGGAATCGTAACGCCCCAATAGAGAGAGAGGCGCGCGCGCGCGCGTTCTCGCTGGTGGAAAGCTAACACCCGCGGAAAGTGTGGTGGCTCAATATGCAATTACACGCTTCGGCATCCGTTCGTCCGTCCGTACGGTGGCATATGAGCTGGCCGTAGTAGGCCGCGATGCAACTGGCGGCTGCTCGCTTGCTGTGGTGAAGAAGAACCGTCATCTTTGTTGGTTGCCATGGGGCCATGTCCTTTGTTCCTGGCAGCGCACCATCCCGGGACGAGACCGAGTCACGAGAAAGTCGTGCCATTATGGCCCGCGGAGAACCGTTTAATCGTGTCAATCTTGCCACCACTACATGACGCGATTGACGTTTAGCAGAAGCATTTACCACTCGTCGATTAGTTGATGGCTGTTTGTTGTTGTTGCGCGCCACAAATACATAATGCTCCCCAGTAGCAATGGAGAGAGAACAATAAGCAGTCCTAATGCCACTGTTAAAAGATACTCCATTTCTGTATTTGTGTTCTGTGAGTTCGATGAACTGTCGCCATGTTTAGTGAGGCGCTAAACACGTCTAACTGCGCGAGCAATACCATACGCTGCATGTTCTACCGGTGCTAGAAAACCTTTCAGTCTATGCCCGTAGCGAAGCGGCTCTCATCAAAGTGATCAAAGTACCGTGCGCCGTTGTTCTAGCCCTCGATGTGTGCCCTCCACGCCGCGAGGCGAGAAGGTCAGGGCGCACACGGTACCGTTGACGGTGGTATGCAAACAAGATTTGCAACAATTCATCCGGGATCTTCATCCTGCGCCGAACCCTGCCCTGCCCTGCCCTGAGCTGAACTAGGGGCCACCATCGCTGCTGCTGCTGCTGCTGCGAATACTGATGAGCCCGTGAGGCCTCAGAGTGCTCAAAGGTTCTTCTCTCACAGTTCGCTGGACCTGCGAGGGACCATAGGAAAACAAGGAAACGCATACACACTCAACTCCACTCCGCCCGAAAGGAACCGAATCATTCAAATTAATCATAATAAGCGTTTCGAATTTTAATTTTCTTTTCCTCCTCCTTACAAGAGGCGGCCATCCACGGCGGTTCCATCTCGAAGGCGGTGAAGGTGCCGTCCTGTGTCGTCTCGTCGTTCCTTCTTCCTCGGCCGGTTCCATAACCACGTCACCGGCATCATCATCATCATCGTGCTCATCATCATTCTCAACTCTCTTTTGACCTTGGCTGGGGTCCCTCTCCCAGAGAAGCTATCGCGAGCTGGCTCCGGCCGGTGTCTGGAACCAGGGAGTGAAGTGTCCAGTAGTGGAAATGGACAGAACCGGGGGGGAGAAAAGAAGGGAAAATCCATGAATGTATGAGATCGATCGGAGGGACCGGATGGTGTCGTCCGCGAGATGGTGCATCCCCCTCTGGGACGCTGGTTTTCGGGAGTCACGCAGCCGTCCGACTGTTATGTGAGCTGCTACTCGATTTCGATTTCTATGCCGCTACGGCGTTCCTCCGGTCTAGCATTCCCAATAGGAGGGGGACGAGACGCTCGAAACTCCCTTTTTCCCTTTGATCGAACGTCGAACGATCGATTGTGATCGGCTACAAGATGATACGATACGATACCACCACTACCACTACCACCATCATCAGGAGATAGAGCGCAGGACGTGAGAAGTCTTCATTATTGTGTGCTTCCGTGACGCATATGGGACCGCAGAAGAGGGGCGGGGGGGGGGGGGGGGAAGAACAAAAAGAACGGAACACAAAGGGAGCGAAGGATATGATGACGATGGATGGAGATAGATAGAGAGACAGTAATGACTTTTGATTTTGTTTTCCCTTTCCAGCTGATCCTGACCTGAAGCCCGAAGCCAATAATGACTCCAACTCCCACAACCTTCGATAGGGGTACACGGGGAGAAGGAAGGGAACACAATGGCCATTTTGGGGTCCCGTGGTAATTGGTCCCCCGGCCCCGCTCGGCACGTCGATCCTGTCGATGTGATTCCTTCATTTCGGGGCTTTTTTTTTCTTCTTTTCCTTTCGGTGCGTTACCAAATTCTGATCCTGATCAGCGATATGCCCACCGATGGAGTGGCCCTCTACTAAGGGCATGCGTGCAAAAAAGACTCGTTCTCGTTAACCGGAGCACCGGAAACGATGCGGATGCGGTACGGGAAATTAAGATCAGCAGGTCGCGACCACGGGCGCCCTGCCAAGAAGAGACCCTAGCGAGAGAGGGCGCATTTAGCGGCTGTTTATGCTCCAGTTTTTATTCCTCGCCTCGCTCCATGCCCTTTTCCCGCAGGCCAATGGGCCCCCGGAGGGCCCGGAACAATTAGTGGGTGGGTGGCCACCCACCTTCAGCAAACACTCAGCTCGAGCGGAAGAAAGCGATTGCCTTCCGGTCGGCAATTCCGAGCACATCAGTTGTTTTGCATTCGAGAGCGGAATGTAACGATTGCCCAGTTCCCAGTTGCCGTTGAACTCGATTCCATCCCGTGGGTGGGGTGCGGCCCGGCGGCCCGGCGGCTGATCGAAAACGAATTCGGCTCCAAAGCCCCGGGAAAAAAGAAACGCGGATCGCCCAAGACAGACACACAAATTACCGTTTAATCTCGTTCCGGGAGAGGTCCGGCAAGAAGAGGGATCCCAGGCGGCCCCACTAAGCGCTTCCGTTTAATCGAATCCCTCACTAACCTATATTACATAAATCACCAAATCAATCGAAAGTATGGCGTGGGGCGTCTGAGTGCGCCCTCGCGATCGAATGGAAAGGAATGGAATGGAATGATGATGCGCCCAGCCCAGCCCCTCCGGATGATGCGGCACAACAACGCGAACGCCACCGCGAAATGGCACGGCTAATCGAAAACTAATTCCAAAATCGGATCGGATCGGATCGGATCAGAGCAAGCGGTTGCCGTCGTCGTCGTCATGCGCTCGAGACGCGCGCGCGCGCCCGCTCACGGCAGCCAAATCAATCAATCAATCGCCCAGCGACCACCGTTCGAAAGGCAATCGCGAATCAAACAAAGATTCGTAAAGAGATCCTCCAATCCGATTAAAGGCCGCTCGGCTCCGTCCGGGGCCTGATGAGGTTTCGATTCAACAACACAACAATAAAAGGAAAAAAAAACCTCATCAACCCTCCGGCAACACCTTGCGTGGCCGAAAGTCGGTGGTCTAGATTTCAAATAGTTCACCCCACGCTCATCCTTTCGCGATGCGCCACGCAATGGCCACGGTAGGGCGAAGCGAGCGAAGGGTGCGCCACGCGCTTACGACGCTCGCGGGGCGGAAAGTGAATTTTCTCTTTTTTTTTTCGTGCTAAGGCTCGCTCGCTAGCGCTGGCGGATTTTACACAACAGATGGATGAAGTTTGTGGCCGTTTGGTGCCGTACCCCTGCACCTTCCTCCCTCTACGGTCGCGGGATTGTTATTATTATTAATAAAAAAATATCTGCCAGACACTGAGCCGGCGCACGGCGCGAGTGGCCGCGAGTCCGATTTCAGATCCGTTTCACTTTCCACGTTGCACCGGGGTGGAAGTGGTTTTCCACTTGTGCCACCGGCCACCCTCTTCCGGTAAGGGCGCGCGCGCGCGCGCCGGTGGTCGATGTGAAGAGGAACAAGTGCTTTTCGGAAACCGGAAAGGGTCCCCATGGATTGTGCACCGCAAAGCGTATATCCTGGCGCCGCCGCCGCAGTCGTCGGAACAATAGGTCACAATTGACACAACACCAACCTAGAGGTCGAGGGAGGGGGAGAGAGGGTCGTAACGCGTGCCACAGAGCAGCAGCAGCAGCAGTAGTGAAGACTCAGAGTGGTGCGGTTTTCGGGGTGCATCCGGGTGCTGCTGCTGCGACAGCAACCACAGGGCGCAAGGGGAAGGATGGCCGAGTGAAGCCGCGAAGCACTTGTGGCCGGATGTGCGATATGTTTCAACCCTCCCCTCGCCTACAAGGGGTTGCCGACGGATTAATGACGATCAAACGGAGTGGATCGGGGTTCGTTGTTATCACCCTGTGCCGCACTGTAGCCGTAATCCTATCGTTTGTGTTATGATTTCGCAGGCTGACTGACTGGCTGGCTGGCTTGGGCAAGTTTTAACAGCATTTAAATGGTTAAATTACAATCATACGCACGAGAAGGGGGCAGAAAAGAAGAAGAAGAAAGGGGTCACGCTGTAAGCCACACGGAACAGATTGGATGGCAGAACATCCGGAAAATTTGATATTCTCCTATTGATAGTGTCGGCAAATGGCGGAGGTGCCTGTCTGCTTCATTGTCACATACTCACTATTGAGTTGCGTAACTGTCCAGTCCGAGAACACTTTTTTATGTTTTCTTCGCTGAGGTTTCGCAGGTTCCGAACAGCATGAACACAATGGGCCGACGGGAGTTAAGGGAGGGAAATTGGAAGTTGAATACAAACTAAAAAGTGACGAATAGCTGTGACCTTTGGGAGGGGAGCTTTGATTAGCATCAGAGTCGTGTTCATTAATCTTGTGCCGTGCTGAGTGCGTGTTGTGTGTTCGCTTTGAAGGGTCAGTATCTATTTGCAGGCCGTTCTGTGTGTCTAGTACAGGACACAAGGATGGTCTTATACCATCGATGACAAGGGATGACACCGTAACAAAAAATGAAGAGAAGTTTAAAGTGTGCAGGATTTTATTAAATCTTATATTAGAAGTTGCCAACGTAAATGAATGATCTTAATTTTGTACTGTTTCCAAAATTCGGTAGTGGCAGATAGGAAAAATCACAGTTGTGCTTGCAATTTGAA
Source organism: Anopheles aquasalis (assembly GCF_943734665.1). NCBI lineage: Eukaryota > Metazoa > Arthropoda > Insecta > Diptera > Culicidae > Anopheles > Anopheles aquasalis. The sequence goes on from NC_064877.1 coordinate 48,189,814, forward strand.
GAACAGTAACAGAGTTCGATTTTTATGCAGTGCGACATCATATTGTTTTTCTTTTGATTTGACTTCTTTTTGTCCGTTTTAAGGAAACTGTATATTAAATCAATGTGTGATAATCTTTTGATACGAGGATAAATGATTGCTGAACAGTCTTTGTGCCATCGGTAAAAAAAAATAGTTTTGCGATTGAAGAGATGGTTGGAATGTCCCATTTTACGTTTCTCAGGGTTTAGTTAAAGTTTTAAGTTTGACACCATGGAAGCGAGACACGTAATTATGTACAGGGTGCGCCATCAGGATGTATCCTATTTTAAAGTTGAATAATTCTGTCATTTTTCAGCCAATTTAAAAAAATAAACTAGTTTTATTTTTGTTATTCTATGCCATTTATTGTGCCATACTCAAAATATGATATCGATCAAATGACCGCCTTCATTCGACATACAAAAAAGAGGCTCTTTTCTTCGGGCATTTTATTTTGGGGCAGCGGGCAGTGAGTTATTTTGGCAATTTCAGCTCCAATATTTGCTCTAAGTTGTTTCATAGTCTTCGGTTTGTTGGCATATACCTTGTTTTTCAAATAGACCCACAGAAAAAAGCCCAGCGCCGTCATATGCGACGAACGAGGATTCACCATCCATTGCTCGACCGCACCCTTCACTATTGACCGACTTTTTTCAATGTAAAGTGTGACAGCTTCAGTCCTCTCTTTTAACATGAAGTGATCCATTACTAAAATGACATAGACTGAAGTTTCAGAAACTGTCCTATTTGTCAAAATCGACTAAAAAATGACAGAGTTATTGAACTTTAAAATAGGACAGATCCTGATGGCCACCCGCAATAAATTTGACCTCGCTCCTGCTTCCTGCTCATCAATTAAATTCAATATCGTTCACCAATCATGGTTTTGCTTAGTTGCAACAACCCATGTTTGATGATAGCGATGTTGTTCCACAAAATTCAGCATAGGATAGCATGCCGAGCTGACGAATTTATGGAATGGTCTCAAACTTTAGATTTCGGATAAGTCTCCTAAATTTGATTAATCTGCTTTGTCTAGCAGCCATTAGGATTCGATCAAAAACCATTCTCGCCTATACCAGAAGAGCAGATGTTTGTAAATGAAAATAGGATCTTCTACTTCTTTTGGCAACAATGCCTGTGAATCCTACTTCTTTATGTTTTAAATACATGCCTTAGTAACATCCAGAGGTGGCCATCTCGAATGAATGTATTTTGCAGGTATATAAATTAACTAATTAGAATTAGGCTTAATAATCCCGCATCAATGATTCAAACAATTGATACAAAACCTATCGAACGCATACGATAGTTTGAAATGCCATCGTGAATCCTTCACAGGTTTAAAACAAATTGTTCCTTTAACATTTCACACGAATCCTTATTGAGCAATGGTATCAGTTCAGCGTAATCAACACTTTCAAAACATTAAGGTGTGCTTCACGTTTCTGATGCAAACACGCCTCTCAAGGTACACGATATTGCAAAAATGAGATAATGAATTGGCGAAAGCATAAACATGTGATCTAAAGTAAACCTTATATAGTGTGACTTCACATTCTTAAACGCTTGTAACAAAAGAACTGACTTCATTTTACAGGAGACCAATTGCATAACAAAACCAAAACTGAAACCGTTAGTCAGACGACCGCTTAACGCTTTTTTTTTACTCATAAAGTAATTCATAGGCAAAACCGTCACCATCGTTCGAAAGTACCGTGATCAGAAGAAAGGCAAAACGAGTGAAAAAATAATCGAAATTGCACCCGCAGTGACACACATTCCCAACGCACCAAAATTCCCCCAAAAAAACCAGCAGTCACACTAGTCCCATAATCTGTTCAATTCATGGTTCGCTCATTAAACATGCACACTTAATGATCATCACCTTAATTGATCTGTCCAGAAACAACATAATTACAACCGGACTGACCCCGCGGGCGTTTGCAAAACCGGACCTCCACCCAAGCACACACATATGCAGACACAAAGCAACTAGTACGCCCGTTATCATCGCATAAACGCCCAACACCGTATCACGTATCATTTGCAAATCAAACAAAAACCCCGCGACCGCACGCACGCTCGTTGGCACGCTGGCACGACACGAAACGCGACACATTAGTGGCCGCTCCGCCCTTTGTGGACCTTTCTAATGAACGGGCAGACGGGTGGTGAGGACACACCAGCAAAAAGGGAGCGGGCTTGATTAGCGGGTTACTGTCCACCAGCGCCAGCGATTGCTCTTAATTGAACCGCTCGGACCGCGAAGATTGCATTTTAATTGAATTACCCACAAATTATCAATTTAACAGCCTCATCGGCGACGCACCGCTCTGGCCGTGCCAGTGCAATCACGGCGTGCAGTAACCCGGTGGCTTCCTGCTTTACCATCACCGTTCACCGTTCGCTTCCCACGAGACGCACAGGCAGCATCACCTTTTATTAAGAGCCACGAAGACGGGCCGTGGCCAGCGTGGCGAACAAATTGCTGTCAAAAATGGACAGCCTATGCGACACTGGGAGTTGTCCCGCCAGCCACCGTTCGCCGTCAGCTCTCGCCGGCAGCAGCAGCAGCAGCAGCGTGATCACCATCTTCGGCGACACGCGAAACCCCAAAAGCGAGAAGAGCAGCAAAAGGCGCGTGAAACGGGTCCCCACAAACGGGACACAGAGTGACCGAGCAAGCGCGTCCACCACTGGGCATGGGGATGCATCGACAATAATTGCTTACTCCGGAGCAGACCCGTGATGGGTGAGGTGGGCGCAAAAGGCCCCCAAGGCAGCAGCAGCAACAACAACAACAAAAAATGCCCCGTGGGCACACCTAAACGAGGGTGTCAATTTAGCGTCGTCCATGCTCCACCTTTTCCGCCCCATCGGAACCCGTGGTCCCGTTTCCAGCAGCAGGTGCGCCACATTGACCACACCTCACTCCAGCGGAAGGATAACCGAGAAGGCCCCCAGGGAGGGAACCGAGTACCAACAATGAGCCACACCACGCCACGCCACGCCACGAAGCGAGAAGAAGCAAAGTGGAAGCGTGAATCATTTAATAAGACATTTTACCTTTTATTGACCGATTGCCGAGGATCGCCGTGGGCCGCCGTGAGGGTTGTGACGTCGCAACGCGTCGTCGGTTTGCGTTGCGTTGCGTTGCGCTGCTCCGTGGTCACGGTAGCCGTCCGGCCAGTCAGCGCCAGCAGTTTGTGGTTTTGCTGTGCCCGGCTACTCCGGCTGGTGCTGCTGCTGCTGCTGCTCCTTTGCTACCTGACTGGCCCCCGGGGGTTATCGCTCGACGCCACGCAGAGAGACCACAGCGCTGCGCTGGAGCGTTCAGGTGCTGGCGCTCTGCTCAACCTGCGATCTCGGGTACGATCTCGCGCGCTCGCGTCTCGCGCAAACAAATTGCTACTCGCAAATTTGGCCCTCGGGCGGACATCAGAGCGGTTGGGATCCGTTTGCCTTCCTTTTGCGGACCATGGCTAAGTAATTTTCCTCCACCACACTCCCGCTCAGCGAGCGAGCGAGTGCAAATGTGACGCGCTGATTGGGTGCTCGATGCGCAACGTTTTAGATGGGGAGAAGATGGTGGCCAGGGGGAACGGTGGGCTTAATCGATTATCATCTAAAGTTGATAGTTAACATGTAAATTCACGTCGCTGTCAAGTGCACGTCGCGAGCGGGCCCCGAGGAGTGAACCTAGCGCGCGACCCGCGTAGTGCGTTGCTAGGCAACGTCCAGTGGCCGCAGGACGTGTGAGTGCCGGAGAAAACTAGCCAGACCATCGGCATGAGAATGCACTTTGCTTTCAGCGAATGTGTAGCAGTGTCACGATGGCCCAAGGGAGAGAGACAGACGGCATTGGCGAATGAGAGGAAGTCAGAAGTTGATGGTTTTTTTTTTCGCGAAACCGCGCGCACACAGTTGGGCAATTGGTGGACAAAATTTTGGATCCTTTAAACTTTAAAGTTTAAAGAGATCTTCGGTGGCTTTAACTTGGATTGGAGATCGTTGTTTGAAGGCGAATCCAAACGGCATATTAAGAGGAAAATTAAGGTGAAAAGGGCTCATTTTTGACGATTTTTTGTGAAGAAACCATCAATTTAATTTTTTCAAGTGAATGTCATATTATGCTACACGTTCTCAAGAATAGTGGGTTGTAGTTTGGGGAAGATTTGCTAAAAACTTCGCCCAAGACAGGTATTTTAGAAAGGAGTGCTTGCCAAAAAGATACTTTTCCGATGCCCATCGTAGCCGTGTGAATGATGATCTAAAATAAACAAATAAATATTCTTTTCATAGATTATAAGTTTATACTGGTAGCCTCGTTGAGCTTTTGTTTCAATTACCAATTTTTCGATTTTTTGCAGATTTTTGGAGTTGACAATAAGATGCTTTTCACAATTTCACACCTAAAAAACGAAGTTTTTATATTTATTTTGAAATAGTATTAATTTGCTTATGAAAACACAACGGGGCAAATAGTGTAAGGTTTATGTGTTAAAAATTTCAAATCGATCGGTCCAGTAGTTTTTATGCTACTGAATGGTCACAGACTTTGAAAATGGTGACGAGTTTCTCAAACCGAGTTCGTCGCTTAAACGGCAAGTCTTTTGATTCGTTCCCAAAACGGCTCATTTTTGATGAAATGTTTTTAGCAAAATTTCTCCCTATATATATTTTTGTAAATGCCATAATAAACAACAACTTTTGAAGAAAATTTGGTCGCAACGTGGAGAAAATATTTTATAAAATTACGTGCATGGCATTGAATTTAAGAATGCGTGAGGCGCGTCGTTTCAAAAATCAATATTTTTGTCAGTTTTTCATTGATTGATCCAAAAATTTTACAGAATATTCTTGCTAGGATAAGCATTCATAAAAAAGTGTGGGAAATAAAAGTCTCGAAAAAAAAATTAAATGAAGCCCACCCTTAATGAAGCAAACGCTTTAAAAGTGGCAAATCGAGAAACCGCGTCGAGTGTTCCTAAACCGAAATACATCAATCCGAGGCCCCAAACGAACATCCTGTCCACAAGCGTGTCCCGAGCGTCAATAGAGAGAAGTAGCCACGGTGCAACGGTTTTTTTCTTCTTCTACTTCTTCATCCCCTTCCCCCCTTTTGCTTCGCATTATAAAGAGCAAATGAAATGGACACTCTTGCACTCAGCCAGGCTATTGACAGCAAGGACTCGATGGCAGACGAGAGCAGCTTAGACGACGACGCCACTAAAGTTGATGCCAAAGCGACAGTGACAGCGGAGACGGTTGCAGCAGACGGCACCAGGATGGTGGCCGGTGCGCTCACGTACTCACTAGTGATAATAGCCTTCCCCTCTGATACCCCATCACTCCCATCCCGCTTGGTGCGAAAAAAAAGAAAGCCAAGAAAGACGAAAGGAAGACGCTGCACAACTGCACCATCACTGAACAGCACGCAAAGGGCGAAATGGTGCATCAGTTTCGTGAATTGAATAAATGAATATTTGATTAAATATGCGTTTTTATGCGCCAAGTTCAATGGCAGCAGTGGTCGCGCGTGAAGGACGGTATCCTGAGAAAGATACGCAACAAGAGACAGAGAGAGAGAGAGAGCTGACCTGAAGCTGAAACTGAATGACGCGGCCACTGTGTGTACTGCGTGAAGGAATGGGGATGGGGCACCCAGTAGCGCCTCCTTAGCTGTTGCGATAAGAACAGTAAAATCGCTTCAAAATCGCACAACAACTACTCACAGACACACACCGGAGGACACACAATCTCGGAAACAAGTTGCAACCGACAACAACAGTAACCAAAAAAAAACCCCCCTCGAACCATGGTCTGCAGACCACCAAATGCCGGGGTGGTCGTGGCCAACCGGGCAGGATGCAACATCATCCAACCTGCCTGCAGCAGGGCTCCCCCGTTCTCGCGAATCCATTTTGACGAATGGATCCATTTTGTACGTTTCATTTGGTGTGTGCAAAGACTTGGCCGCAGCGTCGAGCAGTCGAGTTCTGGTTCGCTGGTGCTGCTGCCGGTGCTGCTGCTTGGGGCATTGAACTCACTCTCGTTCGCAACCCCCCGGGAGGAAGCGAACATTTTTCGGGTGCAGCAGCAGCAGCATAACACACAACGATATCCCTTTCCGCATCCCTTTCCATGCACGAAACATTTTGATCCATCGCATGTTTTGTGGGGTTTGGCGCTACACCGTGTTGATGGCCAATTGGCGCGCAGTGGCGGGAGTGCCGTGCCCATGCACCGCATTATGCATGATGATTTGAGGAAGCCGGCCAGCAGCAGCCAAAATTAATGACTCTCACACGACGAGAGGACGGCGCGCGGCTGGGCTGGCTTCGAAGCCGAAACGAAATTGATGCTTCTCGAGTGGCGTGCAGTAGTTTTCGCTCCTCCTGGCGCTCCCTGTCGGCTGCTAAGCTGGAATGGCCACATTGAGCCGCATTTCTTCGGACACTGCTGCTCATTGGGCGCCATTTTTTTCCGCGATCACACGAGCACGAGCAGGCGGTTTGCTTGCACCAGTGAGTGAATAGAATAGTAGTTTGCGTCGATTGCTTCGTGTCCTGTCGTGTTTCTTATTTGTTACATTTAATTTTCATATCTTACAGCATCCCTCTTCCCCTCCTTTGTTGTCTACGAGCCCTTCCGGTTTGTTCGTAGCGGTGACGCTGACGACAACAACATCGACAACGACGCTCAAACTCCCATTAGCCCCGTCTGGCGTCCCCGTCCGCCGTTGCGCCGTTGCCGTTGTTGCTACGGGTTACCGCCGATGCTTCTTCGATGGTCGATGGTCGACGGTCGCCGATGCCGATTCCGGTTCTGCAATGGCTTTTCGCGCTCGGACAAATGCTGGGATTTAGATAAATTGCCCACTATTTATGAAGTTTTCATTATTTTATTATTGCCAACTTCAGCTTTCCCTTCTTGCCTTCTTCTTCTTCTTCTGCTGCTGCTGCTGCTGCTGCTGCTGCGCCTCACCTTCCCGGCCACGAGAATGTTGAATGTTGGAGGAAGGCTTGTCAGACAGCCCAGTGCCAGGGTTTGCCAGGGCTCAAGGGACGAACCGGAGACGATTGCCGTTGTTCCCCGGTTGTTCCACACAACCCGTGGTTGGTGATTGGTTGTGAGTAAATATTTGCTTCGTGGCCATTGTGTGCGGCCTGATTCACGCGATTTGTATTCGTGCCACCCTGTCCCCATTCCGTACCAGTGCCCAACCTCCCCCTTTTCGTCGATTGATCCTTTGAACAAAGATTCTCCCGCCTCCTGCAGTCATCATAGAATCGGTCCCAAGATTTCCAAGAGGACACAAAGTAACTGGACGGAGGGTGGGAAAGGGAGCAAAGCAATCAAGGAGGCTGGGACCCTTGTCGTCGTCGTCGTCGAGTTGGCGGAAACGGTATTCGTGGGTTTGCGATCGGCCATATCGAGCGGCGTGGCGCACAAGATGACTAACAACCCATCGCGGCGATCATCGCGGGCGCAACATGAATCTCATCGGCGCAACGACCGTAGCAAAACACCAAGCAGCCATTCACGCAACATCGGCCATCGGATCGCCTCGCCACAAATGAGTTCGATCGAGTTTCGTGCCCATTTCGTGTTCGCAACCATATCCTGATCACGAAATACTCGCCAGCGGGAGGGTGGAAAAGTGGGAGAGTGGGGGTGCGCAACTGGATCACAAGTGATTATCACGATTATGAACTACTCCCTGCTGCTCCCCGTTGCTGCTGATGATGCTGGTGAATGCCAAGGGTTACCACATCGAGTAGTATCACGCCTCCTGCGACCAGGACCGTGAGTTCGTACTAATTGCAACCAGCATACGGTGGCTTCCATTGGGCCTCGCAGCCTCGCGCACACATCACACATATCGCCCTTTTACCTGGCCGTCTGTGTGTCTTATCCGGAAATCGGCCAACACCAACTTGGAAACGATGGCCTGATTTGACGATTGCAATGTACCGTTCCCGAGGGGGAGGGGGGGCGAAGGTGAACGGGATGTTATTAACATTTCCACACCACCACCGCCACCCCAGTTTCCACCTTCGATGGGTGGGTTGTAATTGCTCGATCGAAACACGCGCGATCCGGCAGAAACGGGGCTCCAGGTATCGTAAATCATTCGGCAACCTCGCGGGGGCCTCGCGAGGAGTCCTTTTCACGAGTAAGCGTCGCTCGGTCGCGGGGATTCGACGACGATTACAAATTGTTCACTTGTTCGGAGCGTAGGAGAGGCGCGGCGGCAGCGGCGGCGGCGAAGGGTTGGATGTTGAACATCCTTTTCATAATCACTTTTATGTTCTTCCCAGTTCGATTAAGAGACACGCGAGGGCATGATTTCGTCTCGAGCAGTTGCCTGGATTGCGTTTCCGATCTGCCCCGGGGGAGGGAAACGAAAGGCAGAGAGACAGAGATAGAAACGCGCCTTAATAAGACGATATCTACCGAGTTCCGTGCATCTCGTGCATCGTGGTGTCCAATTACGAACCATTTTCAAATTACAATCTGATGTCGGTCCGAATCAGTCCGAATATTGAAGGTCTGCTGGCGGTTATCATCTTCTGGAGTACAGCTCTCTGAGCTATAAAATATCCACGATGCAAAGAATCTATGTTTCAATTCATTTCATTTATTTAATTTTTCAACGTTTTAAGACAGGCCATTGTTTCAATTTTCTGGTTTATTGATCTTTTCTAACCAAACAGGATCATGAAAAAATGTATCCCTAGCGGCACAAGGGTCAAGGTCATTGAAGGAAGAATCGAGAAGCGCTGAATTCGTTCAGAGGAGAAAAAGGTCAGAACGAGGGATCTTGAAGATCCCAGAAAGAAGTCAACATATCATAGAACAAAAGGTAATATATATTATAGATTAATCTGCATTCTAAGTATTTCGAAAACTGCATCTACACAAAACTTGTTACCATTAAACACATTTTCCAAAAGTGTAAAGACTTATTGAAATGGCATTCGTTTAGTAATACTCTTTCTATCTAGTCATTGGCCTTTCTGTAGTGTTTGAAATGGAAAACATAACTTAATACTCAATGTGGACAGAAATTCGGTTATTTTTCAACCTATTTGGACAAATAGGCCAGTTTCTGAAACGTCATTCTATGCCATTATAGTAACGGATCACTTTACGTTAAAAGAGCGGATTGAAATTGTCACACTTTACATTGAAAATAATCGGTCAATAGTGAAAGCTGCGGTCGAGCAATGGATGGTGAATCCTCGTTCGCCGCATATGACGGCGCTCGCTTTTTTTTTCTGTGGTTCTATTTGAAAAATAAGGTTTATGCCAACAAACCGAAGACTATGAAACAACTTAGAGCAAATATTGGAGCTGAAATTGCCAAAATAACTCCCTAAATGTTGTTAAATATAATACAAATGCCCGAAATAGGGCCGTATTTTGTATGGCGAATGAAGGCGGTCATTTAATCGATATCATATTTTGAGTAAATTATCAATAAATGGCATAGAGATTTTTCTATACTAAAGTGAAAACTAGTTCATTTTCCAAGTTCCAAGACAGAGTTATTCAACTTTAAAATAGGTAAGCACCTGATAGCGCACCCTGTAGCAACCAAAAGCGATTCGTCAATGGAAGGAACCCCAGGACAACGACGATTCCGAAACAGGATTTATTCAAAACGAATGCGTCAGGAGAAATCACAGGAATGTGTCAGAATGAGAAAAACATGACAAGAACTGTGCAGTTAAAAAGAACAGAGAAAAAAAAATAAAACAAGTCGAACTCCTGATAAGGAATAAACGTATTGTAGTGCGTAGATACTGCGGCCATAATGTGAAAGTTAAGTGAAATATATGAGCTATCAATTGGGCAGTAAAGTATGTCATTAAACACAGGTAAACCTGGACCAGAGATAAACACGCTGATTGAACATCCGCGAATAGGATAACGAAGGTACCAATCTGATGTTTTAGACTTTATGGCTGAAGATGAAACGATTTTCCTAACAGTAAGTTTAGTGGAGTGAACTGATTATTTCCATTTTTAAGAAATTCCACATCGCATTCTCGTTGAGGTTGCATCTGAATAGTTACCAATATATTGCATGATGCTACTTGTTTGATAAACCGAAACCATCTCAACGTAAACTGACCAGAAAAATCATGAAATCAAAATCCCATCCCCGAAAAAAAAGTAATTTAATACAATCGGAACATCTTCCTCCTCCTCCCTTACCTGCGTGGCTGGTTAAATATTATCTCAAAATCGAAATCAATCTCCAAATCGTGCCGAACCGAACCTTCAGTAAAAACCTCACCCAAAACCGAGAACGTCTCCGGATCCAGCTCCAATGCCGCATCGATCCTTTCCGATTACGCTCGCAGCCGGTCGTACATTCTCACGATCCTGTACAGTTATCCGCGGTGTCCCCATTTGACCCAATTCTCTCCATCCACTCGCAGCAGAACCAACCTGCACCTTGTAAATCAATTTCGTCTCCATGTTCCACCAACGACGACAAGCAAACGGCGACCGTTCATTCTTGGTTCGTTGTGGAAGCGAACCCGCGAAAAGGATTCTCCAGAGAAGGTGAGGTAAGGACCGACCAAACGAGCCAACCAACCAGCCAGCCCGTCCTGACCATATAAGTCAAAGTGGTTCCCCAGTGGGCTTGTTGACGCGCGACATCCGCGTCGCCAATCTCCGGTGCACCCGGGAGCAGGTTGTCGGCGTCGCCTCGCGATCGGTGGTACCGTTTCCCAAAAAACCTCGCCAGCAGACGGGGAGGAAAAGGAACACAAACTCCCGATTGGAGGCCAAGTTCGGTGTTCGGGGGATTCAGAGCGGATTCCGCGCACCTAACGGAGTTACTGTTGTTGCTTTTCGGTGCGGTGGGGGGGTGTGGCGGAGGATGGAGACATATTTATGTCCATTTCTGTGAATGAATGCCACCATAAAAGGAGGGTGCGTTCCGGAACCCGTCGTCAGAATTGGTGCCACCGAATGACTGACTGACGTAACAGCACCTTGTTGTTGTTGTTGTTGTGGTCATAACTCGCACAAGAACAATGCCAACGCGCCCACAAACCCCGTTCCAATTGGCGTACGGCCGTGGCCAGGGCGAAAGTCGATACAGAAAGCGGTCCCTTGCAACCGATAAGCCACCTACATTGCTTGTGCTTATCAGCGTATCATTAGTTTCTCCACTAGGTCACTGATCTGGGTTCTGGCGAGGGTTTACAATTGCCCTGCACTGCCCTGCCCTGGCCTCACCCTATCACGCCATCACATGTGGTCAAGTGCTTTGCATTCAGCATCAACCCCTCGAGAAGCTGTTGCTGTTCCGATGAGCGAGCGAGCGAGCGAACGCGGTAGAAGCAACAAACCCTCGCCCCTCGTACAATATGCTCGCAATTAGGGTGCCGTGAACCCTCGCTCTTCTCTCTCTCTCTCTCTCTCTCTCTCTCTCTCTCTCTCTCTCTTTCTATCTTCTGATCAAGAACCGTTCAATCGAGCGGAAAGGGCCGGAAGCAAAGTAACCGCGAGATGTGTCGCAGATTGCGGAACAATCATTCAATTATCCGATGCCGCAAGATCCCTTACGGAAGTGCGTAGAGTGCGTTAATCATCCGCAACAGCAGTGGCAGCAGCAGCATCAGAAAGAGTAACAGTGGCAGTTGTGGGTCTAATTCCCCCGAGAGGCCAAGCAGATCCCGGGACCGTACCATCACCACCATGATCTGGGACCGGAGCAGATGTTAAGAGGCTCATCTTTCGGCTGGCCAGATTCTCGTCGTCTGTCCAGCTCTCCGCCCACTTCACGCGAACTTCTTCGTGGACCGCAAACCCGGGGGTCACGCCACCGGGGATGGAAACATGGATGGATTTTCCCAGGGTCCCGGTCTCCTGTTGGAAAGGGCATACGATCCACCACCAACCAGCGGCACCCATTTGCCCATTCGTGCGGTGCGGTTAGAAGCGATGCAACGACGCTCATGCACGGCCAATAATCGAACGAACCTCGCCGCGAACCGAAGCCATTCCATAGGGTTTGAGGCACCGCGGTGTCGAAATCGCTAACCACGAAACCCCGGCCGGTTGGTTGGCATTTGGTCGTACGCTCTCGAATCTCGACGGAAACTAGGCGAACAAGCGAGGATCTTAGGCGACACACAAAGGAGGCCGCTGGTGGTCGCGACGACACGCCTATTGCGCCAGCGAGCACAGAATGCGAGGCCAATCGAGGAACGAGTTGGTCTCTAGGAGCAACCATGCGACTATTTGTGTCCCGGACCACGATCCTCGATCTGGGCAGGCAATGGAACAACCTCCATTTCGATTACAAACGGATCCAATTTGGCGTTCGCGATCGCTTTAATGTGATTCTCATCATTTCGGTCGCTTCCTGGCCGAGTTACAGGAATATGAACACTCTGTGACGTAATGTACGCATTAATGACCTCATTATACAGCGGGAACAACGTGCGATACTGTAGGATTGCGATAAGAACCGCACTCAGCTGTGCTGTTGCTAACATAAACTCGACGATTTTTTACGGAACAATTAGAATGACGGCTTATCAGAAACTGCCAGAACCACCGCGATATATACTCCGGGACCCACGTGGAGCTGAAGGACGTTTGGTACCAAACTCTTATCGGCCAACAGCACACCGCAGATCGCTGGATCTCGTGAGTTTCACAAAACTAGCAACAGCTAGCTGGAAACCGAAACTTCACCCGGTCTCTTCCTTGCACTCACGTGGCCACGTCATGATCATGGCGGCGCAATATTCACGCGACACAAAACCGCTTGGGCTACGGAATGCTGCCGTTTACGGGTTCCATAAACCAAACCACAGTCCGTGCCAGTTGATTCACGCGGTTGCGCGCACGCCCGACTGTTCCAGATTCGAACTCGGACTCACGGGGCCAGAACGCCTGATCCGCGAATCGTCGCGACGCACCGCACTGATAAGCCGCGGCCACAACGTGTGCAATCATCTGCGAACGCGAACGCGTGAGATGAAACGGCGTTAGCGTTGATAGTGAGGGGATCAGAGTAACCATCCCACAACCACAACCACGGTGTGACGATGTTTGCTTGGATGAGTTGGAATAATCGCGAGGTTCTCCTTCAGGTGCACCCCAACGGAACAGGAGAGGACAGGCGCGTTGTGCGCGATCGCGCAGTCGTTAGTGAGAGACACGCCACGGCAGTCACCTCGGAACATCCAGCAGTAGTTTAATGGCACCGCAAGCAATCAGCATGGTATTTACGGTGGAACAAGGCGGTGGCAAGGGTAGCAACGATCGGAAAACATCGCCACAGGAGGATGGACACAGCTTCGATGAGGCGCTCGAGTTGGCCGGGTTCGGACGGGTGCAGATTGTGTTGGTGATCCTGTGCGGGCTCGGTATGATGGCATCGATCAATGAGGCGATGGGAATGAGCATCATCTTGCCCGCAGCCCAGTGCGATCTGGATCTCGGTGCGGCCGAAAAGGGTATCGTCGGTGGGGCCGTCTTTCTCGGTAGGTTTCTTGGACAACGGTGCCGTAAAAGACGTGACCTAATCCTGCACCAACTAATCAACTGCACGCAGGCACAATGTGTTCTTCCTACTTCTGGGGCTACCTGGGGGACACTAGGGGACGCCAGATCGTCCTGAAGTACGCACTGTTTGCGACTTCGTTCTTCGGTGCTGCGTCGTGCATCGCGAATGACTTCGTTTCACTGTTGATCCTGCGCTTCCTGACCGGTGTTTGTGTGGCCGCACCTGCCTCAATTGTGTACGCGTACCTGGGCGAGTTTACGACACCGAGCAAACGGAGTCAGATGCTTTCGTTTGCCTCGGTCTGGGCTGGTGTCGGTATCATCTATGTGTCGCGTAAGTTCCCTCCACGTGAATCGTCAAAATCATAGACTCCCTGGAGCACCTAATAACGCGTCCTTCCCCATTTGCCAGTGGTCGGATGGTGGATACTGTCGTACGATTGGGCCTGGACCATCGGCGAATCGTTTCAGTTTAAACCGTGGCGTCTGCTGTTCATTGTCAACACGCTGCCCGCCTTCCTGAACGGGATCGCCTTTTGTTTCTGCCCCGAAAGTCCCAAGTTTCTGCTGTCTCAGGGCCGAAAAGAGGAAGCGCTGGAAGTGCTACGGATGGTGCACCGGATCAATAATCCATCGGCGCGATCGGACGAAGGAGCGTACGAGGTGACGAAGCTACGGCTCGATCCGGAAGATATGATTGCACGCGATCGCCTGGAACAGGACGGTGAATCGGTCGGTCTGTTCCGCTCGATGGTACAGCAAACGGTTCCGATCCTGAAGGTGCCGTTCCTCTGGTACTTCATTATCTGTTGTGTGCACAATATCGGCGCGTTCGCAATGTAAGCGGGAATTGATCGATGGATTCACGGAGTGGAACTGTTTTGATCCTTCATCTCCTCTCTCTCGCTCTCTCTCTCTGTGCAGTTACGGTGGTTTGGGTCTCTGGTTCCCGGACATCATGAACCAGATCTATTCACAGGGTGAGTCGGCCACCGTTGGACAGAAGGTGTGCGACATACTGCAGAGCAACAGTAGTAGCAGAAGCTCGCCCAGTTCAACGCTCATGGAAGAGTTTGAACTGTGCGACGATGAAGTGAAATTCGAGACTTTCTTCTACACGATGGTGATGGGTATTTTTGCTGCCCTCTACGCAATCATCACTTCGGCCATTCTGGGCCGGTTCGATCAGAAGGTGATGATGGTTTTCAACTGTACGGTGGCCGGTGTCTGTGGCATTGCGCTGCAGTTTATCGCCAACTCGTACGCCGTGGCCATCCTGTTCTGCTTCGAGATCGTATTTTCCGGGTACTGCGTCCTGCTGGTCAACGCTAATGTGGTCGCCATTTTCCCCACCAATGTGAGGTAGGTTTCACGAGACGCGGACCGGCTGGTAGGGGCGCTGTTTGCTGCTACATTCAAAGTCCATTCTATTTCCCTAGGGCGATGGCCGTGGCATTGACGAATATGGTCGGGCGCCTGAGCTGTTTCGTGGCGAGTGCGGTCATCGGTTTACTAATGATTCAAAATTGCCCCGTCACGTTCTACATGCTATCCGCGTTGCTGTTTCTGTGTGCTGGCTTGACGTTTTTGCTCCCCAAAAAGTGATATGCCCGAG
>NC_064877.1:48212500-48235000 GCF_943734665.1 Anopheles aquasalis
CAAGTGGTCACACCGAAAATTCAAAGATATTTTGAGCTTTCGGATAAAATGTGCCCATACAGCAGCATAAGCGCCGAATTTAATTATAAGCCGGCGACAGACGGCGCGTAAACTCAGAACGTGAACAAAATGGACACAATTGTACGGCAGTGGTTATTTTCATTCATCCTTTCTCCAGAATCCAGGCCCTACCGATAGCTGTCGCTACCGGTAACAAGTGCATTCGGCGATGATAGTTAAGGATACGAATGCCAGTATCCAATATGAGTACAGTGTACTATCAACATCAAATCCAATCGATGGGCAACAGTGTACGAACTCAACACAAGAGGACTACGAGTGTCGAGGGATCTTGATCAAGAGCAATTCGTTGGTAAGTTTAGAGGAAAGAGCAAGAGATATTTTGAAAGGATAAATGATGGTTATGTTTCGTTATCTGATCAGATGTAAAGCGAATAGCAATCGCTTTCACTGTAGTCGGTTCATTATCGGTCGTTTGATACTGGTGGCCTCACAGCACTTAGGTTTACATTAAAAATAAAAGATATTCAGATGATGATAAAAAAAACTAAGTCATTATCTGGAAAATTCGGCATGGCAGTCGGAAACATGCATGGTAGTACATCTTTCAGTTCTTTCTTCTTTTTGGACCATTGCCTCAAATTTGCCAAGATATTTTCGAAGGGACGCAACTAGGAGACAATGGTCAGGTTCGACCACTAGTAAGCCTCATCGTTAAAATGGAATCTTTATATATCCTTAACATTTATATTCATGCCATAACGGTCTGTGATTTTCATTCCAGCTGTCTATGTTCCACCAGATTGTACCGATAACCAGCTCCTAGTCAAATGCGATTTGATCGTCTCAGGACACTTTTGCAACCACAAGTACCATAAAAAGTTCTGCTGCCGATCGTGTACGCTGGCTGGCCAGATAAACGTAAGCAAAGAGAGCCAATAAATGGCCCATAAGCGGCCACTTTTGTATGGCAGATGCAAAAAAGAAACCGCTTATGGGCTCCTTAGTGGCCTCTTAGTAACATTGCATATCATCTGTCAATAGGTTTTACTAAACAGCGGTTCTATTTCTTGATTAGTTTAAAATTAAAAAAAAACGCAATCTCTCATTTATTTTTGGCATAGTTAATAGTTTCATCGTCATCGCAAAAACCGAAAAGGAAGCTCGCTTTATTAGATTCACAGCTAATCACTCTTTTCGAGCCTTTGTTGCCGCTGTTGCTACTTGGTATTTATAAAGTTGAGAGTTCATTAGAATTGCTGCGTGGTGGTCTACAATAAAATCGAACCAATGAGTTCATCAACGATCGATCCAACGGTTCGCTGATCCATTATTATTGGCTGGTGGAACACTTTTGAAAGAAGAATTAGTTAACGCAAAGCAATATTTCGAAGCAGTGAAAGTGGGAATGGCCGGGGTAGGACTGGCAGTGCAGATAACCTGCAGACCCTTGTTAGGAACCTGCGGGCAGTTAAAATAGCATCGATCAATTTCGGTAGTCACGTGGTTCAGTCGCGGGTCAGTCAGGGAAGGGATCAAGTATCTCGGCGTGATGATCAACTACAGGCTAAACTACGAAGGCCGAGTAGAATAAGCCACCAGTTAGGCAAAGTAAGTTGGAGGGATCCGGGCGCGAAGGGACGACTCGGAATCGCTCGTGTTCAAGCGCCATCGTTGGTCAGTTCCTACATCTGGCTACGTGTGCTCTGAAAATGCTGATCAGCCACAGAGTATGCCGTATAGAGCCACAGAGTGAGCCGGGTTACATCAGTATTAATCAATATTCTTGGCGTATTACCCAGTAACGTAAAGTAGGTCACGATCATGATGGCCCTGAGCAACGTCGAGGGATGCATAATATATGGCGAATACATTTTACTTTGAATTAATCGCAATGATAAGGTGCCAATCCTCTAGAATCGTGGTTCTTGCAGAATTCGAAATCTTGAACCGTTCAACCTCAAGCTACAGTGTCGAACATAAAAAATACACCACGAATTAATTAATTAAATTAAAAAAAACACCACCATTAAAAATACACCACAAATTAAAATACATTTTTTTCATTACAAACTGTACATTTATGTCTCTGGTAATGGTGTCGACTCATGGCAAAAGGAGTTTCTTTTCGACATGATAACGATCAAACACATTTTTTGGGAGAGCATAACAAGATTTATTCTTGACGTAAATTTTATGTCCACTAGTGTAACGCCGCTCCACATCAGTCGACTTGTGAGTGTTTTACGATAAGCCGGCAATCAGTTACCGCGGTTCGCAGTAACGGTTAGCTGTAGCTTCCAAATTGATTTCAGTTGCTTCTAAGACTCCACCGGTTTTACAAGATCCATTGCGTGTTAAAAATAATGGTGATTGATCTAAATTGGAAAGAAATTTAAAAAATTAAAAGAAGTCTTTCAACGTGTTTAAATCTACCCAGGATTAAGATTACACATGGCATTTACTTTCTCGTACATTGAATTTGTATAGTTCAGTGATGCGCATGAATAGTTCATTTTCGACCGTTCTTATATTCGTTAAACAATTTTTATTGAAATCTCTCAGCAGTCAGTAGCACACGAGCAGGATGATCAAGTAAGTAGAATCTTTGAAAGAACAAACAATCTCTCAATCTTGGGTCGTATAACGTATGCATTAAAAAAAAGAGACAAAATTTGAATGGCGATAAAAAATAAACTATGACAGATAATTGAGTTCTGTAAATTACATGTGAAAAGGGGGTTTATCAGTTTATCAGCAAAAAAATTCTACGCCATTCCGAGTAGGATTCTGGAAGTTAGACGGTAATTTCGACATGATAGTCAAAAACATATTTGTGCACATGTTTTTCAACTATTTCTGTGTCTTTTCATTTAATTCCTCTTCCGTTTTTCCAATAAAATTGTTAAAATAGATCCTATGTTTAAAGTTAGCCCAGAAATTTTCGATGGGCAGCAGCTGGGGGACGTTGAGCGGTTCCGCAATCTTTGGTATGACATTGGTACTCAGCCGCTTCATTTCGTCAAACGATCGCTTAGCGTATCGTTTCTGGTCAGACTCCGCGATCTTTGTACTATTAGTGTTCCTTGATGATTGACGCAACCTTCTGCAGTCACTTTGCATAATTAATTTTCCAGATCACGACCAGTTCGGAGTTAAAGAAGGGCAGCTGATTGTTAACCAATGCAGGGCCTTCTTGAGGAACTTGGTGTGTGACTGAATTTCACTTTAGAGCTCACTTTCTTCGTGCGGGAAGTAAAATATGAAGTGCCTTTTAATAATTTTTCATCCAGAATGAGATAGGCATCGTGTTCATCCACCACCGCCTTGTCGCGATGCGCCAAAAAAAATAACTTGACGATCGTGGTCATCCGCTGTCGCTGTGACATTAATTGCTGCTCCGAGATTAGTGGCCGGGATATTCGCTTTCTGACATGTATGCCTATGTACTCCAGATACTTCTTAATTATTTGGGACGTTGCACCGATCTCACGTCCAATCGCACGCAGCGATGTAACCACTTTTTCCTCGGTCTCGGTCATCAGCATCCTTTGGAGGTTTTGGTCGGTCGAAGTCGTCGCCGGGCAGAACCATGCCTTCTCGTGATGCTATTATTGCTAGGCAATAGTGCCAAGATCTTGTAGATACTGAAACGGCCATATCCGGCACTCACAAAGTGTCACACGGTAATCTTTTTGATCGCGTCAGGATACCGTTTTTGAAATGCGCAAACCTCGGAACGAAGTTGCTTCGCTTTTTTCGCCATCACGATTAGAGTTCGACTGATAGAGCTTTCAAATTTTGCCTGATGACTCATAGATAACAACTATTGATGCTGCAATTTTAGTTTCTGCAGTGCGATTACTGGTTTGCCCATGAAAAATCGGCAAATTTTGTCTCTTTTTTTTAATGCATACGTTAGAAGAAGGTCACTATGGAAGTACAGAGGATATTGGGGATTGCTAATGCTGAATTTTCCCATCTGAGAAGGAAGCAGTGGTATGATTGGCCTTATCAGGACCCTACTAACTATGGCCTTTCATAGTGTTTGATGTATAGGTGTGTATGTTTGTGTATGAACTGTCTGTCGGTTGGCTGGGTTTTCCCGATTCTCACGATCCGTTTATTGGCAGATTTATATACGTATGCATGAAGTTGACGAAAACATGGTGTATATCTTGTGACTGGTGATTGCGCGGCCTGGGATATCATAGCTACAATGAAAAACTGATTGTGTGTTTAAGAGACCATCAAACGAGCGGTTAAATGATCAAACGGTATTAATATCTCCATATGGTGCTGATTGGTTTTTCCCCTCCGACCATTTTTCCTTTAGGCTTAGAGAATATGGCTCGAGCAGTTTTATTTCCATATCTTGCATAGAACAACAATCGCTTTTGAACTGACCGATCCATCTAAAAGTAATTTTTCCTTACCTAGTGGATCAGTGTATTTAGTTTTCAACCATGATTTAACAAATCTATTGGATTGAAATAAATAATGTAAATCATTTAATTGTAATGTTTTCGTTTTCAGATATTCAAATATACTTGTTATAATTCTGACTTGCCAGCTAATATGTACGACGAAAAGGCAAGTATCCAAAAAAAAATGACTTATTCCTACCCCAAACGATAGCAAAACACTCTTAAGATAATAGACAATAAACGAAAATATTCTAACAGCTTATAAAATGCAATGAAGAACAAAACTAGCAGCATCTTGCTGATTAATTAATTATTTGCATTAATCTTCGATACCGACAATTGGATGGAGTTACCCTGAGCAAAGGCTAATAGGTGATTCGCTATCCTCAGTTCGGTCATCACGGCAAATGCTATGGTTAGTGGTGGTATTTCAGAGAACTTCATTATACCAGGCGGCGAGGGATTGCGTAACGATAGATGGAGTGACTGGAGTGCTCCTTCACCGTGTTCTCGACCGTGTGGTGGTGGCATAGCGTACCAGGAACGAGAATGTCTGAACACTGAGTGAGTGAACGTTGCCAATTACTGCGCTTATTATTGGCACATCTCTAAGATTTCTAGCTCTATTTATTCCCCAAACAGTGATAATGGCACACCTGACTGCACGGGAGGAACGAAGAAGTACTTCTCTTGCAATACTCAGGTGATTAATTTTTCATTACCAAAACGTACAAAGACAAGGATTAACGTATGCATTAAAAAAAAGAGACAAAATTTGCCGATTTTTCATGGGCAAACCAGTAATCGCACTGCAGAAACTAAAATTGCAGCATCAATAGTTGTTATCTATGAGTCATCAGGCAAAATTTGAAAGCTCTATCAGTCGAACTCTAATCGTGATGGCGAAAAAAGCGAAGCAACTTCGTTCCGAGGTTTGCGCATTTCAAAAACGGTATCCTGACGCGATCAAAAAGATTACCGTGTGACACTTTGTGAGTGCCGGATATGGCCGTTTCAGTATCTAC
The DNA here is from genome assembly GCF_943734665.1 of Anopheles aquasalis. Classification (NCBI taxonomy): domain Eukaryota; kingdom Metazoa; phylum Arthropoda; class Insecta; order Diptera; family Culicidae; genus Anopheles; species Anopheles aquasalis. The sequence goes on from NC_064877.1 coordinate 48,217,974, forward strand.
AAGATCTTGGCACTATTGCCTAACAATAATAGCATCACGAGAAGGCATGGTTCTGCCCGGCGACGACTTCGACCGACCAAAACCTCCAAAGGATGCTGATGACCGAGACCGAGGAAAAAGTGGTTACATCGCTGCGTGCGATTGGACGTGAGATCGGTGCAACGTCCCAAATAATTAAGAAGTATCTGGAGTACATAGGCATACATGTCAGAAAGCGAATATCCCGGCCACTAATCTCGGAGCAGCAATTAATGTCACAGCGACAGCGGATGACCACGATCGTCAAGTTATTTTTTTTGGCGCATCGCGACAAGGCGGTGGTGGATGAACACGATGCCTATCTCATTCTGGATGAAAAATTATTAAAAGGCACTTCATATTTTACTTCCCGCACGAAGAAAGTGAGCTCTAAAGTGAAATTCAGTCACACACCAAGTTCCTCAAGAAGGCCCTGCATTGGTTAACAATCAGCTGCCCTTCTTTAACTCCGAACTGGTCGTGATCTGGAAAATTAATTATGCAAAGTGACTGCAGAAGGTTGCGTCAATCATCAAGGAACACTAATAGTACAAAGATCGCGGAGTCTGACCAGAAACGATACGCTAAGCGATCGTTTGACGAAATGAAGCGGCTGAGTACCAATGTCATACCAAAGATTGCGGAACCGCTCAACGTCCCCCAGCTGCTGCCCATCGAAAATTTCTGGGCTAACTTTAAACATAGGATCTATTTTAACAATTTTATTGGAAAAACGGAAGAGGAATTAAATGAAAAGACACAGAAATAGTTGAAAAACATGTGCACAAATATGTTTTTGACTATCATGTCGAAATTACCGTCTAACTTCCAGAATCCTACTCGGAATGGCGTAGAATTTTTTTGCTGATAAACTGATAAACCCCCTTTTCACATGTAATTTACAGAACTCAATTATCTGTCATAGTTTATTTTTTATCGCCATTCAAATTTTGTCTCTTTTTTTTAATGCATACGTTAAGTTGGAGAATGGTTAAGACAATGGTAAAATTAATTAAATCTGATTCTTCATCAAAACAGCACTGTCCAGAACGAGAGCACGACTTCCGCAAACAGCAGTGCTCGGAGTTCAATGACGTTCCGTTCGAGGGCCATCGGTACCAGTGGATACCGTACACAAGCGCACCAAATCCTTGCGAGCTAAACTGCATGCGCTTTGGCGAGCAATTCTATTATCGCCACCGATCGAAGGTGATCGATGGAACGCGTTGCAATGACGGATCGCTGGACGTGTGTGTCGATGGAACCTGTCAACCGGTCGGATGCGATATGATGCTGGGATCGCAAGCCAAGGAAGACAAATGTCGCGTCTGTCGTGGCGATGGTAGCTCCTGCAAGACCGTGAATGGTCTCCTGGACCAGACTGACCTGAAGAAAGGCTACAACGACCTGTTGCTTATTCCGAGCGGCGCTACGAACGTGGTGATCAACGAAAGGGCACCATCAAAGGCACAACTATCTAGCAATACGAAAGGGCACAACTATCTAGCAATACGCAATCTGACCGGCTTCTATCACCTGAACGGAAACAACCGGTTGGACTTCCCGCGAACCATCCGTTTTGCCGGGTGCTATTGGCACTATGAGCGTCGTCTGGAGGGTTTCGCCGCTTCAGACAGACTGACTTGTCTCGGTCCGACGACGGAATCGGTGTATCTGGTCCTGTTGACGAAGGATCGCAACGTTGGCGTGCAGTACGAGTACAGTGTGTCGTCAGCAGCGGCACCGGTCGATGAACCGCACAGTTATTCCTGGATGTATACCGAATTTCAACCGTGTACCGTCACCTGTGGCGGTGGTGTACAGTCCCGTCATGTTACTTGCAACAGTAAAAGCTCACTCCGGGAAGTAGATGAAGCTCTGTGCAATGCAAATGAAAAGCCAGCCACGACACAGAAGTGTGGTCAACAAGCATGTCCGCATTGTCATAGCGCCTGGAATAGCATCAGAGGGCTTCTGGATGCTAAAACCCTTCATATTGGCTACAACAATATGCTGCTTATTCCGAGCGGGGCTATAAACGTGACGATCAACGCAGCAGTACCAACTAGACACTATTTAGCGGTTCGAAATGAGACCGGCTACTTTCATCTGAACGGGAATCGGTTGATTGATTCTTCGCAGACATTTCCTTTTGCCGGTTGCAATTGGCAGTATGAGAAAGGTCCGGATCGTTTTGGTGCTCCGGACAGATTGACGTGCCTGGGACCGACGAAGGACTCAGTATACTTGGCGATGATAATTAAGGATACGAATGCCAGTATTCACTACGAGTATAGTGTACTATCCGCATCGGAATCAATCGATGAGAACTGCTCTCTTTCAGCGTCGTGCATTGAGACCAAATATGGTTGCTGCCCTGATGGGTTATCTCCAGCGACAGGTCCCAAGGATCAAGGATGTCCGAAAGTGGATTGCGTCGACACGCTGTTCGGTTGCTGTCCGGATAATGAAACGCCGGCCAAGGGTAACGATCATGAGGAATGCCCGATTGAAACGACCACGGTAGCTGGGTGTGTTATCAGCCTGTTTGGATGTTGTGATGATGGTTCTACCGAAGGCAAGAATCCAAAATCCGTGGGTTGTCCAGGAGTTGTTGATGAAGAGCAACCATCGACTACGGAGCCTTCATCTTCCGCAACTTCTTCTCTTGATGATTCGTCCGAAACATCAGTGTCGGTTTCGAGTGTAGACTTCTTTTCGACGGATTCCACGGACGTGACGACGGAAACTACAGAGTTGGACACCAGCACGACAGAGAATGAATCTAGCACAGTGAGTGATGATCAGTCCACGACCGTGATCGCTGCATCTTCGGATATTCAGATTACGACCGAGGACAGTATCGTAAGTACTACTGTCACCGTTTCCGATACATCCGATAGTGTCAGTACTACGGAGGCGGTGGAAGGATCATCTACCGATGTAAGTAGCGCCGAGAACACAACGGACACGACAGCGCTCGTGGGATCTGATGTCACGGAGCAGTCGATTAAAAGTTCAGGGTACGAACCATGCACCAAGGAACCATTCGGCTGTTGTCCCGATGGTAAAACTCCAGCGCATGGCCACAATCGCGAAGGATGCTGCGTGCAGTCACCGTACGGATGCTGTCCGGATAATGTGGTGCCAGCCCAGGGACCGAACCAAGAAGGTTGCGAGTGTGAATACTCACCGTATGGTTGCTGTCCCGACAACAAGACGTCAGCGCGTGGATATGGAAATGCAGGATGTGGTTGTCAGTACACGGAGCATGGTTGCTGTCCGGATAAGGAGACGGAAGCACTGGGACCGAACTACAAGGGATGTCCATGCCATGCGTACCAGTTTGGATGTTGTCCCGATGGTGTCACACAGGCCAAGGGACCGCACAATCATGGATGCCATTGCTCTCACAGTGAGTTCAAATGTTGCTCCGATGGCCAGACGGTGGCCAAGGGTCCCGATGGAGAGGGCTGTACCTGTGCGGAGAGCAAGTACGGTTGCTGTCCAGATGGAATTACCGAGGCGCAGGGCAGCAAGTTTGAAGGGTGTACGGATGTACCTGAGTCACCGCAAAAGGCTTGCGCCTTACCGAAGGATAAGGGCCCATGTGACACCTTCGTCGTCAAGCATTTCTTCGAGGTGGAATATGGTGGTTGTGGACGGTTTTGGTATGGAGGCTGCGACGGTAACAAAAATCGTTTTGATTCCGCTGACGAGTGTAAGGCCGTCTGCGAAACACCTCCTGGTAAGGATGTATGCCACCTACCCAAGATCACTGGACCATGCACTGGACACTACAATAGGTGGTATTACGATGCGGAGCGCAATTTGTGCTCCCAATTCACGTACGGTGGGTGCCTTGGTAACGACAATCGGTTCGAGAAGCAGGAAGACTGTAAGGCGTTGTGTAGTTGGGATGATTCCAAAAGTAAGAGACCTGTAGAGATCCTCGTTTAGAGTTTTGGTGATCGTGAATGATATTTTCTCTTTTCAGCGCCATGTGAGCAGCCGATGGAACATGGACCCTGTAATGGTACCTTTGAACGTTGGTATTACGACAAGGAAACCGTTGCATGCCAGCCGTTCTCCTATGGTGGTTGCAAGGGCAATAAGAACAACTACCGGTCAGAGGCATCGTGTAACTATCACTGCAAGAAGCCAGGTGTACACAAACGTAAGTATTGCTCTGGTAATGTCGATTGGTGTTCCGTTATTTAACTCGTTCTCCTGGGTTCTATATGATTATCTATTTGTTTTAATTTTTCTTTGAATATGACAATTCCCTGCGTTACGATCGCTTTTTTCTTGCATACTTGATCTAACTGTTGGCTGATGGTCACAAACGCGCATCCCAAATCGCCAACAACACAGCGAGTTGCAGCCAGCGACTCGATGTGGGTAACTGCGAGGTCCAGCAAGCCCGCTGGTACTTTGCCGGTGACAGTAACAAATGCATGCCCTTTTACTTTACCGGTTGTGGTGGGAATGACAATAACTATGTCTCGCGCGACCAATGCGAAGCGCAATGTCCACCGAAAGTTGGTAAGTAAGAGAAAGAAAGAAAGTGAAAGAGAAAAAATAATGGGCAACCCCGAAAGTAAGAAAATTCCTTGTTCGAACAAACACAACCTTCACGAATATCCTTTAGGAACATTTAAAGCTTGAAACACTTAATATTTGGCCGCATTCTTTTTCTCACTGTAGCGCTCCTAGTGGTCGCTTTGCTACTTTGTGGATGTCTATTTAACCCTAATCCACAGTCCCGTGCCGGCCAGACACAGAGGTCATTGTTTTAACTAATTTCTAATCACCATAGAAACCTTAGCTTCCGGGTACCCTCCCAAAATTTGATTTTCTATAAATCTATCTTTTAGTTTTTATCTTTAACTTGAAAAGTTATCGCCGATGGAACACGAAAAAAGGTCTACATACTCACTATGAAAACTCGATTTGGCTGGAGAAAAATCCCCTCAATTTCAAGCAAAGCTGGAAATACCATATTCAAACGTTGCTGAATCTCTAAGTGTAATTTGTCCAAAAAACTTACGACAGGGGCAATTAGAGTTCGACAAATATTTTTGTGGGAAGGTTAGAGATGGTATCAAGTCAGAAATAGTTCCAAAGAACAATGCTTGATTGCCCAAATCCATGCAAGGAAGCCGTACGGACAATTGTAGACCAACTTTGAACCATGCGGTTTGATGAACGATGAATTTTGCGTAAAACTGCATTTTGGCCAAAACTGGGAGGCAAATTTGACTTAAACAGTCATAGAGGGAATACGATAGGAAGGTTTTAGTTCATTTTCGCAGATAAAATTGCTCGTAAACTGCTCATTTGGCAAGTAATCTGTCATTATGTTCGAATCATCATTATGTTTGAAAACGAATGTTTTCTTGATTGGAGGCTCCATGAATGGCCGTTTGCATAAAGAAAAATATCTGGAAAAGATCATTCTACCTTTTATTATGTCTCATAAAGGTCCCGTTAAGTTTTGACCCGACTTAGCAAGCTGCCACTACTGCACAGAGATCATAAGTTGATATCGAAACAACAGCATTGATTTCATACCAAAAATCTTCAATCCTCCAAATTGCCCACGGTATCGTCCAATACCATCATATTGGGCTATTTTGGAACAAAAACTTAAGAAACAATGTAAAATGATAAAAAAAATCCATTTCTAATGTACAAATGGTATGAAAAAATGATCAATGAGACTTCTTTCTCTACTGTGCAGAAAATGATGTGTCGTGTAAAACCAAAAGTGCGTAAATTCATACACAACGTGGCCCAATAATTTAATCGCTACTTTTTATGGATAGCTAGATGAAATACTTTTACAAAATGACACCTTTACCATGTGTTTAGCTTATTTCTCTTCAACGCTTCATGCGACCAAATATTACGTGTTCCAAGCTTTAGCAATCACAAAACAATGGTTCGGTGTACAAAGGGACATATTGACCTAAAATGTAGCAGTACAGCGACTCATTACATTTTAACTTAATTCGGGAAACACCAATGATGTTGCCGCATGAACTCTTACTCCGTTTGGTTGAAACGAAAATACACGCTACCTACCATCCTTATAAGGATGAAACTGATATTTTAAGTCTAATTTACAATTCTCAACTGAATGTGGTTTTTAACAGAAAAAGACACGTGCTTCCTTCCGGCGGAGACGGGTGAATGCCAGAACTTCACGGCTCACTGGTACTTTGACACGAAGGATAACCGTTGCCGTCAGTTCTTCTACGGTGGATGCGGTGGCAATGGCAACAACTTTGTGGATGAACCGGCATGTATCAATCAATGTATCGATGGTGGAGCAAAGCAGAAACCAACAGAAACGGAAGCTCCCAAAAGACGCCCTCCTGAGCCAGTGCAAAACGTTACCATTTGTAAGCAGATTCCAGAGTATGGTAGCATTCCATCTATGCTTCACGGCGCTGCATTAATCATTTATCGCTTTCCCAAGATTCTTTAAGATGCTAATCCTTTGAGTTGCACCATCTCATACTTATGATATTAGTGGGCTCATTATCGATGAAGCCAACATTGTTGAACCAGATGGATTCGTACTAAATCATGCTTAACATCTGTTTCGTCTTTAAAACTGTATCAGTTCCCGTTACGGTAGCAATACACTTCCCGAAGGGCAACAATGTAGATCGGAACAGCAACTTTACCATCAACTGTACGGTGGATGGATATCCAAAACCTAAAGTGAGCTGGCTCAAGAATGGAAAGATTATGGTACCTACCGAACGTATTCACATTACCGACGAGAATCTGCTGGTTGTAACTGGAGCTATACAATCTGATAATGGTCAATACAAATGTCTCGCCAAAAACGAACATTCGGAAGCATTCCAAGAACAAATTTTGCACGTGGAAGGTGAGTTAAGTGTTTGACGAATTTTAAATCGGGTCATGGTAAAACTTTGCTGTGATTTTCATTTCAGGTATCTACGTGCCACCAGGTTGTACCGATAACCAGCTACTAGCCAAATGCGATTTTATCGTCGCTGGACACTTGTGCACACACAAGCATTATAAAAAGTTCTGCTGCCGATCGTGTACGTTGGCTGGTCAGATAAATGTGAGCAAGAAACGAACATAAAAATGCCTTTTTTAACATGAGCTCCTTTGCTCGTTTACGTCATTCGGAAGTATCTAATCCTATCTGTTACAAACAGGGAACTAATAAAATTTTACGTGAATTTACTCAATAGCGGATCTATTTCCCGTTTAGTTGAAAATCAAAACTCGAAATCGAAATCGAAGCATGTATTTTTGGTATAAATAATAAAATCATTGTCACCACAACCTATGAAAGCAGCGATACAAAAGAAATAAATTGATATTTTGCATTAGCTGAATGCGTTCACATATATTTCCGTCCCCCCCATGGAGCATTTTTTGGGTCTGCTACTGTATCTATTTAGCCGAGACACATTTGATAAGGGCAACGAAACGCTGATGCAACACAAACAAGAAATTCTAAATCTAAATTCAAAATTAGCAGCAAGTACAATTCAATGCAATCATTTTTTTAAATATAATGTGAGTTGTTCAGGCTACGATCAGATTATTCCAGATTCCGATGAATGTGCTTCTTTCCTTATGACGTTCATTTTGAAACCTTCTTTGTACCACTCGAAAGAGTACAGTCAGACAATTTTCCAGAAGAAATTTCGCGACTAGCCCATGTTCGATGTTACAATACTGAACTCTTAAAAAAATTGTTACTGCTTTTCTGGATCACCCTGTAAGCAAGATGCAAACGCTGTTTAGCGTGGACACATTGTGGTCTTTCCGTTCGCGTTCCATTGTCGGCTGTTGCCTCTGATAAAATGAAACACCCTTGACGTGATTGGAAACTATCATAGGAGAATATGTATTAACAGACGATGATTATCGCTAAACACATTATGTTTCTGTTTAACTGTGAAATCGCTAGGACAACGCAACAGAACTGCACTCAAAGAAACGCCAATTTAATCCGTTGCCAACACATTGGATGGTAACAAATAGAGCTATTGCAATCATTAAACAAGGATGGTTAACGAAATTATACGAAATGAAATATATACGCATTCATTGAAAGCGTCTGCACAAGATGCTATAGCACCTGAAATATTAAAATATGTTCCTATTACATAAAACCTATGCTTAACTTCCTAACATGAGTGTAGTTTATAAAAGATCTACATTAACTTTACGCCACGATAGCCTAGCCCCTAGTAATCCTCCTCATAGTCATAGTAGTCATCATCGTCGCCCGTGTTGAGCATATCGGCCAGAGATTTGTGTTCCGATTCCGGTTCCGGTTCTGGTTCACCGTCCACTTCCTCATCAAAGTCGTCGATGGTGTCTGAAAAAAGAATCCAAATGTTTCGGACCAATGTTCCATTATTATCATCCTTTTCCTATCTCAGAACACGCCGCAGCGCATCTGCATATTAGAGCGGGCCACGTCAATGTCAATGGCACCGTCACGACTGGTTTACCTTGAGCAGCTTTCGGCGTACTGCCGCCCTCTTTCATCTTTGTGACATCTTCGGTCCCGTCGGACACTACCACCGGTAGCGTAGCCTGCAGCACGGGCTGCTGCCTCTTTCTCGATGATCCCAGTGGACCAATGTTTGGAGATGGTTTTGTGTTTCCAGCTGACCCCCCGCCGCCGCTGGTGTTCCCCTCGCTCTTCGACGTAGTGCTCCCACCGGACAACACTTTTTCCGGTTTCTGGCGCACCCACGATAGAATGTCAATATCGTTCCCTTTAGTGGACGCGACGGCGGCGGTGGAGGTGGTGGTGGTGGTTGATGAAGTTGACACCGTGGGAGCACTGCTTGGCTCACCTCCCGTGGGACCACCATCGGTTAGTGTTTTCAAAATATCGTAATTGATTTTGTTGGATATCTTTTTCTCCTGCAAAATCTTCTCGATCGCCTCGCGAGCCGTTGACGAGGGACCGATCGCTTTCCGTTTCGTCGTGCGGCGCTTCTTCTTTTCCGGTTTGCCCTCTTCGCGCTGCTTGGCCGCTCGCTCTTCCTTCACCTGGAGCTCCTTCAAATACTCCTCGTTCAGCTGCATCCACAGCTGATTCTTTGTGTTGGCCTCCTCCTCGGTCATAATGTACGCGTCCATTTCGTCATCGTTCAGATCGTCCGTTATCAGCTCACCGTCATCTTGTTCGCTTGCCTTTTCCGGTACCGCCACTTCCACCTTGCACATCGCCTTCAGATCCGGCTTCAGCCCTTCGGGGATGCATGCTTTGTGCTCTACCTTTGCTCCTCCACCCCCCTGTGGATCGGGCTCGGTCGTCCCATCCACCACACCCGCATCGCTCACGCACTCTCTGATGACGGACAGGTTGGACTCCTCGATGAATTGATCACTGTCTTGCAGCTCGATGAAATCATACTTCGACCGGCGTCGCTTGCCACCGCGACCATTCATCTCACGATCGAGTGCCGCATCGATTTCGGCCTGCAGCTGATTAAACTCCGTCGTTTGCTCCTCCAGCTTCTGCAGCCGTTCCTTGTCCTTCTTGCGGGCCGCCTTGAACGCAGGCGGATCCTGTTCGGCCTCCAGATCGACCGCCATAAACTCGTCCACCGTCAGGGCACTGCTGGGTGTTTCGCCAAACTCGAACAGCCGCTTCCGTAGCGTCGACTCGTGAATCTTCACGATCCGCACGATGTCGTTCGGCGTACGGCCGAAATCGTGCATCCTGGCGGCCAACAGTAACGCAGCACCACACAGTCCGGAGGGACGGCGACCCGAATGGATGGAATCCTTCTTCATTCTCTGCACCAACCGCTGCGCCGTCATCGACACTTCGTGCGTTTTCTCCCGAAAGTCCAGCTTGTTCGCGTATCGCATAATATAAATGCATGGATCTGAGAGGTAGGCGGCATAGTGGAAGAGAAGAAAAGCGGAACATCATTGAAGATCAGTTTGTACGTACGGAAGTGATGGAGACTATAAACGATAAACCACACAAAACGATACTAAAAATGAACGATAAGCTCAGTTGATCAATAAAACTGATCCTCGGCGTGCATCAGGCGTGATCGAGGAAATGGATAGCAGATGGCAGATTGTAAACAAACCGAATAAAACCGAGCGTTATGATCATGTTTACGGTACTCATCAGATCGAATTAGGGAGCTGTTTAACATTGACCTAGCGCGCGGTGGTCATCCACTACGTTTTCCGCGAGAAGTGAGTTTAATCACCTCCCAAGGGGTTTTTATGGAGTCAATTGATCGACTTAAAAATCGCAAAACCTAATGCCATGAGAGCAAAGCGACCATTCCCTAACGTTGCATCGCGGGCTCGGCCCATTGATCATAAGCAAACCAAGCGTTACGTAAGGCAACGATCTTTAATCCAACATAAGCGAGTAGCGGTGCTCCCGCCCCACCCGCTTCCAGCTGGGAATGAAAGTAAAAGTAATAGTAGATGACTCTCTCGGTGCTCGGTGGTTGCAACGGTTTGCAACGCATTCGGACGTTTGGCGGAAATGCAACCAGTTCTGCTTGCCGGTGAAATCAGTTCCTGCTTTCGATCCATCCGCATGACCTATCTCACGGGGTGCAGCAACATGCACAGGTAGCCGCCCGTCCCCGTCGCCGCCACGGCCCTTTAGCTACTTTCCGGTGAGTTAGTGATCCAGCGGGGGAACCAGCAGGGCGTTATAGAATAGCTTCGATACGCCAAGTGCCAAAATGCGATTTCACAATCCGCGTGCCACCGCGTTACGCCACCGCATTTGTTTGGTTCGGTTAGCTCCTTTCCACATTTCGATCGCGCGCGCCCTCGCGCTCTAGCGATAAACTATCGCTGGTGACGGTTCGGATTCGGAATGATAAAGTGAGACGAAAGGAACCTTGGCTGTTACCTTACCGCTCGGCGAAGGTCTGCATCGAAATCATTAACTCAACCAGCTACGGTGGAGTCCGCCGGAAAGCACGCTGATCTGCGAACGACATAGCAGATCTATATCTGCTGTTCGTGTGCGATCGTCCGCAGCTCCACACCCGTCCGCGGATGTTTGCTTGTTCGGCGAAGTGTGGGGGACTACCAAATTATTGTTTTCCCTTTTCTCACCTAACCTTGGAACAGGCGGCGTCGTGTGAGGAGCGACCGAGAAAATCGGTGGAAAATGATCGCGGACGGGCGCGCTTGTGGCAATTCTGCAACTCAAATGTCAACACACATACACACCCCCCACTATTCGAAGCACACAAACGCTCGCATGCGCATCCGTCGATTTTGCTCAAAAGATGCTCACACCGCATGGCATCGGCGGAGGCTCCGGGGCGGGTTGTTGCGAGTCGCTCGCACCACTGGCAACGCCGGAGGTCAGCATACCATGACGGGCATGACGGGTGCGTAGCGAGAGAAGCAGAGCAAAAGCAACAGCAGCAGCAAGAGCGAGATAGCCGCGAACGGTGGCGTGTGTGCGCCACGGAGTAGGGATGCAAAAGTGCCGGCCACCATCTCCTCCGAGCCCGCTAATCAGATGGCAGCAGCAGCAGCAGCAGCAGCAGACCAGGCCCAGCCGGCCGTTTCGGGTGGGAGGGTGGTTCAGTCGGATTCTAGCAGTGCAATCGAACGCTCGTCGTGGGAGCGCAGGAATTCAAACCGTAACCGGCATCAGCAGCAAGAAGCCCTTGATCGCAGTAACCATTGCTACAGTTGTGTTCTACGGAGATCGTAAGGAGTAAGTAAAACAACCGCGCCAACAGCATCAGCGATGGGGCTACTCCTGGGACAACGCGTTGCGCGGCCATACCGTGAAGTGAGAGTTGCGTGCTAAGTGAGAGGGACACTATTAAGACGGCTATTAAAACGGAAACAGAAAAGTAAAACAAAGAAGGGTTTAAAAAAAAAACACGTGAAGAACAATACAGCAGCGCGCGCGCGCTTGTAACGGTTATCCAAAAACCGGATAACATGATCGGTGGATCGGTGGATCGGTGGAATGGTGAAGTAGAGGAGGCCATGATGTGGTGGCGATGGACGCGAAACCGAAACGACCCGAAAACCTTGGCAACCCTGTGCGTCGCGCGTGTGCGTGGCGTGGAAAGAAATGGTGGACAGAAATCGGCGAAAAAAACAACCGGATGACCGTGAAACTTTAGACTCGCCGCAGATTTGGCGGTCTCCTCACTATGCACACGGCAACGGCAGGTGTGTGGTGTGGTTGTGGTGTTTTGTGCTCATTGTTTTTGTCCGAACCGGTTTCCGCTTTTGTGGCGCCCAGTCGATCGCGACCAAAAAAGGGGCCCCAAAGTGACAGAATGCACCAACAGTGGGGAACTGTTGAACGAGATAGAAGTAACAGAACGCAACTGGGACACCTACTCTACTGCGATCGGTGTCAACGCGAGAGAGCGCCGCTTACATGGCCGGCCTCCTCACGCCCCTGGCTCCGAGTGGCCTTGCGAACCGGTGACATGTCACTAGACGCACCGCGCACGAGGAGGCGTGTACCTGGTAACGAGATCGTTAACCGGTAATGCGGGCACCCCAGATGCGTGTGTTCGAGATGATTCCGTACACGAGCCAGGGGGGGTTCGCACGCACGCACGCAGGCACCCACGCACGCACGCAGTGACACGCGGTGCACCGAGCGACATGTTCTAGATTTTCCAGCATTCATTATTGACCACAAGACGTGTTTTTATGATCACCAAACCGTGACTGTTCGATTCTACTGCTTACTAACGACCGGTGGTCGATCCGACCCCGGTTGCTTGGCAACGAGAGAACCGTTTGAATGTAGAACAAAGAACTTCAACGCTAAGCGACGAACCCGTCCCGCGCCGTATGTTGTTGTTGGCGTTGGCCGTAGTTTAGATGGTTCGTGGCCGGCGAACGGTTCCACAAAACGGTCTCCTCCGTTCAGAACATGCCCGCACCTGCCGGGAGAGTACCGGTGGCACAGATAGTCGACCTTCGGGTGCTTTTGTTGGAATTTTTAGTTGGTTGGAACCAACCAGCCAACCAGCCAACCAGCCAAGTCGTTTATTCAGCTGCTGTCCTTCGCGCTGCGTCAATTTTGGTTATTTCTTCTGTTTGCTTTTACCTTCCTCCTCCTCCTTCGCTCCACCCGCCGAACCGGCTGTTTTTGGCTGTATTTCGTCGAAAATTTGTTTCCATCGCAACCGCTCCACACCGCGCATCGCATGCTGTGCACTGCACGCCGGACTGCACGTCACGACGTGCGTGCGCCGCCATCGCCATCGTTACCGCTTATCCTTGGATCGTGAAGTGGCAGGTTGTTGATGGTGGCAGCATGCGGGCTTGCTTGAGAAATGTCAAACGATGTTGGCCACTTGTCGCCCAGACAGGGCCTCGTTTTGTGAGAGCGTTCTGTCTGATGTGTGTGCCGGGATTTGACCCAACGCGGTGTAAAGCTTAAAAATCGATTCCTACTTTATGTAAACACCCTTTTACGACTGGCGTCGTGCACGGGCCGCACGCTTCACCGCTCACGCCTATTCCTGAATCCGTGTTCTTTACATTCATCGCAAACCACAATGGGGTAGGGCAGCGGCTTACCGGGACATTTGGTTACCAAAGCTTTACGCAATCGATTTACGTGCCGCTGGTCTCGCTGCCGTTGCTGCAGGCTGCTGCTGCTGCTGCTGTTGATGATGATGATGCACTTGAGTAACCGGCACGCATCGTGAGCACTTTCGGTAGCTCACGAGCACGTGCTGCACGCGTCGTTTGCGCCACAAACGGTCACAGCAGCACCAGCCCCACCAGACATTAGCAAGCAGTGAATTACTACACGCAAAGCACACACATTGTCACACATTGAACCACCCAGAGTCATCATCAAACGACAAAACGATAGTTCCCGGACGCTTGTGCTTCCCACTTGCACCCCCCGTGTCGGTCCAGAGGGGAGGAGATCAGTCGGCGAGACAATCAAATGGTACAGTGAAGCGGAAAACGGAGTTTTCGGAACGGATTGTACTCGCGATCGCGATCAAAGAAGTGCGATCGTCGATCCGACATATGGGAAAGCTTTATTTCTGTACAATGTCAATTGAATTTCATCATTTTGTTTTGTGTGTTTTGTAAAAATTAGCGGCTCGGAAGTGCTACTCTACACTAAACATGTTGGTATTTGTTTCTGTTTATATTGTTGATAAAATATTAATCTAACTGTTAGTAAGATCCATCAAAAATACTCCAACAAGTCAAACCAGCTGCGCTACTGCGAGACAAAAGTGAAACTAACCGCTCACAAAGTGATTCATACCGATGATCGTCCACTCCATAATACTGATTATGATGATCAGTATGATTTGCCTTGTCTGTGGTAGCAAATAGCTTGTGCCGGTGCTGGTATCTTCTCGCCGCAAGGAAAGTGAAACGATCACGTTTAACTGCAAACGAGCGAGCTGAGGGAGTAACGATGCTGGCTGGATCGAGAAAGATCGCTGCAATAGCGCATGGCAGCTACGTTCACAGCAAGTGCCAGAGGGAGAGGGTAGACTGCAGAGAAAACGGACAACTGCATCGGGATGCACATCGCGCGGAAAAGGGGAGTTAGAAATTGCGCAACTTACCATGGAGATCATGCATTTGCGCTATTTGTCGCTAGTCCGCACATTACATAAGGGTCCTCCCCACCCATCCACCCACCCACCCACCGACCCGTTCGTTCCGGCGCGGTTGGGTGTTGAGCATTAATGAAAGTTCAGTACACAGGCCCGCTGCCCCACTGGCTGGCACTACTCGGTGTGGTGTTTGTCACCAGATCTCGGCCATGCTACCGGGCTGGGTGCTGCGCGTGGTTTGCTCTGATCGAATCGTCCAGATGTTGCTATTAGTACGCGATCGAACCGGTTCTAGCGGATAGGAAAACGAAACTTCTGGAAGGTCTAAGTAAGCTTAGAGCTGAGCGTAAACCAGGGCAGACCGACCTCACCAAGGGCTACGGTCATGCATTGACGGAAGTATCGGTCACCACTACAACTGCAGCGGCAGCCAGCATGTATCGACGGGAAAATTATTGTTTTCTCGACAATGGCATCGCATGCGGTACAATTAGAATGCTAATCGAGATTGAAATGACTCCCAATGTTGGTTGGTGTTATTTCGAGATGGCCAGACGACATGGTGGCCATTTGCCGGTTGCTACAAGTTTACCTGTTGTGTAGGTTTTACTCAAAGACAGTCCCGGCATAAAGTTTACAGATGATTAGTTTGAAACTGACCCCATTTGTTGCTCGTTGGTCATTTTATTTTAAAGAGCCACGTAATCAAAATCAAATGAACGTAATTCAAATCTATTGTTTATGTTAAATGATTCAGACAATTTCACTTGCCTGTGAAAGGTCAATAGGAAAAAAATCATTTTATTGCTTCTATTTTCCAACAAACAACAGCCTTGCTCTCGCTCGCTTGGTGTTTGCAACATATAGCGACCACACTCCATCGACTCTAAAATTTACACCGTAGTTTTTGCCATTAAAAAAGATGTTTTAAAGAGTTATACAGTGGCACAAACATTGGATGACGATCCAATTCAAACTGAATATTGATTATACTAAGGGCTTCATAAGAAGTAGCATCACGCTTGTGAATAATGTTGACGATTCAAATGCTCGGAAATAGATGTGCCTCGTATTGAAAGAAAAGCGGAGGAAGAATAGGAATGTAAAATATACCATGATCTTCCATTGTCATGTTAAATGGCGAATAGTATCTTCATAGCAAAAATAACATTAATAAAAAAATATATAATTTCCGCTGTAGTCCCAAGATCTGACTGCAGACCTCTTTTAAATCGATAGGACAATTACATTTAGAGCAGTACTTAATCAAATACAAATTATGTCGAAAAGTGGGTCAACCGTTTTGTCGTTAAAACAGCATTTTTTTAATTGTAAACGAACCGTAACGTAGCGGAAAGAAGAGCATTATTATTTGCAGCTGGTGGATAATATTTAGAAAACAAAAATCCCTTCAAATAACATTTTAATTTTACGAAAAAATCTGCAAAAGTTATACATTGAAGGGCAGCAGGCTGTGTAAACTTGTGAACCACTTGTGTTTTGTTTACATCAAGCCCATTAAGGAGGAATACTCTTTGATACTCTTTGGAAGCCTTTAGTAGCAGCGGGATTTAGATAAGCTTGCGACGCTAGACGGCTAATTCACAATCGCGTTCGTGACTCCACTGATAAGAGCATCATGTTTCCGAGCGCTGTTGTTTCGTTGCTCTCATTCGTAAAGGCTCGACTCCTACTACTTCCAAAAGTGACTTCAGAACCGAACAGAGAAACTAACACGCAGCAGTGGTGGCATTATCGGTGGGTTGTGCTGTGCGATAAGATTCGCGGGCCTCCTTGCCATAGGTCGTCGTTCGCTTCGTGCACGGCCCTCCCGTACCGGATAGGGCAGAGGTCAGCACCGTATCGCTCCGGCGCCACAATCGCATTCGCATTCCAGAGCCTCAATGCAACAGTAATGCCCAGTTATCCGGCCAATCAGCCCAGTGCCGAAGTGGTTGGCCAGAGGCACGCTAGACTGCAACGAGCGCGCCGGTTATCAATTGATTATTAGCTATCGTTTAGCCTCACTGGGTTACCTTCGTGTGCCCGGTGTTTGGTAGCCACCGGCCTCACCGCGTTGACACACAAATTGAGTCCCATTAGCGAGCCGGTGGTACTGCCGTGGGTCCCGTCCCCGATTCGCTCGTTCCAGTCGCACGCTCCCGGCTGACGGACAACGACGACTGCGACGACGGTCATCACTAATTCATTGTCAGCTTGCCAATTCCCTTACTGTGTCCTCCGTGCGCCGGTGCCGTGTGTGTTGAGTGCACCACCCTTAGGTGCCCGGTGGGGTGCGCTCCCGAGTGCGCTAAAAAGTGTGAAACTGACCAGAGGCGACGACGGGAGCGGTGGTTAAGTCGGTCGGATCGGAGTTACTCTACGCATCGACGCGTTCTAATGGCGAAC
>NC_064877.1:48265000-48267500 GCF_943734665.1 Anopheles aquasalis
GTGGTGCGAGCTCTGCCAAAAGTTTCCAGCCATCGCGATCCCGGGGTGCAGCGTTCAAAATGGGCCAAAAACTTTTCCTTTTTTCCACACAAATCGCGATCGAGAAGCGCGAGTTTTGGCGAACTGCGATTTGTTGGTAAACAAGAGAGCGGGAAAAACGCAAGACAGCGCCCCCTAGCGTCTGGTTTGTTTGTTTACGTCCCCCCTCCCCCCCTCCCACGATTTGAACGATTCGACGACAACGGATTTCCGGAGGTTTTTGCCCGGCTTCTAGATCCGGAACAAATCCCGCGCTATCCTATCGAATAAGGTAAAGCTTCCCGTGAATTCGCTTGAGTTATCAAAATGGATATCCACGAGGAGAGAGAAAACATGGAGGTGAGTCGAGTGCGCATCGGATTTTCCGTAAATTATCTACAAGTTCTTTGTTTTTTCTTTTAGTGCAAGCTGTTGGAGAATTGTGAGGCTGCAAAAATTAACAAATGGGTTGCTACATTATATCAGATGTATCTTATGGGCCAAATCCCAAGTATCCGCCGTATCCAACGAACTCAATTTTGTTGCGCAGAGCATCAAAGGACCGTTTCCCGATATAATAATATGGTAAGGGAGTTGTGTGCCCTGCTCTTTCCCGCTCGCGCCGGATAAGGTGCTCCGCCGGCTTGTTCTCCCACCAGGCAAGGTGCCTAGAAACTTTAAAAGAACGATGAAAAGCAGGGAAAACCGCTAGAAATAAAATCAAAAACACAACCACTCTCTCTGTTTGGTGGGCGAGCTCCTCTTCCTTCTCCAACAAATCATGGGTTGCTTGGGATTTTTCAAGCGTTCAAGCGTTCGAAGATTGGTTTGGGCTCTTCGAATGCCGGTAGGCTCCCGTGTCCCGAGAGCACCTGGGTCAGATGGAAATCCATTGAGCCAAGACTCCCCTTCTAGGAAGATGTGTCCTCCTGATGTAACGACTGGCTCCGTGCCGACGCCCTTCCCGTTCCTCCTGCTGCCTCAGGACTAACGTTTGCTGATGGTCCTTCGCTTCCGCCCTCCGATTCCTTCGGAGGTCATCTTCATTCATCCAAAAGCGTCGATGGGAACCATCCCAGCCAGCAGAATACTAACGTACACTAGAAAAAGCGCCGCGGAAGAGGAGGAACTATACCTAGGGACAGTCGAAGACGAAGCGGCGATCTTCGCAGCTGAGGGTAGGAAGTCTTTTTTAATTACGGTATGTTCTTGTCCCGAGTACCTCCAGTTTGCATTTGCTCTTGTTATTTAAGTTAGTTATCACCTGCGGTCTCCAAATACGCTGTCGTTTTTACTATCTCCTTTGCTTTGGAATCATCGCTCTTCAAAACCATTCTTCTCAATTTGTCTTTATTGTTGTAGAAAAAAATTGGAGTTTGTTTAAAATTAATGAAAGCATCTACAATCCTGCCAAACTACGCATACATGTATAGCGCAGTCATGCCGGCAATGGTGTACGTGTTCCTTCGTCGTCGAGTTTCTGGCGCGTTTCTAAAGATATTTGGAACTGCCGCTGGAAAACCGTGTGTCCAAGAGTTGTGCTTTCTTGAGCACTGCTTTCTTCTGTGCCTCGTCAAAACGATTAGCCTGCAGGTCCACATTACGATCGAAGGGTCGTCGGATCGATTCTTCAGCGCCTTTTGATTCCTGTTAATAGAGTTGTAAGACAATATCGATAAGGGCACATCACAGTCGGCGCAACGGATGCTACGATTTACCTTCTCTTTTTTAAGCTTCTTTTGATGTATCTCTAGCAGCGCCTTGTCTCTTTTGTGTTTTTTCTTGTGGCGCTTCACCAGCTCCTCCTGCTCTTTGTCACGTTTTGCAATGAGTTTCCGTTCGCGCTCTCGTTCTCGTTCGACGGCAGGATCGACGGCTTTCGACGATCCACCACCCCCCGAAGCTTTCTTACGTTCCCGATCGGCGGGCGTATCAGTCCAGACCGTTCGGTCACCGATTTCTTGCTTTTCGCGCGTCCGGAACTGCCTTGCACCTAGTCCCATGTCACTGATCTTGCGAATATCTGGCAGTTCAAGCATCCAATCCTCGCGTGCTTTCGGTTGCTCCCGGTCTCCATTGGCACCGGTCGCCGCAGTCTCGATTTGTCGTATCTTCATCTCGAGCGCACGCTGTTCCAGTTCCACGTTCGCTCGAGAGCCAGATGTACCTGGCAAGGGACCAATCATCTCATCATCCTCACCATCATCACCGTCTGGTTCATCGTCCTGTTCCGGTTCGGAGAAGGGCGATAGCTCCGAATCGGAGGTCGCATGATCGTGGGAAGGCTGTGCTTCTGGAAGCTTCATTCCGGGGGGTAAAGCAGGACCGATCGCACCCCGGTCCGTTTTCTCCTCACGCTCTTCATCTTGGTGTTCCGTTTTACGGGCCAGTAAATGAGGTGGCAGTGCGGGTCCTATGACGCCTTTGGCCGGCTCCTCAGTCTCCCTCTTTTCACTCTTCGAGGGCTGTGCTAACGCAGGTG
>NC_064877.1:48277500-48302500 GCF_943734665.1 Anopheles aquasalis
CCGGCGCACGCCTCGGTGAGCCATATATCTTCCCGACGGAACGGCAACCCAGCCTCATCGTGGTCTCATTCTGTGGCCTTACTCCGTGGTTCACCTTGAGTACGCTATCAGTTTGCTGGAAGAAATGTTGTCGCAACCAAACCCAACCCGCAATATCTTATCAGAAAGGCAACTAGAGACTAGAAGAGTCGCCTTCTGCTTGGCACTGGACCACGCACTATAAACTGCGCTGTGTGCTGCGGCGGAAGTCCTCGTTAGTGTGGCCCCTTCGCTCGAGATGCCGATCAAATGAGAGCAAAGTACCAACGCGCGTTTTGGAGGAGGGTGTGCGGAGGAGTAGTAAAAAATGTTAGTACTCCCCCGCCACCAACTCCACCCCACAGTCATCTCCAGCTAAAAAAAACCTCCCGAGGAACATAAAACATTAACAGCCACTGGAAATTTGTCACGCTTTTGACACCTTTTTTGGAAGGGGCGGCGTGCGAGCGAGCGAGCGATCGAGGCCCCCCACCTACGGAACGGAACGGAACGTTGTCTGTCAGTGATTGACGAGAGACAAGGCAAGGGCCAGGAAGATCACTACCCAACTGGCAACGGGGAGGGGGGGAGCAGGATCGTAAAACCGGAGTACGCAGTGCGAGGTCGCGCGAGTAGCATTTCCGGGGGTAAAATGTCCCGGTGTCTGTATGGGTCTGCGTATTACCTTACACCACCGTGTACCGCGCACCCCTGGGCGCTGGATGCTGAGCGATCATTCGTCTTCTTCTTTTATAGCTGCCTCGGTTGGTCTGGGGTTCCGTTTTTGGCTTGGTTTTGTTTTCTCTCGCCGTCGAGACCCCCAGCAAACCTAGACCTAGGACCGAGCGGCGGGACCAGGCCCTAGATCCTAAACCTTCCTGGAACCGGTGGCAGCCAGCCGGCAGGCCGGGAGTTCTCGTTTGCTTTGGCTAGCACATGGTGGTAGCGACGGCGGCGGCGGCGGAGAAGATGGTTTGTTTGTTTTAGAATGTTGGGTAGATCGGAAACAACGGACTAGCGAGCTACTTCGCTTCGGGGGTGTGGGGGTGCAGGCGGCTTATGATGTGATCCTCGCCCCAGACAAGACGATTCGATGCCGCCGCTTTTGCTGCTGCGGGACTTCTTTGAGAAAGGATTTCAAACGGACACTGTGCCGGATGTTCGTGCGATCGTGTACCAGGGTGAGGTGAAAGTAGAAAGTGCGATGCCCCAAAAATAATTAGCCAATCGCCCTGCACCCCATTGAAACTCTGCGTTACGCACCGCAACACCACAAAGGCAGCGAGCACGACAGAAGAAGTAGAAGAGGAGACAGTTTGTTTTGCGAAAAAAAAGCCCCAACCAAGAACGGCCGCAGATCGTCTGCGTGATCGTCGAAGGGGAAGTAAAAATCTGGGGGGGGACTATTTTTAAGTCACTTTGGCACTCCCCCTTCTGTCTGCTGTCCCTAAGTCAGAGAGATTTGCATCACTTTCTCCACGTGCTCGTAGCGCACCGCATTAGAACGCCAACGAGCGGACGACGCTCGTCGTCTCTTCTCGAGGGCAGAATATTGATCCAGAAATGGATTCCCGGCGTAATGTCTAGACGCGGCGGCCATTGTGACATTGTGTGTATAGGTTTTCCCTGTGCCGCGGTTCGGAATCGCGATGTTCGATCTCTGGCAGCGACGGTGGCGTGTTCGTCTTCCGACTTTCGACACACTCCAGTCCAATCACCCCTTGGGGAGAGCCGGGCTGGCGTCTAGTCGGCTGCATCCGATGCGTCCGCTTTCGGAAGTGTCCATACGCATTCAGCGCGGCTAGACGGGAGTCAGCTGTTGGTTGGCCAAGCCAGCCAGCCAGCCAGCCACCCAGCCAGCCAGCCAACTCGGTCAGCGGCCATCACAACCGCCGTCGTCGTTGGGAAGCTATTTTTAAGGCCATTTTCACACGTCGTCCGATGGCCACGGGAGGGGGAGATGGTGACGAAAATACTTTAAAGTGAAGGAACTCAATCACCTCCGGCGACAGCGCCACCACCGTCTGCGTCTGTGGACCCCGCACGTTCGCGACGCATTTATTGTTCTCGTCGGCGGTGGCGTGCATTCCTGACCGTCTCGTCCGCGGACCCGCGGAGACCGGGCATGGCACCCTCGTGGCCGCGCGCACACAGCAATTACCGCTCCCCCGAGAGTGGGGCGTCGTCGTCACTCTGGACCTGGGGCACGGCTATAGGCACGCCAGGATTGTGCCTATTGCGTATCGGAACACGGATTTACGTGCGTGCATTGGGAGATAACGCGCCATCTGAACGCGTTGCTAAACTCCTTGGCCTCCTTCCCCATTGGCCGCACGATTGCCCTCAAAGGTGATGTAAAAAGCAAAACCGATTTTACGTAAATCTTGCCGACTTTTGCGAAACCCCACAGGAGCCCGCCGGGACGGAAGAGGACAGGACAGGGAGTTAGTTGTTGTGTTTGTTTTAGAAGGGGAAGTTTTATTTTAAGAAACTTTCTGGGTGTCACCATTTTCGAAACGGGTTCGTTGGCTCTCCGTAAAGGTTAGAGAAATGCGCAGGGGGTTGCTTTTTGGTGAAAAGCTGAGGTTTTCTTTTAAAAAAGTGGCAAACCGCGCCCTGGTAGATGATCGGTTGAAAATGGCCAACACACACTCGGTTACGGTGCAGATTGCACTGCTGCTGCTGCTGCTGCTGCTGATGGTGCTGCTGGAGGGTTGGTTTGCGGATCAACGCCAGCACGAGCTAGGGAGAGAACGATACTAAGTGGAGTGCAGTCCGAAAATAGCTCACCGCCCAAAGGTGAATAGCTCACCCCAGAAGCGACGCAAATTTCAAGAGCATCATGCGAGTGCGTGGCGTAACGTTTTCGGGTGACCGAGGCCTCGTCCTCGGCCACGGTTTTGATGCCAAGACCCTTTTCCGAATCACGTCTAACTGACCACGTGATCGTCCCCTCTTTTGGTTCATTCCAGGGAACAGTTTCCGGCCGCACCAGAAGGTTCCGTTCCGTGTTTTCATTGGCTTTGTCTGGTCGCTAGGCCTGCCGGCCGTTGGTTCACACCGTCTGTATTCCGTGTAACGGGATCGGAAGTGCGAGATGCACTTAAATAGGTCGAGCAAAATTGATTCCATCTTGCGATCCAATGAAATCCGGCTTGGTTTTCTGTAGGCAGCGAGCAGCAAGGGAAAGGGAAGTTCACATTAATCAACCCCACGATCCTCACAAAGCCACATCGCCGGCCGGTGCATTCCATTCGGAACCAAACCGGAAGCGACCGTCTGGGGCGTGAGTGCATGTTTTGCCTTCTGCGAAAGTCTAGTCTCACCAAGAAGTGCCCCCCTAGGAGCGACATAAATTCTATCCCCCTCAATCATATGCAAAAAGGGGATCGGGATCCGGTTAAAATTAGCAAACTTCAAACGATCACTGGCTGCACATCGCATCCGCCCACCGTCAACCGCGGGGGGGGGGGATGAGGATTGAAGCTGACGATGCGACCATGACACTCTTCACCGACCGACCGACCTGGCAGCATCCTGTTCCATCCTGCTGCCGTGGCCATACCATCATGATCATGACGGTGTCGCTCCGAAATAGAACCGAAAACAGGGTTACCAGGGAACACGCCATCGGAACAGAATTTTGGCCAAGAACGCTGGTCAGCTGTTCGATGTGGACGTGCGTGAATCATGCGATCGTCTGCTGGCTTGAAGTATGCGTATTGGATTCTATCACGGGGAATGCAGCACAGTTTATTGTTTACCGGACACAATATTTACAAATGAGAAATGAAATGAAGGATTGCAAACGATGGCAACGTGGTGTAACGATCGTCGGTGCAACCCCAGCACCAATGCACCAACGTGTTGGTTCCGTCGGACCAGCACCGCTTCCGTTTGTTGATTTCCAGCCTGCGTGAGGTGAGCCGCGACGAATGGTGTTTTATCTTAATGAAGCGTAAGCGTAAACCTTTCGCTAGCACTGTTCCTATGGTTCTGGTGACGGCCCTGCAACACTTTCTACTCCCTGCAGCCCCTTCCCTTTCGCTGTTCTTGCATCCTAGGGGGTGATAAGAATTGTTGTTGTTTGTCTGGCATACACCACCGAGAGAGGAAGCCGCAGAGTTCGTTCACCGCTACTGCAGCGGTAATTGCATAATTGTGGCCCCGGTCTGCATCTACCGCCGCATAGCATGTATGTTGAGGTGGGCCATCGACGAGCATAACCTTTTTGGAAACCACCGTCGGACTGTCACCTTCGGAGGTGAAGAACCGCACCGAGCACAGACAACGACGACTACGACGACTCATCCATCCATTGGATTGTCACCCTCATTTCAGTGATCTTTGCACGCAACCCAGCATCAGTTTGGCTGATGTAATGTCAGGTTTTGACCTTTTTTTTTTGGGTCTTGTTGCTCTTCCCGTGTTGTGGAGGGATTTAAATTAGCGGAGCATCATCATCAGCGCAGCGCAGCGCAAATGGCACCACGGAGAACACCACCGCGGGTTTCACACCAGTGCATGGGGACATAATTCAGAACTTGGGTTTTAATTTTCCTCCATTTTTTGTTGCGGTTGTTTTGGTTTTTGGACCAAGCCGAACTGCTGCGTTTTGTGCGAACCGGGGGTCCGGGTCTTCATCGTTCTCGGCTATTTCTGCATAACACAAGCGGCCACGTGCGTAGTAGTAGTGTGTCGCAGCTGTCAAGCCGCAGTTTGCTGGGGAGAAAGATGGCGGTGACTCCGATGTGTACTTGATTAATTTTGTTTTTGTAACACTCGTTACACCGCGGTGTACAGGGAAGGACCAGCACTAGCATCGAGCATGTTGGTGTGCAAATACAGACAAGCAAGCGCACGCACACTGGTAGTTTGTTCAATTTTCCACACTCAATGTGGGTTGGAAAATTCTTGAGGCGATAAGAAATGAATAAACGCGTATTAAGCAGCCCTCATATGCTCAATACTATTTATCAATATTTGCGTGCGTGTTGATTTACGTTAATATATTGATCGTGTGTAAGCTACATTGTAGAAAATTACCTATACATGTACAGAAAATTTAGGATTTTCCGAAAGCTGATGCTGAAATATATTGATCATTGGCAATATTTATGTCGATTGTAGACCACATTGACTTCAATCTATGATGGAAACTAAATTGAACAGTGGAAAATGGCGGATCGAGGAATTGAAAAGGTTTTTTTTCCTAGAACTGTTCCAAGAAGCTCAATTTTTACTATTTTTTTTAATGCTGCCTACAGACTATCAATAAAAAATAAGGAAAACAGCACCAATTCTACATCAATTATATTGATGGCTAATATTGAGCGTGTGTAGGCCGCTTGTCATGTGTGGAGAGGAAATGAAGAACCAACGGGAACTGATGGGCGAGAGAATGTGAAAGAATGCATCATGCCGGGTGCGGATCGTGCACCAGGAAAATGATCGTTCACCGGGCCTGTGCAAACACATACACATGCGCATGCACGCACGCACGCACGTCGGAGTCACAGCGATGAAGATACGCGATGATGAAGATGACTCTGCACAAGAGAAGAACAGCGGCAGCGGCAACCGCAGCATGCGCGCAGCACGATGACGACGATCACGACTGCGACGCTATTCCTGGATGCTAATGAATCGGAAGCAAACCTCAAGGAGACACGGGATATGGATATTTAAACGTTGTTCGCGCACACACAAGCGCGTTCTCCCTCTGTCTGTCTGTCTGTCTGTCCTTTGTGCATCACATTGGCGTCCGCATGAGCGAGAAGCGTAAGAACGATGAGGATCGGCGGTTGGCGGTGGCACAGGGAACCGCTAGAAACCCCCAGCGAAGATGTTTCATCTTGCGCACGGTCGGGTACACCACCGTCACTGCCACCACCTCCATCCGCCCTTCTGTCATGTCCGGGACAAACATAAGTTGCTCGTCGTCCCTCGTGTGGCACGCGTTTGTTTGCTCGAGCGAGCGCCATGAGCGCCAGCGCGACGAAACGTGGTGATCGTTAGTGTTGGCGGTCTGCACCGCGACCGCGACCACCAACCGGCCCACTAGGTGCTAGACGATGTGGGTACGATGTCTGCTCCGTTGGCCGAGCAGCAATGGAACGCAAGACAAATGTTGGAGATGCAGTAGAAGATCCCGGAGCTACACGTTCTGGCTTCTGCCGCGACTCACGCCGGTGACAACCCGCGGAATGCTGGAGAGCAACTGGCGCACGCGCCTCCACCGTCCGTCGAGGACGTTTTTCGAAGCGGCTATGAAACATTCTTTAACCGATCGGTAGTTTCCTCCAACAACAAGCGAGCGAGCGAGTTCCTAGAACAGTTTCCCTAGCCCTGCGAGGGGATCCTGCGGATGTTTCTGGGCCGTGGCCGTGTGGGATGCTCTAATTGCTCGAGAACGGAAATGGGACCCCTTGTGTACCTGCGGTTGTAGGGTGCAGGCACGGGCAGTACTAGTGGGAATGGATGCGAGTTTCTCCGACTAAACTATCAGCGTGTGTACGTTCCATGGCGACTACAAACTGGTTGGAATAGTTTGGCATTTTCGGGGAATACCAAATGGAGAGTGACTGGGCTAATTGTTTTTCAATTGACATCTTCTATCTACGAGAGGATTGTCATGAGGAATTAACAAGTCGTAACACGTGGTCCAATAGCTGTAGAAGGATCGCATAACTATTCTATTGAATGAATGTAAAAACATTGTTTTAAGAATGAACCATTTAGGGGAAGGGGATCTTTAATGGAGAAACCAAGAAATCGGCCACATGTTTATCTCCCTTTTGTTGTTGCTTCATATTTCCGAATTCCCCAGCTCAGTTCCGTACTGTAGAATTTGAGAAACAAATGGTGCATTTCCATTTCGAAAAAAGTCGCTCTCGATCCGCCCTCCATTTGCTTCCGAATGCACTTCTGGCTATGGATCATTTGCACCCTTAAAACGGAGGGATCCTCCCTATTTGCTCCATGCGCACGCAAGCAAGATCGTTTCGCTTCATGTTCGTCCGCTGGAATGTCTTTTTTTTGTTCTTCCCATCCTACCGTATCGCGTCCTCCGAATGCGGCAAATGTCGACAACCTCTTAGCGATTTGAAGCTTCCGATAGGAAATACCCTCTCTACTGCGAGATATCCAATCACTTAGCACCGGGATGGTGAATAGGGGGGACCGGTGACCTTTCTTCCTCGATGGTGCGACCCAATCGACGTCGTCGTGCTGAGTCAGGCGAGCTGGAATTTGGTGGCCAATTTAAATTTAGCTCCCCTCCTTTACGAGCCGACCAGCTAGCAGGCTGGGAAATGGTTTGCATATTTTCGCATTCGTTTCGTCTTGTGGAGAATGGATCTGTTGTTGCTTGTGCTCTTCTTAAGGAATTGTGTGTTGTCTTTACTTGCAGTCTGGATACACCGGTGCGCCAGTGATGGAGCATCACTCGATGGAGAAACTGTTGGACGGATCGCTGCACGGATTGGAAGCCTCAAACAATAGTTGCATGATGGATGGAATCACGGTGCTCCCGGACGGTGACGATACCGGAGGTTATCAACCGATGCCTGAGGATCGACGTACGGAAGCGGACGGTTGTTCTGCCATGCTCAACATGAGTTTCATCCCTACGATCCCGGAGCAGCCAGAATATGATGTGATGCTACAGCAGAAACCTCCGGATCAGCTGGTTCCGGACTTTATCCTCGGTTTACCGCAACACTGTTCGACACCGAAGAAGAACGGACGGCCCGTGTCGATGTACGAACCCTGGATGGGAGCCCCAGGAGCTAGCCTTAGTGCACTTCCGGCGGAAGTGCTTCGCAAGGCAACACGTCTGGTCGATATCGGGATTGAGTCAGTTGACGAGATGAGTGCGACCGCTGCTGGCATGTCGAAAACGTGCTGGGAGGCCGAAGATGCGGACGAGTTCATTACCACGCTCGACGAGTCCGCCATTTTGGATATCGAGTCGTACGAAGATCTGAGCCACATCTACAGCAAACCGGGCGTCAACAACAATAACAATCAAAAGCTAATTGTCGCTGCCGACGTTCATCATCATCAGCATCACCGCCTTGAGCAGGAACATGAGCTGCAGCAGCAGCAATATGAGCAGCGACGTCACCAGCAGCAGCAGCATCAGGGTGGTGGCAACTATCTGCAGCAGCTGTTCGAGTATCCTGAACCGGATGAAGAGGGCCCGGAAGAAGAATCACAGTACGATGCGATCGAAATCTATGCGACGGTGAAGAAGAAGAAGAAACCCCGCGAGCAAACGCCCCAGTCCGCGATCGACCGTACGATCATGGTTGAAACGCAAGCCCTTATGCTCGCTACCAACGCTAGCGGGGCACCGATGGAAAAGTTCCCCAAAATCATGACCAGCTCATGTTACGGGGAGCTCAACGGAGACTACGGTAACGACGGAGCACAGGCGCAGGGCCCTCTAACCTGGATCCAACCGGGTGGGATCGTGAAAAGCAATGAAAATTTGCTCGACTCTACGAGGGCCGCTGGTGGTGGACTGTCGATGAACAGTTCGATCATCGACGAGTTGCCTTCCGGTGGCAGTTCGCTCTACGAACCCAACTCGATGAACTCCTCGATCGATTTCGGTGTACGGTGTGCATCGAATGAGCGATCGCGTGTTCGCTGGTGGGATGACTTTACCGAGGAAACGGAAGCCGAGCTGCAGGATATCGCTGAAAAAGGTAGGTGGTGCATTACTTGTAGCGGTTGTTGCTTTTCAATTTGTTATATTTATGCTGAGAAAACGAGGCAAAAATAAGGGGAGGGCATTTTATGTTGCAGGCACAGTCTGAATATTATTCCATTGTCTTTCTATCCGTGATCTATCATTGATTTCAATCGATCTTGAACTGATATCAGCCCGGTGCGATCTAGAGCTAATATCAATTATCAACATGTAGCCCATCTTCAGTTTCATTCAGTTGATTGGAAATGTGTGGCTTTTCAAAACAATTTTCAATTGCCACAAGTGTAAAAAAGAAATTAGTTCTTTTGAAGTAAAAAATCAATTTGGTATTAGATGAAATCAGAGAGCATCTACTTAGAAATCACATAATGACTATTAGATCATGCTAATTCCAATAATCCCATCTATGATATTGGATATCAGTATCAACATAGTGTCAGTTTAAGAGAATTGCCAATTAAGTGGATGAATCTGTGAAACAAATCTTCTTTTCTTTTGATGATTTGTTTCACAGAATCATCCACTTGATTCGGAATTCTCTTAAACTGTCTGCTGATACTGACATCATGTTAATTCTGTTAATGTGATTATTGGCCTTTTAGCATGACTATTAAAGTGATTTCTAATCTGATGCACTCTGATTTCATCTAATAAAAAATTGAATTCTTTCGCCAAAAGAACTCCTATTCTTCGTGCTTTATGATCTTGTTCAGCAAGAACACAAGAGTTTCAGTATCAGTCCTTTTCATATCCAAAAGTTTTGACTACTCTTTAACCAAAAAGAAAACCGCGAAATAGTGTGACTCACACAAAATACGGGGTTCCATCGTATCATTCAGCAAATAACAATGTATGCTCAGAAGTGCAATGGCAAACGCCATCACCATCGCCATAATTACCACCATTACCCAATCGTTCCGTCGATCGTAAAGTGGGAATAAATACGCTCACATGTTCCGTACACACATGCCGGACGCCGGTAATCATGCCACAGACGTGTTGTCATAGACCAGGCGCCAACCCTTGGTCTACAGCCAGTTAGCGACAGTCAGTCGGGCGACTGAGCGCGAGGTACATCCATAAAGAGGTGAATTTATCGATCAGTATTGACACTCGGTGTCGAGTGCGGTGCGGTTTGAACATGAAACAAATCAAGGTTGTTTCAATTGAGCCGCAAATAGACGAGCATTTTATCACACCTACCGACCGACCATAACCTGTCCGCGCGCGAATGCACCGCAATTGAAGCTCATAAATGTTGGCGGATTGCAAAAAAATCGATTGCGTCGGTTGTGATTTCGGCCAACACGTTGTCTTCATTCGATAACCAGGCGCCCTTATCTTGGTTCGCGGAAACGCGCACCTAGAATTCCTACAGCGCGATGATCTTTGCTCGCGATGGCGTAATGGATAACGGGTTTACGCGATGATACTATCTCACATTCACATTCACGAAACGGTATCGACGAACCACTGGAGGACTAGTGTGGAATGAGAGTGACTGTTCTCGCTGTCATGTACCCCTCTTGTCCCCTTGTATGGTCATTGGCTGAGAACCGATTCACGGAGAAGTCCGAACGCACCCTCGGCGTAGGTGGATCGCGACTTGTCACTCGTGGGGTGGGGGGGGGTGCACGACAAGTGTGTAAACCAATGCGTAACGTCACGAAGCTAAAAATGCAAATGTGTCACCCGATGGTGCCTCCAATCCGTTCCATGGTCGAAGCACCTAACTTACCGAAGAGCGGCCCCCCTTGTCCCAAGTCCTGCGATCTGTTGGTGGAGTTTTGCAAAGGAATTTGAATAAAATTAGCAAACCTGGCAAAGCGACAGCGTCCGCGAGACCGAATGGACAACAAACAAACAATAAATAAAGATAGCTTTTTGGTGAGATAGGCAGATAGGCACCGCGTGGTCGGCCGGTTACGATAACGGCCACGTGGGCGTTTCGCTTTTTCTTGAGAAGGCTGACCGATCGACCACTCGCCGCAAACGGCGCAAACTCCAAAGAGGGGTGATGGTTTATGACGTTTTATAAAATTTGTCATAAGTTTCGGATTTTCAAGGTAATCGATTTGTCACACCGGCCCCCGGGGGGGGAGCAGCTTCCCACCGTCGTCGGCACAAATATGGCCGCGTGTTGTGATCGTTTGTGAATGGTGGCGGAAGTTGACGGACGGCACCACGCACCACCGAAAAAGCGGTTCGTGCGGTTGCTGATGGGGTGAGAACCTCGAGCTAATTGCTTGTGACAGCTTATTTAGTCTCCTGGACACACAATGACCTGGGGATGCCTCTTGATGCCTAATCGGTTCGATTTGCATATGAATAAAGATGATCCTTGGTTGCTTTTTTGTGATGCTTGATAGACTCATAACACCGGACACCAAACCAAAGTAAACCTAGACGCTACCGATGGCTACTGCGATGCATTAACAGCTCATCAAAATACGCAGAGAGCGTCATCGCGTCACCCTGACTCGGGTAAGCAGCGTGGCTGTCGCTTAATAAGTAGAATCCAAAACAGCTGTTCTGATAGTATGGGGGACCATCCGCCGTTCAGGTGATGGCCATCGGCTACTGTATTGGTGCGATGGCGCCGGCTGGCGTTACGAACCGACGATGAGTGAACTGTGCGCGTTATTTCGTTATCAAAAGCCATAATCGTATACTATAGCACGCGAGATGCACAAGCTCTAGGGGGGGGTTCCTGGGTGTGTTTTGCACGTGTGCGTGGCTGAACGTTATCACCTTGGAGCGCGAAAGGGCCTGAAAAAGAAAGAAACTCCAAAGCCATCGAATCGTATTCCGTATACAGCTCATCCAGAGGCTTATCCAGAGAGAGGTGTGTGCGCCAGGTGCGTGGTGTGTGACAGACAGATCGCTTCCAATGTGAGCGTGTGTCTGTCCAAGCGGGGGAAGTGTTCCGCTTGCTCACTTGCGTCACCACGCGCGGGGGTGGTAGCGGATGAGCGAGCTGATCGGTGTATGTGTTTCGTATCGATTGGTTCGCGAAACATTCGCAGCAAGCGAGGCTCCGGCACGATTGACTTGCGTGATACGGGCTCCCCGTAGTGGTGGTCAGTGCTCTTCCATCTTCCACAACACTTTGCTGGTTTGTTACAGATCGCTGGCGCCAACGGTTTTCGCGCTCGCACCGGTTGGCAACTTGTGGTTGTGGCTTGTTTTCAGTTTAGTTCGCGCCCGCTGTCTAGTCGCTTAGAACATGATCGTTCCTGTTCCGTTCCTTGTGCTGTTACTGTGTTTTTATTGTGATGCTGAGTGGTGCGGTTGATTAGTGTATTTTTGGAGGTGGCCATTAGTAATCCACATTGCGTCAGAAGAAGAAATTTTCCCGTGATTCATAACCAGTGTGTGAGTGGGCGATCGAGAGTGTGTGCTGATTGTGTTGTGCGATCACGATGCCCAATCAAAGCGGCTTCCGTGAGCCGGCAAATCATTCGAAAACCAGTAGCAACTCGACACATTAGTCGCAACCTTTTTAGTTGATAGCAGGCTCAGCGTGAGATTGATAGCACGACACGACCACCAGCAACATGTTCCGGAAGTCGCGTCGAATCCGAATGGGAACGCGGCCAGTACCGGCACGTGGCATAAATTACGATGGCGGCACGAGATCAGTATTCGGTAAATATATGTATGCTGCGCAATCTACTGACCGACCCTTCGAACTATCGCGTCATATACTGCTAGGTTATCGCGGTTAACGTATTTCCATGCTCCTTTTTTTTTTGCTACCTTTTTGATAAACCTGTTACCGCTACCGGAACCGAACCGAAATGTCAACAGCAATCAACGGACCTCGGTAGCGGGTTTTTCGGTTTCCTCGCAAATGCTAATTGTTTCCCGGTTTTTGTCGTGCAATTCCTCGCGCTGATAAGACGCATCAGGGTAACCAGCTGTTGTCTGGCTAGCCGTCGCGCCTAACCCGCGCTGATAACTCTTGTTTCGCATTAACCGACTCCCAACATGGCGACATTAACGGTTAGGCGGTTTCTCAAAACATTGAAAAATTGATAATAAAATAAAAGACACAAAAAGCCGCCCACTGATAACGGGAGTGTAATGGAGGGTATCGAGCGATGGTTGCCGGCTGGACCACATCGATCGATCAAAGGGTTCTCTCTCTCGTCTTGGCAGATGTTTTGCAACAAATGGTTCTTTGTGTCCACAATGTTTACATTCTCGAGCATCCGTTTGTCTCGGGTTGGAGTTCTTTTCAAACAAAAACGGTTCCCAATCGCTCAAGGGCATTATGTTCGCTCCACTCGATGCTGCTGACCGACCTATTGCGATCTTGGGCCACGGCGTCGACGTTGGGTGTCCTTCGAAAAAGGGGCGCCCGGGATGCACTTTCACTGGTGGCCGGACCGACTAGAGTGCATCTCATGCACACAATGCAGCTTGGAATTCGCCGTGCAATGCTTTATCCAGCCCGTTCGCTTATTATCTTCGTTATCATCATCATCATCAGCAACAGGCAGCAGCAACATCATGGTGATCGGCACCGGTAATCATTATCATCATTCCATTATTGAGTTCCCCCCCCCTCCGAAGTTCCTCTCCATTCCCGGCGTTTTGGTGTCGGTCGGTCGGTCGGTCGGTGTGGTTGTTTGTTTTGTTTTTCGTTCTCCGGGCTGTGCAGCCTCTTGTGTCACTCGTGACCGATCGTAGTGGCCATCGTCTACAGGCCAGGCCGTCAGTTTTTTGGGGCCACCACGACGTGATATATAGGCTAGAGCAGACGAGCGACGCGCCGATGGAAGTTGGGGACCATTAAAAAACATATCAAGTGGTGGCCAGGGGAAACCGATATCTATATCGTTTCCAGTGGCCGCAGCACTGAACCAAACCGAACCGAACGAGCGACGATGATGATGAACGTGCTTCATCATGCCTTTGTGGTCGGGGGTTTTGCTTGCTTCAGGGTCGAACAGAGAAAATTGAAAATTTTCTTTCAAACCTCCTCTGCCGCCGCCGCCGTTGCCGCCGCCATTGACGAGCCCACTTTTGGAAAACAGAAAGGGCCGTGGCTGTGCGGTGTGCTTGAAATTGAATAAAGCTTGGAAATAAAACAAAATAAGAAGCCGAAGCTTATAGCACCGCTCGCTATAATGAGCTGCTGATGCTGGGCGGCATTCGGCGGGAACGATAATAATCGGGCACCGGCTGGCAGATGCTGGCTGGCTGACTGGCTGACGGTTACTGGTGGCAAGCATAATTAGAGCTGCCTCGGAGTGCAGGATAGCTCCGGAGGCTACTGGCCGTGGCCGGGGCTCGCGTGTTACATGTTGTCACCGGAGCATTGTGTTGAGCTGCCGTTGGGCCGGCGGGCATAAGAAACGTGGTGCTTCGATGCTTACCTTGGCCATCTCCTTCCCTCTCTCTCTCTCTCGCTGCTTCTGTACATATTGGCAGCAGGATTTCCCATGCTCCTAGGCCAGTATTACGAGCGCACGCTTCTGGATTCCCGGAGATTGGCAATTTGGGGCGCGCGCGCGCACGCGGCCGCCTGCGATCAAGGTCTCGTTGCCTGGGTAACCTTTACCGGATGCTGAGCCCCAGGACTAAATGATGGCATCGGGAGCATGTGCGTGAAACACCTTGACGGAATGAAGGCGAACAATAATTGAACAGGAAAATAGTACAGAATTAAATCCGCCGGTCAATATGGAGCGACACGATCGATCGCTGAGTGTTTGCGGATGATGTGAACTTCGGACCAGCACCGAAGAGAAGCCCCTAGACTGTGCGTCTCCATGGAAGAAGCCATGTAGTGTCTCGCCGGCTGATTGACCCGTGGATTTGTCATTCCACCCGGCTCAATAGCACTCTTTACGACAATGATGATGACGGTGCTGATGAGCGGCCCCATTTCGATGCGCCAAGGACAGCCCCCCAAGCTGCTGAGTCGCTTCAGCAGCATAATTCCGAAAAGAGATATCGCGCAAATGAATTAACAAAAACTGCAAACAAAACAGAAAGAAAATCGTCGTCACGCGTCGCGTCCCTTTCGCATCCTTCATCGGTAAAGGGAAAACAATTATTTTTTATCACCTCGCCCCGAAAACCTGCTGGTCGCAAAAATGGCCCGCTCCTCATTACGCTTGGAACATATGAAATTTTAATTAAGTTTATCCTGCTACAAAATGCTCTCGCTCGCCGTGCCCTTACATCGCGAGATGATTATTCGATCGCATCACGCAAGGCAGCACGCGGGTGTTACTTCATTTCAATTATTACTCCGCGTTCCCTTTACATCGTGGATCGTGCATGATCGTCGATCACTGTCGCGGGGCGTTTATGAGCGTGAAATGCGGGAATTGCCGAAATGCCGAATTGCAATCGATCGATGATTACGCGTGATTTACGCAACGCAAACCGAAAAGATTCGATGGAAGATTCGATATTCAAGCTGTCACCTTAAACGATGATGTGTGCCACCAATCAATGTCTTAACATTTGCTTCCGTTTCTTCCGTGATCCTCAAGGAGTCAGCTGCAAGCAAAACCAAACCGCGCTCTCTACCTTCAAACGGCTCAATGTCAATGCCAACGAAGCAAACTGCCGGTAAACTGTTTGGCGATATCGAAAGCCGGCCGGGCCGTGATCGTGTTCGAAATACAAGCCCCAAAAACATTGAAAGCACAAAAAGCTGCAACATTTACAAGCATTTTTGCTTTTTGGTCTTTTTTTGTTTCCCCGGGTTGGCCTCGCGTACCGCACATATTTATACATCAATCAAATTCCTTCAACCACCCAGGATTGGAGGTTTAGTTCCCTTTTTTTGTGCCGTTGGATTGTCCGCCAACAGCAGCGAGTCAGCGCAATATAACTCACTGTTCCCCACCTCCAACGCACCTCCTCTTTTTGCTTATGTTTTGCCAAACGATCGTCATCAATTTCCGATGTGGCTCTCGCTCGCGGATAGAGAAATGCGGCCCCAGGGGCAACACAAATCGATCGACCGCGATCGATCGTACAAAACGACAATCGCCAGGCGGACCAGGGGTGGATTTGTGGCGAGGGGCGTGCGCGAAAAACGTTTACAATGCGTGTTTATTAAAACAAAATCAATTTTCGTCCGTCTGATCTCGGGGAACCGAACGCCTCTCCAGTTGGCTGTTGCTGATGGGTTGATCGCGCGCCGTGCTGCTGAATTGCATTCGCCAAAACGCACGTCGCGCCCGAAATGGGAAGTCTAATTTATGATGTCTGGCCTGTGCGTGGAGCTTCCCTCCTGCCCTGAAAATCGCGCTGCATCGTAAATACGCGATGGTGGAGTGGTTTAATTTAATTAAACTCGCAACACGCTACAGCTTCCGGCTACGGTGGTCCGTGGTACGACAAGATAACGTTGTGATAGATGATTTGTTTGCTTCGACTTTATTCGTTGTTAAGTGTTTTCACGCACTGACTGGAGCGATTTAACTGGGGTTTTTGCACGACACTTGAAAGTTCTCAGTGAGAACTGTGCGATCTTTTGATCAAACTAGGCTTAACTGAGCTAAATTTTCAATTACTCAAAGAAACTTCATCGTCTTATTGTGAATACATCACTGTAGCTTGATTTCTTTTCGGTGCAACTATTTCCTTGTGCGGTGTTCTCAGCCTTTCCAACAATTTCAGTCTGAAAAATTGAGTTTGCAAGTCCTCAATCAAAATGAAAATTCTTACAGTTCTCATTGTCAGGTAGGAATTCGGTAATGTTTCGTTTGTCAAAAAGTGAAGCCATACTTCCACTTAGCGCAAGTTGAAGTTTGGCTACAATATCTGATAAGCAAAGCTCCTTCTTCGAGGTCATACACATGCGCACTGGAAGAAGAAGGTTATCGGAGCCATCGAACAGTTCGATTAGGATCTTTATTTTGACCCACATTATTTCACTGCCCGACAGCACCACGACCACGAGACGGTAACGAATGACGTCCGCAATTGGTGGCATCCTGCTGAGTGCAACCAGACAGGCGCGTTAATTGCGAACACTAGACCGTGCAATCTTTTGTCGCTGCGTACACTCGCCACGTTCTACCACCTTGAGAACGCTCACTTACTCAGGCTCGAACAACAAAAGACCCCCAAAAGTGCCCCCGAGAGATGGTAATCACTTCGACAAGCGTCGAGCGAAGCCGAAAAAAAA
Organism: Anopheles aquasalis; assembly: GCF_943734665.1. Classification (NCBI taxonomy): domain Eukaryota; kingdom Metazoa; phylum Arthropoda; class Insecta; order Diptera; family Culicidae; genus Anopheles; species Anopheles aquasalis. The sequence continues at coordinate 48,294,399 of NC_064877.1, forward strand.
AACACACACAAAACAACACAAAAAGATCAAACCGCCAACTTAACGTTACTTAACGTTCGAGGTCTCCTCGAAGGACTCGAAGGACTCGAAGGGCGTTGTTTGCACCGACGAATGGGTGAGAAAATTACTATCACTTTCGTGAGCGATAGTGCCCCCCCTCTCCCCCTTCCCTCCAGAAACCGAAGAATGTGGCCGGTGTACAACACCTAAGCCTCCACACACTAGGACGCGCTCATTTCCGCGGGCGATCGCGGGAACGCGGATTATCGCGGTGCTGCCCAACGCCCGAGGCCAGGCCGCCGATGTCGGGGTTATCGCATCGATCAAAACCGTACTCGCGCTGCCGCTGCCCTGGAGTTGGACCACGGTGGCCTCCAACGGTCCGCGAAGCCAACCCTTCAACTCGCAGCTCATTTATCAGCGCCCTTCGGCCAACGGGCTGCCGGGCTGGCTGGCTGGATGGTAAGCGAGCTCACTCTGCCTTTTTTTTCGTTTGACCGTGAAATTATCGATTGTGTCGTTGAGCACCGGGTTGGGGGAAACAAAATGGCAACCGTGAGGTAATAATGCGACAACAAGCGTTCGGTTCGCGTCCAACCAACCGAGCGACTAAAATTTAATTTTATCCTACAAAACTGCTCCATTAAACCGGTGAGCAAGTCAAGCAGCAAGTGCAGCAAGAGCTGGTGCTTTTACGGGGACGGAACTCTCTGGATAACATCGCTGGGTGCACAAAACGGTGGATGGAAGGAGCGCATTGTTGCGATCATCACTTTTAACAAAACCAACGCCAGGATAACGCCAAAAATGGGAAAGATAACGAGTTTTTAATTGAACTGCAGGGGTCTGCAGGGATGGAAAATCGAAAAAAGGGCGTTAAAATGCGTGAAAAATAAAGAACCTGCGCGACCCCGCGGGCGGATGGAAACTCGTGGATCGCTCTCAGGAAGGAATCGATAAAATCTCCCGCCGGAGGGATCCGCTTATCGATTTTCGTTCGTTCTTAATTGATCGCGAACAATCGCGAGTGCTGTAGCCACGTTGCAAGGAGAGGAAGGTGCATTTTGATTCATTTAGTTGCCGCTGACGATCGGCGATCGGTCCTTTGAAGGATGCGCGAGCCACTGGGTTATCGGTGATGTTGCCGCATTTGCTGGAACAACGATGTAACAGTTTGTGCGATGCGATACCGATTCTCTCAATGAGTAAGAACGCCCGCGTTCCCTGAAACGTTACTTAACTGACGACTGCACTACGACCGGCACGATGCAACTAAACGAGTCACGTTCACAAAGTGGTGCGCAAGAAAATGATTAATGATTTCGTTTTCAACTTTCAGCAAAAAACAAAAAAAAATATGGCACAAAAAACAAAACTCACGGTCCATGTGGCCGATCGAAGGTGCAAGTTGTGCTGTTGTTTCGCTGATTTTTATTGCTCCGTTCTCTGCTCTCCACCGCTCCATTACTTTCGCTTCGTGCTCGTCCAACCGGTTTTAGCACCGCATCGCTTCAGGTTCTATCGAGGATCCTTAGTCGGGGTGGATGGATGCATCGAGATGCGCAAACGCAAATGCAAATTGTATTGACCGTATCCTGTGTTCGGTTGTCACGTTCCGCAGCATCAAGTGACAGCTTCCAAGCGGTGAAAATGTTCCTGCAGCATCCATGACCACGCCACACCATTATCAAACGATTGGCCAGCATAAGCTGCAGCATAAATGGTTGTTGTTCGATTTTTTTCGGTTGTGGCAAATTATGATATTCATCATGCCATGCTCGAAGTGTCGAACAATAAATGGCTCTCACCATCCAAAGGCCTACGTTGTTTGAGGATCGAACAATGGATGTTGCGTGTTTGGATGCTGCTGCTGCTGCTGCATCCATTGTCGACATCAAAGTGCACAGCGTGCTTCCTGCTGGCTTCTGCACGTGTCATAAAATGCATGTTTTTTTGCCCCCAAAACGATCGACAATGTTCGATCATCATTTTTATCTCCCCGCAATCATCATCATTGGCTGGTGTGTCAGAAAACACAACATTGACAGCGGGCGGTAAACGAACGGACATGTGCATATCGTTATCGTTTGATTGTTGAATAATTAATTTCCCCACCCCTCGTTCGTTCGGGCGGATCTCACTGGATCATTATATACGAAATCATCGATTATTAATGTTCGCTCGGCTGTGGAGGACACAGGATGTGCACCTTCGTTCGGTACCACTATTTCGGTGGTGGTTCATTAATCATTATTCGTCTGCAGCGTGTGATAACGATACGCTGGCAGTTGCCCCGACACGCTTGATTGATTACAAATTGCTCCTAATTATGCTTTCTGCAAATTGCAGATGAGCGCACACACCCCATTCCACACGCGTCGTTCCGTCGCTCCGTTCCTTCCGATTCTGATCGCAATCGACGCTGACCGTGAGACATTATCTCACCAATCGGAAGCGTCCACCCTGTTGCGACCTTCCGGGCGCATAGTTGTCCTCTTCATCGAGCGAGTGAGCAAGGTTAACCGGCCACGCCACCAGCGTGGTCACGGTGGTGCGTAATATCAATCTTCACGCCAACGACGAATTTAGCACAACCAACAACCGATAAAGACATGACACGCTGACAACTCCCGTCTTTCCGTCTTTCACGCCACACGACCGCCTTATCAGCGCTCAAGGCATGTGTTCTCGGTCCAAACATCGGAACCACACCACCGTCCGTCCGTCCGGCTTGCTTTTGGTGTTGGCGTTTTCATGTTTTCGTCCGCTCCCTCAGGAATGTAATCTATTTGTCGGAGTTTCGTTGTTTTTTTTTTCGATTTCTGTTTCGCGATCACCAACGGATCGATTGAAACCTCGTCTCGGCTCCACTGCAACAGATGTCTTGGGCGGGAATGCAGGTCTTTAAGGGTCGCCAAGTCCGCGACCAACCCCGGCCGGGCCGGGCCGGGCCGGGCCGGGCCGGGCCGGGCCGGGCGGTGATAAATCATTTTTTGCGCCGCCCTGCGCGTACCGCCTGTGATGCTCTGTCGAAGCAATGACAACCGTAATACTGTCACCAAACAGCGACGACAATAATAGTTGACAGGCCTGGTATGCTGCGGTATGTTCGGCCGCCGTGACATATCGATGTATGCAGCATATACAGCATATTTGCCCGAGGGTAGTGCGCCTGCGCCAATGTTCAATAATGCACCAATCGGTGACGGTGGTCGATCGTTAGGGATTGGTTTTTGCAAAAAAGACTCGCACCACAGTCTGTGGAGACTGTGTGTCTAGGGCAGTCGCCTAAGTTAATCTCGGCGCACCATTCTACTTCATCCGCTCACTTGTTGCGCACTTGTTTTACCCAGAGACTCACACGATCGTTGTTCGTCGTCCAATGCATTGATCCATTACTGCTACATTTTGCCGCAGCACGACCCCGTGTTCCTCGTCGATCGCTGATCGCTGTCGTCAGCGAGTCTGCCGCGGAGTGGCACAGCGCACTGCAGCTTAACCGGTTCGATCGCGCTTCGTTCGGTGCTAGTGTGTTTCTAGAACAAAGTGCACTTCTGCACGCGGGATTGAGTCATATATGCAAGCGGACCGCTTCAAGTGGAAGTGTAGAAGAGAGGGAGTGCAATTTCCAGTTCGTCAGATTGGCGATCAATCGCCGGAGACGGCTCACGCCTACACGCTGGAGTAGAATCGCTATAGTAGTAGAACCACGTAGCGTCTAGCGTGGACCCTATTATCATATCCCATCAGTAACAACAACCACAACAACAAAAACACAAGGCAACAAGGCCAGCGCGGCCTATACGGAGAGCTTGTTTTGGGTTGTTGTAATGTGATCGCAAACTAGCGTTGTGTATCTTGCATAACCTGCGGCCAGGATACGATTTTCAGGCAGCTGCAGCTCTCTCGACGACGACTACAATGTACAAGCAACATGGCACATCGGGTACTGGCGTGTAAATTGATTAATAATAAACTTCAACCCTGAATGGGGAGCTAGTTTTTGCCGAGTCCGCTTTCCTAGTATCACGTGGAATGGGGGGAATGTTGTTGCATCAATGGTTCGTGGAATCCCATGATTCCTCGTGCAGATACCGTCCGAGCAAGATATATGACATCTGGTATCTTATCGCTCGTGCGCCCGTCATTAGTAATCCAAATGAAGGAATAGAGATTAGATGGCGCCAAAAGTGATAATTTCCCGGTACTAAAAGTGTTGCAGCCGGGGGTCGTTATCAATGAGGGCATCATCTTTTTTTTTTGGGAATTGATAAAGAACAGGATTAGTTTGCATGCGTGACACGATCGGTGTACTAGATAAGAGCATTCGTTACCCGATACGGTTCTGTCCAGATCGATGGAATGAAAACGAAAAATTGGATTCGATGTTGCTATCCATTGAATGTCGGGACACCTGGCAGGTTTATGCTCCATGCGAAAGGGTAAAGGGGCAACCCTTCTTCTCGCTCAAAACACCTCAAAGAGAGAGAGAAAATGCATGATCGAGCCTCTCTTGGGGATCGAGCAGTTCCCTGTTTCGAGCAGTTAAGGTTCGCGCGAGGGCTTTTGGGGCGATTCCGCGCCCTCTCTCCTCGAAGGCCACGCGGCCACCGTTCTCCAGTGGGGGCTCTCTCTCTCTCTCTCACGATCACTGCAACCGGTTCAGTTGACTCTCTCTTGAACCCTTTTTATTGTGCTCCAAAATTGCAATCAATATTTTAATCACCATCGTGATCGTTCTGATCGCAGACACAATCGAGTGGATTATTTGCAAAAGGGATTTGCATGCCTGATCGATTGATATTCGCACCGAAAGGTTTAGTACCGGTAGAGAATGGCGTTCCAACCACCTTGCACACTCTCTCTCTCTCTCTCTCTCTCTCTCTCTCTCTCTCTCTCGGTGCACGGCTGGATCTCTCTGTTTGCTCTCTTGCTACCTTGATAGTGTCACGGCGGGGGCTTATGCGTTTGCGAGCGTCATCGCTCTCGCCCATTTCCAACCCGACCGTTGTGGGCAGCGCGCGTCCATGCGTGTTTGTCGTTCGCGCAGTCTCTCCGTTCGTTCGTTTGTCGATCGCGTGTTTAATAAAAAAAAACCCAAGAAATAATCTTTCATCCCGTGCTCGTTTACGGTATGGCCATCTGGAGCGACAGTGGAAAGAACGGTTCGCTTGAGTGAGAGACGCTGATAAGAGGAAAGCTAGAACGTCTAGCGGCCATCAGGTCTAGCGTCCGTGGTGGGCCGGGTGTTCGAAGCCAATCAAACCCTATTGAATCGTGTCCGTGTCTCTGTTTGTGGTTCTTGTGCTAGTGTGCTGATAAGAGGAATTTATAATAATTAACTAGCTTGTCGCCGGGTAGTTTCCGGGCCCTACAGCAACCTAGTTGGTGTGGTAGCAATGGAGCATCGATCGATCGATCGATTGATCAGATGTGCTGCTGTCCAACAGTTGGTGTGATTTTCTCATTTCCTCCCGTTGTTTGAGGAGGTGGCGTGGTGTGCTCCCGATAAACTTGTTGCCTCGTCGCGTTTGGTGGTCAAGTGCGTGCAGAAGTGCTGCGTGCTGACGCACTCGGTATACAATGGCGCCCTGGCCCGGCCCTAGTGTACGCTACCGGTTGTTTACATTTGATGGAATTTAATTAAATCCCCAGAGCAACGTGCTGACCGGTCCCAACTTGTCGCAGTAGCGACGTTTTGGGGGAGTGGTGACAGTTTGCTTATTACCAGAAACACGCGCAACCTATAAACGAAAAATCCAATTTAAGTTGGTGCGTAAGAAACCGAGCATAAAGTTAAACATAGAGTGTGGGTAGGAAGCAGGTAGTGTAACAACCTTAAAACTGCCGGACCTGCTTCTTGCTGATGCAACGATAATGGTGATGTGCTTGGGAGTGTTTGGAGTGTGACATCAAGAACACAAACCAGAAAGAGTTGCGCCGAAGAGATAGTTCATCAGAGAATAATTTGCTGGGCTGTGGGTTTGGCTCTGAAGACGCTCGCTAGCCCCAACGCCTTAAAGAGCCTCGTCTCGTTGGAAGAAATTGAGAGTCCAGCAAGCAGTCGGTCGAGATTATCGACAGAACCACGGCAGAGGAAGGAGCGCCAACGCAACGCAAGAAGAGAACACACATGAAGAAGGCAAGAAGTTTGCAGACACCCTGTTCGGTGTTCGGCAGACAAGAAGCTCCTCCACCGCAGCATCCTCCGGCGAGGCTCCAAAGGCGAGTGTGTGTCTGCTGGCGTGCGGGTTCGTTGCCTTCGTCTGAATCATCGTCATCTCGCATCTTCGCCGCCGTGCCGTGGTTTGAAAGGAGCAGAGCGCGATCAAAGGAGAAGAAGCTGGATGGCGATCTGTATTATCATCGCCCATCCTCCGTCTCTCCGTTCATCCTGTGATCGTGTCCGTGTCTGTGTTTGTATTTTGTAGCAGGCGTTTCGTCGTGAGTAGTGGCGCTGTTGGGCTCACCGATGATGCTTAAACTTCTGGCGAAACGGTTCCATTTAAAAAGTTCTTGCCCAGCTCGCTACCAACCGACGACAACGATGACGACGACGACCGTTAATCGAGTTTTCTTTTCCATTCCATCACCTGGTGCGGCAGGGAGCTAGTTAGCTGCGACTCCCAGGGCAGCCACTGGCTGAAACTATACACAGTCGTCGATCGTAGCAGGCCTGATAACGCTAAATGCGCGTGTGGCCTGGCCGGTCCCCATCATCCAGGGCACGGAACGCGTGTTTCTAGAGCAAAGTGGCGTTTTTTTATGGCCGGTTTCCTCTGGTTCGGCCTCGGTACGCGTGTTCCCCAAGTGTGTAAAGTGCGTGTCCCCGTGTAAGTGCGTATGCGCGTTCGTTCGCGTGTGTATGTGAACCGGCATCGTGACCGGAAGTTGCGTAGTGAAGTTGAAGGCTGAGAACTCAGCCACCAGTAGTGCGTTAAGAAAGAATAGAAAAAAAGAGCGAGAAAAAAGCGATAATAATAATAATAATATCAATAATCCAGTGTAGGTCCGTCCGGTAGTGCTTTACGGTGCGCGCGCGCGCGAGAGAGTGAGAGAGAGCGTTCGTTCCGATGAATGATAATTTCCGCGTGTCCGCGGTGTGCGCCAACAACGACCGCGACGTCGAAGAATTGGGAATCGGCGAGGCTGGGCGATCACTCCATTAAGCGAAGCGTTAGAATAGAAGAGGTGATGGTAGCGCCATCGAACCATTCGCTAAGCAACGCTTAACAACGGACCTACTTGGATCTCACCCAGCAACATACACACTCATGTGGTCAGAACGATGCCCATAAACATGACAACGGGTGCGACGGCACCGGATGGCGCCAGCTGTGGTGCTGGCGCTGCTGGTGGTGGTGGTGGTGGTAAAGGGACGGTAGCTACTACCGATGGATTGCGGAAATCGCTTACGGCGGCCGGTTCCGCCGGATATGCCGGTGCGTCCGCTAGCCCGAACGCGGTACGCAACGGGCGCCCCGGCAGTGGCCTGAGTCTCAGTGTTCTAGGTAATGTGCTTCGATCTTATTCCAAAACCTTTAATTTTAAATAACTTAAACTCATATTTAAACGACCGAACGGATCGTGATCGCTCTGTGTCGTAGTGATTGTTATTTATGCTCCACTCGATTATCATTCTACTCCATTTCCTGCTCCTCGTAATGATACGGGACAGGTTTTGTTCTCCTTCTCCCAAAAAGGGAAGCCAACGGGGCTTGTATGGTGCAAAACTCAATCATCATCATAACGGCCACCAAAAAGCCACAGGATACCCTTGGCTCTGAGGATCGGTCCAGATGATGCGATCTTTGCCTTTTGCCATCGCTTAATCGCTTCATCGATTTGGCACTGGAGTGGCCGGGCCCCGGGGTTGGAAGAAAGCAAATCCGTGCCTCGTCGTAAGAATTCACGAATTCACGGACGAAACGGATTCTGACACTTGCTGGCCCCTCAATCAGAATTCGTTCAAGCTATTAGCAAGCCACTGCAGGTGCACGGCTTTCCATCGTGCCCTGAAAATGGAACATCTTTGGGGATACGATCGCAATCAGATATCGTTGTGTTGGTTGCAGATTGCACCAAAAAAACCGTTGGCGTTG
>NC_064877.1:48307500-48317500 GCF_943734665.1 Anopheles aquasalis
CTGGCGTTTGTTGCCGCTGCTACTGCTGCTCCTGCTGTTGTACTATCCGAACCGGAACGAACGGGTGATTGTAGCGCTTGGAACCGATCGATCCTCCAAGAATCACCGTCGTCGTTGCCCAGTGCGTTCGATGACACTGGATAACGCTCTGTTCACACGGCGTCTCCCTTGATTGACTCATCGAACATCAGACAGCGAGCTACTCACTCATCTATTGTTAAAAGTTGGAAGCAAGAACCCTGCAACTCAACAGAACCTCGTCTGTCTGTCTGCGACATTAATCACAGTTGTAATCGCAGCACTTCAACCACAAGCTTATCGAAGTCTCATCTCGACAAACAGGGCTTTTGGCTGGACTCGACGGCCACTTTAAATGCTAAACTTTCTCCACCCGCAATGCACCCGAGTTGCACCGCAGGAGTCTTCTAGGCTTCTCCGAGAATCGAAACCGGAGCCCTGAAACCGGTTGCTGCCTCCGATTGCCATTTTTAGACCGAGACACCAGCATCAGCCCCGTCGCAACGTAAAGAGACGACACGACTATGGACCTGCGCAAAATGGCGTTGGAATGAGCGGTGGCAGCAGGAGCAGCAGCAGCAGCAGCAAGTTCATGTTCCATTCCCGGGACTTGTCTTGGCCGCCAGTTACACACTGCGTCCGCCCTTTGACGTCAACGACTTCTCCGAGCCAGTCTCGGGGCACTTGCAGACGAAAAAACCGTTGGCCCAGAGCAGCATGTCGTCGTCGTCGTCGGCGAGTGGTTCGACTGTCCTGGCTCGAGCAGCATAACGAAGGGCCGGGGCTAGGCGTAAAATTGCTTTGAAATTAAAACCTAAATCACAGCGCGCTCATCGTCATCATTGTCGTCATGATCATTTTCACCATTGCCAGCGGATTGGCTACAAAGTTCTGCTGGCTCTACTCTACTGCTCTGTGTTTCGCCTTTCTCGATCCATTCTTTGGACCGCCCTGGGACCTTGTAGGCAGAAGCGCAGACGACAGAAGCCCACACCAGCAGACAGGCCTCTGGAGTGCATCGAGAGAGGGTCCAAGCGAGATTCGTGAGCTTTCGATGCACACCATGGACACGATAATGATCCTGGCTTCTTTCCTTTCGGTTCTGGACACCATATACAAGTCCGTACCCAGTGGACTGGAGCCACTTCTTCGTTGAAGACAAAGCGATGCTTGACCCCCACTCGGTAACGTGTCGCGTACGTGGGCACCGTAGGCCCAAAATGAAATGAAAAAGCCCCAGAATGTCCGATCGTCGTAGTATGGAGCTAGTGGGTTTTGTGCAGAGAAGCCAACAAGAACAGCGAATCCTTTGCTGGAGCTCTTGTGTCGGCTCTTCTCTCTTCCACATTGTTGTAGGCACTGGAAATGATTTATTTACCTTCCCCTAGCCGCGTCGAGGCTCTCGATTGATTGACGCGAGTGATGGTTAAGAGACGAAAGAAGAGATGTTGATAATACGGCCACGGCGAGAGGGAGAGAGTGAATGAGTCCAGTGCCGCCAACAGCCGCCGTGGTCTTATCACGATGAAGGCGAGGCACAGAAACGAATTCCTGTCTACCTTTCCTGGACCGCTTGGACCTGGATTAGAAGAGCCACGACGGAGGCGCTGTGTGTTCGCAAAACATCCCCCCCCCCCCCTCCCTGTGTGAAGATGATCGGTGATTTGAGTGAGTCTTCAGTGTCTAGCGTCCATGGTCGGCTCCGACGTGGTATGTTATTTGTGCCGACATAGTTGACGTGGGCAGACACGGCCAGACGCCAGCATTGTGCTCCATGGCAGGAGGTTTCCATCCGTCGGTTTCGGGAGTGAAGGTAACAAATGATTCAATTATCTCTCACCTCTCCCGACGGAGCGGCCTAGCGGAGCAGCCGGGTGGCTGTATGGCACATTTGGCATATTGGCGTCCGCACGGAGCAAAATTACGCTTAAAGTGTTGCTGGCGAGTGCGCTAGTGCTTAAGCTGCTTCACTACAAATTAATGCCAAATCCCGGGAGCTGGGCCGCGGGGTCGCGAAAACCAGGAAGAGTAAGTTTCGCGTTGTACACGCAGCTAGCGCGGCGTGTGGTGTCGTGTTGGCCGGAAGAGAGTTTAAGGCGACTTGATTTATGACATGACCAACCCTGGACTGCCTGGCCAAGCTCATCGCATCACGACAACGGTCAATGGTTGTAGGCGCTGCAGCAGCAGCGGTGCGTGCGGTCCCTGCGGACGAAGTAATGGACAAGATCCATTGACAACTGCAGCACTGGGGATTGGCTGGGGTGCGCAGCCAATTTGCGCACCGCGTGATGTTTGTAGCACAGCATGGGCATCCCACGCAGAGAAGATTATTACACTGCTAGCAGCGTGTTGGCCGACGACCGACAGACTTCCTAGCCAACTCTTCTCCACTCCTCCATAAACCAGTCCTAGAAACCGCCGGAGCGTACCGAGCGGGATCGAACGCAGCCCCGTAGTCTAATGACCTTTTGCGTGCAGCAGGGAGAGAGAGAGAGAGAGTCTGCTGCTACGACGAGGTGCAGGATGTGCAGCGGTCGTTATTGGTCGTCTTCTTGGTCAGCTTTATTGATTGGATTTGCGATTATAATACGTAGGAAATGGACACTTCTCTTTGGGAAACGATTCCTTCTTGGGAGATGAATAGGCATGGCGCGTTGTGCTATCTACAGCACAGCCGTATAGAAGTCCGTAAAGTTGACGAGGTGTACGCCAGTATTCTTTGCATAGGGCTTTGTGTTGTGGTAATACAGAGACAACTAAAGTCGTCGCCCTTGGTCCCACGAGTCCGTCTGCGGTTCTCCAATGTATTCAAGCTCAAGATTCCGATCCCATAAATGTGAGTTTCTTTCGATGTCCAAGAGAGTTTCGTGGAATGTCGCTGAACTATCAATGGAGTCTGCCAAAATGGAATGAACAAGTATATGGTTTTTGGCAGCCCAACAATCGTAGGATTCATTCATTTGGCCGCGATCTCTGGTGAAGGTTTCAATTTTGTTGGAACTTTATGGCGCTCGCTCATCTCGCAGGCATCCCACCTGCCACGGATGCTGTCGCTGTCCGCTTTTGGAATGTTGTAGCTGCTGCTGCTGCTGCTACTTCCGCTGCTTCTGCTTCTGCTGTTGCCGAGGATCGGTGATTTATGGGGAAAATCGAACGCTCATGTAAGACCTGTGTGTCCGTGACTCGTCGGTGTCGTCGTCCGTCGAAATTCGACACTTAACCGCTCGCCATTAATCTTGGCCGCGTGTGACGCTGGCCTCGTGCTCCATACGGTGTCCGAACGCTTTCGCTATCTCGGAAACGGATTGAAGGTGTCATCGGTTTAATTGGCTTTCGAGAGAGTGCGTCGGATAAGCGCGGACCCCGGGGGGCCGAGTGGTGGGTCCATTCAGTCTGTCTTCAACGTTGTCACCTAACGCGTTCGATTGGTCTAGGCGTAATGGGGTCGGTTCGCCTACTGGCGAACGTCTGTCGAATCGAGGCAGTGGGATGAAGACTTTGAAGGTGGTGGTGGTGTCCTCCGCCCCTCGTATTTGCTAACAGTCAGACGAGTTGGCGCGCGATACCCGAAATTTGGATTGGCAAATATTTAGCCAAACAGCTCCCCAAATGGGCTGATGATGAACCAGGCTGCCGGATGATACTAGACGGGTGTACCGAAGTAGCCAAAGTGTCAACCTCTCAGCCAGTGCCAGTCTAGTAGGTTACTTTCGCCCACAGACTTCCGTTACGGAATTGGCCCCCGTCCGGGTAAGGGCAAACAAACCGCGAACTGCCCAGGGTTCTGCACAGGTTGGTGCTTGTTCGCTGCTCGCTGCTCTCTGCGTAGCGCAAACAGCTTCCACCATATGTTTGTGCGAGTTGGTTTTTTTTTTACAGTTCGAGTAGACCAATAGACCAGCCACCGAAGCGTCACGCATGGTAGGTTGTTGTTTTGGCTTCGGACTGTATTTGCAGAAGAGATCGCGCAGCTTCTCGCTGGCTATCCTATGAGACCTCGTGGGATGTCTGCACCGTGGAGGGAACTGTTTGTCGTCCATCCACGCAACAGTCTGGTCGGCTGGTCGAATGGAGCGAGATCGAACCGTTGGATACTGGGGGGACCGATCACTGCAATGCTGCGTCTGCACCCGGTCCATGTCGCCCAGGAAGTCGGTAGGAGGACGGTGTCGGTGTTTCCGTTCCGCTTTTATTTATTCACGGCGTGGATGACGACGACTGCGACGGCCACGTTGTTGTTTTATATTTTGTGCGATTCCTCGCTCCCACCACTCACTGTTTGCGTGGTCCATTCACAACTGCTGCTGGTGCTGGTGCTGGTGCTGGTGCTTTGTGGAACACAGGCATCGACAGGCAGCGGTGCGCGCATGTGGCACAAATCCTCACCCCTCACTTCCTCCCGAATGTTTCATTCATAAAACCGTTTTACTACAACGATCCGGTGCGTCCGTGCGGTGGTGCGAATGACAGGACCGTGTCGCGAAAGGGATATTTCGCGGTCGGCCCGATGGACCAGGTGGTTGCAGTGTGATGTGTGTCACGCTGCGATTACGATCTCTCTCTCTCTCTCCCGCTCGCTCGATGAACGCCTCCGCATTCGACAATCGATAGACCTGGAGCAGTCCCCGAGATGGAGCGCAGACGAGATACAGCACGTGTCAGCTGCAGCATGCCGGTATCGCTGCACCATCGGCCCGAAATCAGGGGGATCGAATGCGCGCGCCGCTGACTGTTGCTGCCGCCGGCCCCCGGAGCAAATCGTTTAATTTATGCATCCGATCGGATCCGGAGCGAAGCGGGCGACGAGAGTATTGGCAGAAAGTAAAGCCCGCGCGATCATCGAGCACACGCCAACAGGAGGCTGGCCAATGCCATTGAAGAGGCGTCATCGCCTGGGCCGGTCCGCGATGACGAGGTGCGGGTGGGTGGTCATCCTTTGGCTTTGGCGTTCGATATTTGTTTTTGCTCACTCGCTCGCCACTGCGATGGCCTTCGATTCGCGAGGCGATCGCGCGAGCCTGCCATCCGTTCACCTACATCCGCTCACGCACCAAACCCGCTCCTCACGATCGGGATTCGGGTTCTGTTCGGGCCGCGCACTGCTCTCTGTCTCTGGTCTGGATGACGCATTCGCCACAGGAAAGTGAAGATTGTGCAACGCGCCTCGTACAGGAGTTGCGTGCGTGAGTGTGGTGTTGCGAAATCGGTGCCAGGGAGACTTTACTCCCGGCTTTATGACCCGATTTGGCCATTTGGTTTAGAGGGATCTTCGCCGGGTTCCGGTCCGTGCTTGATCGCGCAGGATTGACTGGTCCGGATGACGGGAGGAAGCAGTATGATTAATGTAGTGACTGTCGATTATGTCGGTGACTGTTCCTGGATGATTCCATCTCTTGGTTCCAGTGAGTCATGGATGCTAAAAATTAAACGTGAACAAGTTCACTCCAAACGAAACAAGATTATTCCAGACACCAACACAACAGACCACGTAGTGGCAGTGGCCGAGAACTGTGAGAACTGTGAGAAGTTTCATTTTGAAAGATTAACTCACGTTCTTGCATAAAACTGAAAAGGCTGAGAAGCCTGAAAGCAGCGATCCGAAAAATAATTGCACCGAAAAGATATCAAGTAAATGAGCTAGCATCATGTATCGTCAGCAAATTTGATGACATTTCTGTGAGAGATTGAAAATGTTTGCTCAGTTTGAGTAAAATTTCTCAAGTGGCTAGAGTGTCGTGTAGGAACTCGGCATGATCCTCATCAGATCCACAGCCTGTACGGCAAGTACTGTAGCCTGTACGGCATCACATCCTGTGTCGCGGCCGCACGGTTTTGCAGCAGCACCTTTCGGATGCGTTTAATGACATCCCAGTGTAATCACGCCGCGTGGCGTGCGAACACACGGTAATGAGCGAACGATTTTATTGATATTTGCTTTGTGCTGCCTGGAACCACCAGTTAATCGATCGTACCGAAAGAACCCGAACCGATGATGCAGCGTGCGTGTAATAAGCCTATCAGCGGCACCACGTTTGCCTCATTACGCTTTAACTATGCTGCCTGACGCGTCTCCAGCCGGGGAACACCGAGTGCTCGGACGGACCGAGCCGGAATAGAGCTCTTGTTTTATGTCTTAATCTGCCACACGGCCGTTAAGGTAAAAGATCACAATTAAACATCGTCCACGGCATCGTCGACTGCCTCCTCCCGGGGTTTTTGGCGCACCGTGCGGAGTGTTTATGGATAGTTGCGCTTCGCTTTGGCTTCTGCATGCTGCTTCCCCAAGGAGCTGTGCTTCGCGCGGAGTGAATGGTTAAACCATTTTATGGGCCTCACCCACGGAACACTTTGTGCTCGCCACGCTCCTTGTACGCATTTGGAAGTCTCGCAGAGGAACTCTACTCTCCAAGTCGATCGTCGTCGACCACGCACTCGTCCGTGCGTGGCCTTGCATTTTGTGCGGCCAGAAGGATTTGTGTGCCAAACGATGTGCCATAAATTCAGGATCGGAACAGTGCACGCGTGTGCTGTGCTGTATTGTGGCTCGTTGGCCTTCGAACTGGTCATCCGTTCGGTCGGTTTAAGCTGGCCACAGCGTTTGACAGATTAGCGTCGATGATCTTGAGATCTTTGGAGACCTTCGCAGCACGGTTGTTCGAAGTGGATACAATTAATTTCCGATTAGTGTGTGGCCAGCAGCCAGAAGGATGAGGACACGATGATGCCTTACCGCACAACCAGCGATGCTGTCTCGAGTGCCCGAGTGGATGCCCATATTCATAAAGATTCCTTTTCCGCTTGTCAAGTGTTATACGAGAGAACTCCTTCAGGTGGCTTCTACCGCCAAAGAAGCCTCGCCTCTTATGATCATGACGGTGGTGCTTTTGGTGGTTGGTGCTTGACTGCATTTTGCAGCAGTGTTCGGGTCAAAGCTCAATCACATCTCTCGAAACGAACGTCGCAACCACGAACCGAAAGATCAGGTAGGCCACGGGTTGTCATGTGTTTTTTTTTCGATCTGCACAAGAGAGGGCAACCCTCTCTTATCGATCTAACGCGCTCTGGCCCGTGTTCGAGCAACCTCGCGAGAGGTTTCGTCATTAAGGTTAATTAGAAAATAAACACATCAAGATGCGGGTCCTGGCGCGCAGGGCCACCGACAGCAGCGCACCGCCTTGCTTTTCATGCCTTCGTGCTACTCGCGTCTCGAGATCGCGAGATCGCGATCACCCCGGTGGTGCTGCATTAAAAGTAAAATAATTTCCGTTCGAAAACTCATTCCATTGGCTCACGCTGGCTGGCGAACACTAGTTGGTTGATGCCTTTTGGGACCATACGCTGCGATCGCCTCGATCGGTCGGTTGGTCGTTTAAGCACTTGCGGGCATCCAATTTCCTGTTGGCTTCGCGATTGCCGCTTATGCAACAAACTGCATTCTTGGTAAAGCGGAGTGGAGGGGATCAACTCGCGATCGATGCCACGGTGTCTGGCATCGTCACCCTGCTCTGGGTTATGAATTAATTAAACTTCCTCTCCCGGCTGCTAACGGTTCACGGTTGATGCTGCAATGACTTAGGAGCTTTGTGAGTGTGCATGTGTGCGTATGTCTCAGTGACACACCTGCGAACATCGTCACGGTGATAAAGAGCTTGTATGTGTTCGGTAATAGACGGGGCCTGTTCGTCAGCTTAACATGCCCTATCTCTACGTTTGGATAAACACTTCTCTTCTCTGAACTCACCAGTCACACGCAACCGCACCGAGACCACGAGAGGAGACTGAAATCACAAGGCTAAAGCATTGTTGATCTTGCGACTCCTCACTTGCTCGCTCGCTTGCTCTCTCGCGCTCACAGGGAGGTCTCTAACAACAAACATCTCAACGTTGTGGCGCAGTGTCGGTCGCAGGAAAAAAATGGGTTTGAAAGAGATAAAAACAAAACTCAGAGAAAAAAAGAGGTGGAAAAGGAAACAACCACCGCGCCCGTCACCGAGTGGATTGGACACCCCAAAAACGTACCGAAAAAGGCTAGCCAAATTGTTGGGCGCCGCGAGTCGAAGGACAAGACAGGGGGCGCGACCGACCGCTTGCGTGACTGTTTTAGCTACCTCAATTGACTTCTCATCCCCGGTCAGCGCCAACAGCGTCAGCGTGTGGCCGTCTAGGGAGCACATCTTTTGCGGTGTTGAAGCGCTCCCGCTTTATGCAAATGTCTTCATACGAGACAGGAACCGACGAGAGCGTCTCGCGATCGTCAGACGATCTCCTGTGGTGTCCAGTACGGTGGTGCGTAGCGAGTAAATGAAGCGATTTACGTGAAACGATTCAAAATCCATTGTCAAGATGGCAGACAAGATCAAGCTGATGCAAGGCAGCCCGAAGGCTTTTCGAAGGAGCACGATACTCGTTTCTACTCGCCCGTTGCATTGTTCTACGCTCCTCGTTCCCAAAAGGGGGCAACCTCCGTGCTCCGTTTCGAAAATCGGAATCAACAACAAGGTCTTTTTCCCTATTGTGTCCGTTATCAGATAAAATGAAGACATTATTTGGCTGGTTCCGCTTTCCTTTCGGTCTACTGCTACTCTACCTGCCGAAGCTCTTTCACGGATGGCTATTGCGTGCCAAGTATTCCCTGTTTTACAGTTTAATGACGGTATTTATGCATTGTTTAAGCTAAGGGGTGGTAACCGTAAAACGTATCTTTACCTCGTTACCCTCGGTCCACACTTAATGGTGGTGGTGGGTGCTCTGGGGGCATCATATTCCGTTTCACCATAGTCAACTCGTGGAATCGATCGTGGAGGAAGTTTTTGCTCTCGAAGATCACCCCCTGAAAACATGTTCAATCCTGTTTCCCACTTCTGGTCGAAAAGAACATCGGTTTTCCATTTAGACAAAATGGTAAAACCGCGGTGAGTTCCGCGATGACAACATGAGCACGCCTCGGACAGACAAGCCGGCACAAGGGGACAATAATTATGCGAATGAGAATTGAGACCTGAATGCGCAACAGAATGAATAATGAGAAATATGGATGAGAAGAACCGGGCACGCTACCGGGCTCGCTACACGCGTCGTGACATGTTGTTGGTCAGAATCCGTTCTTCCGCCGCCACCGACCTCCTCCCCCGGCGGAATGCTTAATACTGCGCGAGCGCATTCCACGGATCGCGGATCCGCTGATCGTCGGCTATCCACGGTGCTAGCTCCACGGTCTCACGATCGCCGCTACTCCGCTCGAAACCGCTCTTCTAGTACAGTTGAGGGTCCAAACTCCGCGGCTCCAAAAACACATGTTCCACAAATGGTGTCTGGAGTGCTCGCGACACGGTCACGGACACGGTCACCCCTTCAACCAGTCGGTGCTCTGTCAGCACCGCCATCCGGAGCAAGAACCAAGCAACCGATTGCCGAAATGCGAAATGTTTGATGAATCATGCCGAACCTGGCTGTCGGGGTCCAGACATCGTCCGACGGGCATCCGCTCCACGGACGAGTGGACTTGTAGCTACTGGTTTTGAACGTGTTGTGCCAGTCTGCTTTGGTTTCTATCCCCGGTCTAATTCGGCTATTCCGCTATTGCTTTTCCCCGTACGATCACTTTCGATCAGTGATCGAGGGATCGGCGCACCCTCTACATAGGGAGACCGCCACGGCGAATTGTGGTTCGCATTTTTGTGGTCAACGAAGAAATGTGTTTGAAGTGAACCGTTTGGAAAAGAGAGGGAGGGCACCGAGGCGAAAGGATTCGTCGGCAGATCGTTGCTGATCCTTGAAACCGAGGAATCGACGCATTCCAGATTCCGTTCGCAGGGCACTCTTTCCTTCGTTCCTTGCTCCCTTTTAATGGTCCGCGAAAGAATATTTGTATGTGTGTTCTCGTGACGGGATCTTGGAAAGCCTCCCTGCCTGCTTTGCTCGTCTGTTCTGTTCTGTTTTCCCACGATCGCCTTCCCCTCCGGAGGGCAAATCTGTTGCT
>NC_064877.1:48322500-48345000 GCF_943734665.1 Anopheles aquasalis
ATTGCTGCCCAGGTCCGTCACGCTGTCGCTTAGCGTATCTTAAACGAACCATTAAACCTGGTAATTAAATACTCCCGCAACACTCTGATTTGGAGGTTTTAAAAACATTCAAACCACCGCCTCTCTTCCTCGTTTGGGGTGACACTACGACGCATAAGGTGCACCAGCGGTTATCTGTTCCGTATCGCCAACAACTTTGATTCTGTTCTCGCTGGAAGAAACCCGTTGGCCATTGTTTCTTGGCTCTGTTGTTTGGAGTTTTTTTTTTCTTTTTATCTTAAATACCTTTCCATAAACCGCTTTCTGGTTTCCAAAGTGAGAAACCTGGATAAACAAAACCGGCGAATCGTGGAGGCTGCCAGTGAACGATTTCACAAGAACACATAGCCCACGATCGCGGCACGAAATCGCGGTCGCGAATCGATTGTGGACACCCAACCTCCTCCTCCTCCTCCTCTCGGGTGTTTACTGGTTTGGCATTCCGAAAGCGGACAGAATTATCATTTTTTATGACCACGAGTGGTTTCGGTCTTTACTGCCTTGGTGGCTCTAACACTGCGCATTTAACGCCTATTAAAGACACCAAAATATGGGCCAAAGAAAATTTGGAAACAACAGATCGAACCACCACTGCCAGAACGAGTCGTCACAGCGCGCGTGTCTCAACGCCGCACCGTCTCGATCTCTCAATTCGCGCGCAACATGAAAGTGATGCCGCCTCTCGGAAACAGCGCAACTCGCCTGTTTGTGTCCTTCCCGCGGTGGTGTGCCCGGGTGTTGCGGTGCGCAAAATGTCAAAATCATAATCACGCAAAAGCCCTGGCCTCAAGGTGCGAGTGTCCGGCCGGGGTGTTGCACGTAGCCACACCACATTTTGATCGATCGCTCAATGCTACTAGGACCACCGATCATCTTCACAGCACAACTTGTGGACCGGATTGTTCACCGTTCGTTCGAACGATCGATCGTTCGTGAGTCGTCTTAGCTAGATGGCTGCCCAGCGAATGGCCTTTAGCGGAATAGATGAGTCAACGTGTTCACCGTTGACGTCCATTCGGTAATCGACAATCCAGCGAACATGCTATCTCTACTCGCTGTTTGCTCCAAAACTGGCTCCGTAGCGTGGTAGCGTGCCCGGCAAATTCAAGAATTGCCTTTGACCGTACGATAGCAATCGACAAAACTTGGACCGACCGGCCCGGGGGACTGGCGACTAGATCTTATCTGGCATCGGTGACACCGCGCGGGTCCGCAAGTTCGCGCGTGTTCTCTCGCGCGCGCGCGCGCTTCTCAGGAGTATTGCATTGCGCAATAGCGTCACTGCTGGCGCTCGCTCTAGATGAGGTCAAACAGATACTTCGCCATCGACCAGTGTCCAACAGTGTGCGACGCGTATTCGGGAGGTAAGTCAAGTCAATGTTTACCGTTTGATAAACACAACAAGGACACGCATTGTACCACCACGATCTGTGCGCTCCGTACCCACGGGGTCGGTAGTTTGTTGATGCCCCCAAAAAGACGCACTTTTTGGCAATGCCGCGACGTCTCAACTGGGATAGTGACATTTGTCCAGAGCATAGGACGACGCCGAAGACGCAAACCCAAGCCACTCCCAAGCACAGCTCCAGGTGCTACCGTCGTCGTCTTTGTTTGCGACGAACAACTGCTTGGGGCTACCCGAAGGGGTCAATACTGAACATTGCTGCCTGTTTTGAAGTCACCAGACACCACCACCACCACCACCAGCGCGATGCAGCAGTCAGCCACGAAGGTCTGGTGTCAAATGTTACCTTTGACAGATCTCAGAGATTTGTTCGTACAGATTGCTTAGGCTTGGTCTTGGTACCTGCGCTCGTCGCCGGTTGGTCGTCCAGCGGGCACCGAGTAATAGCAACGGTGCAACGTTGTCTCATGTGACCCCCCCCCCCCCCCCCTGTCTTCCTCAACCACCTAGATGATGGATATGCTAGCGGTGGGTGCCTGTGTCAAGGTGTATGTTTTGGTGCCGCAGTGCGCCAGTGGCAGCCGAAGAAAGAAGGCGATTGTGTGCCCGGGAACCCAAGCCTGGCGTTTACCAAGAGTGTTAGCGATGGTCAACCACCACGCCCCACTCTCGCGGGTGTGTGTTTTGAAATGTTGTGATCTTTGCTTGCTGCTACACCTAGAGAGAGAGATTTGCTGCCGGTGATATTTGGCGTTACTAATGGGATGCATTTGGCCCCTATGGCCATGAAGTGATGTTTCTCCAGATGATCTTGATACCGGGTCCAACAGTATCATGCAGAAGCGACGAAGAAACTTTCGCCCCCGAGCAAACGCAATGCTTTTGATGAATGATGGTTCAAAAGATACAGACCAAGGCCCTGCGATTTATCGATCTTTAGAAATTGTTTCGAAGTGTTTTGAATAAACAGTCTCTGGATGGCTACACTACGATCCAACTTCAAGTCCATAGATCATTCCAGTATGGATTGGAACAAGCAATAGTTACTTGAAGAAACTTGATGCACATTCAAATTCAATTTGAAGTACTTAAGCCCAGAAGAACGTCCTTGTAACGCAGTAACGCCATTTAAGATCGAGAGACACATTACAGTTCACTTTGGATCCTCGACTAATGCGCGTACGCGGCGGTGCACTAACGGTGAGAGGATTATGCTAATTATCCCGCCAAGAAAGTGGCCCCCGGTGCAGATCGTTACGCACGGGGACTGCACGCTACCTCGCGCTGGTCGGTTGCGATCTGCTGGTGGTTTTATACCATTTATGGTCAGAGTGGCCACAACTGTGATGGTGACGATGATGGTGATGATGATGGCGATGTCGATGCCAGTGGTAATGTGTCATGAGTCAGAGCCCCGCTGCACGGCATGCCGGTTGCGAGATTGCCGCCACCGAGCCTGATCTATAACGTCCGATGATGCAGATCACCTTTCCGTTTATCGTGGCGCAGTGGTTGGCAATTTATTACTAGTCGTCGCCACAGCCTCCACCGTTGAATGTCTCGGCCGGTAGCGTGCCTAGCACATTAGGCTTTTCTAGCCCCCCTTTCGGGCCCTTGCCTGCGCGCGCGCGCACTAATGTGCGTTGATCGTGATGTTTTGGCTTTGTCACTTGATTAAGGCGCCGATGCGGTCGCTCCTGATCGGTGTTTGTGCCACAGGTATCGGCACAGGTTGTCCTGACAAACCTGGCATGTTTGGCGTTTCGGTGTAGCTAATCTGATCACCTGACACCCTTTTTTGGGGGCTTAGTCAACGCACGGCAACGCCGCCACCACGAGGAGGTCCCACGCATCGGGCCTGGGAATCAGGTCTCCTCCCGAGGTCCTTTTAGTATTTGTGTGTTGTGGCACATTTTTCTGGCGAGAAATTTATGTCGCCGCGTGCACAATAGATCAACGATTTACATTCAACTCACCATTGTCCCTAGCGAAGTCTCGTTGCAACCAGGCGAAAGGAGTCTCGAGGAGCTTAGCGGAGCGCCCCCCCCCCCCTACGGTGAAAAATCTCTGTCGACAAGTTGTAGCTCGAATAGTGTGTATCCCCGGGGACAAAGCATGTTTAAGGATTATTGTGCGTCCGGACAGCAGGACCCAACAACTGCCTGGCACCCCTGGCACTCCTAGCACCGAGAGCTAATCGTTTGAGTAATGTTTTGACTCCATCGCCAGACGACCATCGCTGACCACTAGTGGCCGTTGGTGGAGGAGCCCTTTATTGTTTGCTAATGGTGATGGATTTCTTGTGGCGCATTACGTCAGGCTTGCAGTCGTGGCTCTGGAGACTCGGCGGATGTCGTCGCCGCCGTGTGAGGTATGCGATAATGGAACACCAAACGTGCGCTCCTCGTCTGGGACCTTCACTGGGTCTGATGGTAATCCTCGGCTACACCATGAATGCGATTAGTGGCACAGTGGCTTGCTCCTAGTAGTAGCAGGCTAGGTGTCCGGGTATTCCGGAGAAGAGAACAGGCCCAGGTTGTGTACCGCTCGAGGGCATTAGCTTTAATTGGATCGGTATGACAATCATTATGATGTGTGTGCCCAGTGCGCCATGGCCATGCAGAACCTGTCGTCATCACCATTCGGTTAGCTTTCGTGCCAGTACGGTCCCTATGCACACGCCCTGTGGCATGTGTGCTGTTGCTGCTGCTACTACTGGCAGGCAGCGGCCATGCGGTAGCCATGCCACTGCGTATGCAAAACAGCCCAAACCAGATCCCTCGGAGTTTCGTTGAGTTGGTGGTGGTGGTTGGCTTGTAAAACTTGTTTTCACTGGATTAGCCGACCGATCTGCCCCGATCGTAACCACGCCAGTAAGGGGACTGGGACCACCAGTGGCAGAGGAGAAATTGGCAAAACGGACAGATCGCAAAGGCAACACCAAAACGGTAGCCAAACGGTGGAAGCGACCAACCTACCGGACGCCATAGGCAATAGATGAGACATACATAACAGCAACAACAACAACAGCAACAGCAACAAAACATGTTAATTATATGCGGGGCTACCGTGCCAGGTCGGTCGGGTCCTCGCTGCTGCTGCTGCTGGTAATGGAGAGAGATTGACGCTCACATACCGTACCTTCCCGGATAGATATCGGGGGCGCTACCTACGGTTGGTCGTTTGTTCTGCTCCACAACTCCAAGGAGCAGGCGACAGAGTGACCAGCGAGTGACACGATGTAAAGGGAACTGACGTTCGTGGCTGCTCGTGATCCGCGATCATGATCCGCACGAAACCAGCTCGCAGTGAGTGAGTTGGTTGGTTCGAGTTGTTTTGAGTGTGAATCAAATGCGATCGCGTCTCCTCGTGGCCTCGTGCGGTATGCTCTGGGCTCTGGCGGTAAGATGAGAGAAGTCCACAACCACCCGCCAACATACGTGGCATGCATATTTGATTGTTAATTTATGCTCCGCGAAGACACTCACGGACACAGACTCTGATTTGTGGGATAAGCTAATGGTGCATCGGTGACGTACCCCTTTCCTGTCCCTTCGACCGCTGGTGCCCTTCTACTTGTTGTTTTTTTTTTCGAGGCAAATCATAAATTCAGGATAAGATACGAGCTTGCGGCCACTTATGTTGATGCTTTCAGGCCACAAAGATGGATGCGCCGAACGGCAGCAGAAGCACTGGAATGATTATCTCACCTCGATACATGTGCAATCCACGAGCCAAGGTCTTTCGTTGGTCCTCTCGGCTCTCGACTCACCACGGCAGTCAGTGGCCAGCAGTGGGTCAATCGAACCAATGCGCCTCTGCCAACGATAATGCCACGGATCATGCACTTCGTCTACGACTACGATTGATTACATTCGAGTGGCAGCTGCATCCTCAAGGTGACGATGAGAGATAGGTCTGCGAGCCAAATGTAAACACGCCCCATCAGCACAGGCTTATCAGCTGGCGCGTTTCACTTTCATTCATGAAACAATACCCGACCTTCGCTTCGTTCCTGTTCCGGTTGTCTGTCGATCGTGCGTCATCGTGTGTGAGGCGTGTACGTGACGCTCACTGATACGATGGTCCCATTCTGTTTCCGTTGCCTGTAAAAAACAAACGAGAAAGAGTTTAAGCTGCTCGGTGGCAGGCGATTACAAGAGACAAATAAAACTAATTCGCGAATGGTTTACAAATCGTTTGAAAAAAAAAGCACAAAGTAACATTCCGCCATGGTAGCAGGTATTTGGATGCTTTGTTTTTATCGATCGCCATCGCGCATGCATTGGCGGCGGGTGTGCTGTTAAGTGCGAAAACATGTATCAACCATGAGTGCAACTTGTCGCCGGATAGATAGAACGGGCGCAGGGTAAGGTAGCAAACTAGGCGATGTGAGGGACGGGAGACTAACAATAGCATTGAGGGCACTTGCCCCTTCTGTTTGCCCTCAAACACCACTCGCACCACATCAATCATTCACTTCATTGGGTTGGCGGTGTTTCGAAAGCCGCGATTCGCGGCAGGAAATGGAGTGCATGCTTTCCGGGATCCGGGACACACCGTGCATGCAACCCGTTAAGTGCCCATCCACCCTTTGTGGCAGCAATTACCCTGCGCTGCCCATGGATTCATCGATCGATCGATCGATCGCTAGCTTGGCCCTCGAAAATACGTTGGATTGCTCAATTAGCGTCCCATCGCGGGAATCGATTCGGAGAGTGACGTTTGTTTTGGCGGAAATCTCTCCAACGCACTCGTAGGTGAGGGCCACACCGAATCCGGAGTGGCTGTTGGCGCACCGAATCCGGTAATTTAATGGTACTTGAGAGGGAGAGCAAGGGAGTACGTAAATTCCAGCGTCCATTGCGGGCGCGCGCGCAACCCTTCGATCGAGAGCTCGGGACGATGGGTGAATGAAATTCTTTACTTTATAGTGACTATTATCCCGCTATACTGGCTGCTGGGACCTTGATTGGTTCGCTTAGGTGCGTGCAG
This sequence comes from Anopheles aquasalis, assembly GCF_943734665.1. NCBI lineage: Eukaryota > Metazoa > Arthropoda > Insecta > Diptera > Culicidae > Anopheles > Anopheles aquasalis. Next base: position 48,328,940 of record NC_064877.1, read on the forward strand.
CATTGCTTTTGCTTCAATTCCGCGATCGGTGGCCCTCGGACACAGCAAGCAAGCACAAGGGGCTGGCTGCTGGCTTGCCATTTCAATTTGATGCCCAATTTATCCGGGGTGTTTATTTATTGAACCCATTATGCCGGCCAAATACGAATCGCTTCGCTCCGCTCGACAAATGGTTCGCTCCAATTCACTCCACTGTTCCGCACCATCGACAGCCAAAAGGGCAAACTTCGGCCCGGCGTACAGAACCGGTGCCCCCGGGGGTTGGTGGGGTGGCAGGTTTCGTTCGTTCGAAACGTCACCGATCGGCCGGTGGGACGCTTGCCTGGTGTGCCGTTGATGTGTGGCCGTTGATCCTGGGGGCCTCCTCTCCTTGGCTGGCTGGCTCTGGTTGGTGAAAGGTGCCAATACACACGATGAGGGTCGCGCTATCGTAAATCTGTGTCGCAATCAGTGGGATTTCGTTTCCTTCGGTTCTTCTGGTCGATCGCGGTCGGTCGGTGGGTGCATATATGCAGCGAGATGATCGAGTTTTAAGTGGAATCCATTTGGTTGGCGCCGGCACTCAGTGCTTCGATGCTGGTGCTCGATCGTTCGCTCACTCGCTGCCGCACTCGATGATTGAGAGATAGATTGGAAGGAAACATGTTGACACCTTCGAGAGAGAGCATCGGAGGAGAGAGAGAGAGAGAGAGAAGGGGGACAGTTGTCTTATCGGGTTTTGTTCAATTAGCTGGCTCCTCGCGCGTTCTGTTTTCGTTGCTGTTGGCCGCGTGTGATTTGGTCGGACATTTTGACCTCAATTTGGGCCACTCGGGGCCACCACTATCATCGCTGGTGTATGTGAAATTATGAAAATGGTACCTGTAAATAGCGTACTTAACATAGGAGCGCGATAGTAGCCCAATCTGTCGCGTATCGTCGTGTTCCTTCACACGGTACCTACCATTCCCGGTCTGATAGCCATTTCAACTTTGTTTCTTAATTTGCAAAATCGATGCTGGTGTGCAGTTTCTGGGCAAAAGTGGTTGATATTTGGTCGATTTATTGGAAATTTACTAAAACAGGAATTAGCGATTGCTCCTGTGATTCAATGCATAGGAATACGCTAGTAAGTCAGTTCACAAGGCGATCCGCTATCGAGCGTCTATGCGAAAGAGCACACAAAGTTAATTCTGTTTGTTCAACACACACCTCGAACTCAACGGGTGAGGCTGCAGCGATTCGTAGCATATCGTATACAGTTGCAAGTGAAGAGTATAAGTTGTAGAATGCAACTAGTCTGAAAGGTCTGAAACACCAACAGTACTTTATGCAACTGACTGGAGCGATTCAATTACTTTAGCATGTATCTTTGATTAACACGAAGGATCACCCATCAATTAAACCTTGGCAATATCGAATATTGTGCAACCGATTCGTCTCGCAACAAAGCAACGGACACGAGTGGCGGCACCAATCATAAGTACAACTCCCGACGTGGTGAAGCAACCGACATCATTCTTTTCTCGCGAAGAGGATTCTCCAACGGTCACAGCCGAAGTTGTTGGCAAACTTGGCAGCAGTTCAAATAGTTCAGCGCAAACACGACAAGTCACGAATCATCCGTACGTACACCCTTAGTGCACCTTTCCGTTGGTCTCTCGGCGCGCGCGACAGGAATGCTCCGCCGCTACACGCCACTATGCTCGTTGCAGATGCTCGCGAGACCTGGAGATCAATGGTTCGATTCATTTGAATAGAATCGCGCGTTACTTAACCAGCTCTCGCGGCTTAAGCTTGAGGTGCAACAGCAGGTGAAACACGGGGCACCCATCCGTACGTTAGGACTTTTAGGAGTTTGCTTTGCTTCTTTACCGGTTGCCAATCCTCAGGGAGAGCAGAGTAAAGGTGCGGCGAATGCCGCGATTCGAATGTCGGTTAAATGGGTTTCCCTTTTGACAGTATCAGCTTCTCCACATCGTCGTGCCCATTCACGAGTACCCACGAGGGGGGGAAACAGAGAAAAAGTTGGCGATGGTTGGCTGGTTGGTGATGTAACGCTTGAATGGTTCGCACGAACTGGAACATTTCGGATCTGGATTCGGTGTCAATGGAAAATGGACAGAACTATGAGTTCAGCTGCCGCCGAAGAAGAACCTATGCTGGGTAAGTGGTACACCACCACTATGGACCTGTGTATGGGACTCACTCCGAGGAAGGTATCTTGTTGCGAGCCCTGGAAGTAATTCAAGGTGCGTTCTGCAAGACGAAACATCAGGTTCAAGACTCTAGGGTAGGTTACGCTTACGGAAGTCAACCGTTCCATGCCAAGTACCGTTTTGTCTGGTATACCCCGGTACCCTGGTAGCACTGGAAAGTCTGTGCGAATTTCAACTCTCCCCTCGAGATGCATGATCTTCCCGATAGAGTCCCGAAGTACTTCCGCCACGGCGTGTCAGCTAGACCTACGCTTTAAGGCGAAACCTTTTGGAGAGGGGTTTAAAACAGGCAATCCTGGACATGCCGCTTGTATGTGCTTGCTGCTCGCTTGGCGCTTCTTCATCATTCATCATAAACATCACCGACTCATAAATCATGAGGACGTGGTGAGTAGCGTCCCGCTCCGACGTTACCGTTGGCCAGTGGTGACCCCGGGCTGTAGTGCGCCCAGCCCAGTCTTCGCCACATAAGTGGTCCCTGTCCAGTGTGATGATGAGATGATGGTGTCCTCCGCGTTTGGCCCTAAAGTGCTGCCGTACGCCGTTGACCTACCGGCGAAGAAGAAAAAGAGGTACCGTTGAAGGGGTGATGGCGTACCCCGCAGGTCCGCACTGTACTTTGTACTTCCCGTGTTGATGGATCGATGGAAAGATTTGCGGCCTGCCCGTCCATTAGGGGATTCAATTTTTGTCGGATGCGAAGAAGTCACGGGCACATCTTTTGTGGCCCTTCATCCGTGTGAAACAAATGCTTGGCTGAAGTGTGTACCGCTTGTAGTACCACTCCATGGCAGATCCGACAGTTATTGAAGTGTCAAGATTTTGAGGAGTTTAGACGTAGCGACTATGCTTTCACGTACGAGGATCAGTTCGACATCTAATCAGTGTATTTCATCCGTTCTTATATACTCAACAGGTAAGCCGGTGAAGTGACGTAACACACTCGGGGAACTACATAACTACAGGCTAGTAAGTTAAGGTCACGACGAAGCACCACAGCTTGCAGACACTGAAGAGCAACAGAATCTAGTTCATAGTGCAACTCGTGTGCATGTCACCAAGCTGCTCTTTGGCCAACGTCCAACCACACGCTCTAGAAGCTTGCGTTTGCCGTGTTTTAGGTCAGGAACACGAACTCCGATGAGGGTTCAGCGGATGGAGTTAGTGCACTAATTAGTTTATGAAACCGTTTCCAACCGTTCGCCCGCTGGCATACATTTGCTGGCGTGGTCAGCACCCTGGGCACGATGCATCGCCGTATAGTCCGTGGTATACCTGCCGCCGCCGTCGCCACTACACATGGTGTAGCATGGAGCATGTGGCCATGTAGAGCAAACCTGTCGCCGAGCCCGGTTGTGCCCAGCTCGGTCGCGAAAACCGGGACAACATCGCGTCGCTACAAACTGGGACAAACTGGGTGCCATATACTGCCACTGCCACTGCCGCTGCCGCTACTCACCGGTTCTCGGGGCGGAATGCATCCCCTGGCGCTGGCAGGTAGTAGCTGGTGAGGTGCCACCGGTTTTGCGCATGGCAGATAATTTACCGATCGCCCCGACTCCCGGCAATTATGGCACACAGGTGCTGCACCAACCCCAACGGTGACGGTGGCATGGCATGCAGCAGCACCCCGTTGATGGAGCCTTCTCACGAAATACGGGACGGGACCGACCCGGGGAGGCCCAGCAGCCCAAATGCTGGTTTTAATGTTTTAATTTTTCCTTTTTTCCCTCCCCCTCGGGAACCTATTGGAGCTTACGCTCTCGCTCCCGCCAAACCACCATCAACGACGATGGCACGATTCGTCGTCAGTTTCGTTTCCTTTTGGAGTTTGGAGATCGAGTTCCAAGACACGTTGTGGCTGGCAAGCTGTGGCGGTTGCGGCTGCGGCTGCGACTGCGACTGCGGTTGCAACCAACTGCCGTCCCAACCACAGTCACAAAAATGTCAAAGTTGATCGGTCTGTAATCAAATTAATTGCAGTGTCAGTGTGCAGTCCGCGTCCGCGTCGCGCACTCTTTCTTTCGTTTGTTTTGTGCGGTTAAGGTTGGCCGTTTTTCATCTTCGCAGCTTCGCCCCACGGTGTGCTGTCGTGGGCTATCACACACCACCAATCTCCGTCTCGAATGACATTTTTGGGGGAACCCGAGGACGGGAGCCTAGCTGTAAACCCTGTTGCCACTGGTAGCAATTATCATGGGAAAGTGATATACACGTAGCCGTAGAGTTGGTGTCTGGCCTTACCGTGCCAGGGTGGTTTGGTAATTAATTTGAAATTGACCGTTGGTCGGGACCTCCTCGGGGGGGATTCATGTTTCAATTTGCAACTCGCAAGACACAGCAATAAGCATAAGCAATTTATTTACGCACTGGCCGTGGCCACAGACTTAGAAGAGACGAAGAAGCATCTTTCTCCAATTAGAACCATCAAGTGAGCGAGCAAGCCGGCTGGGGCCGCCAAATTGATTGACCATCCGTGCGAGACCTCGGCATTCGCGGCCATCGTTCAATCGAATTCAATTTAAGTAATCATCCGAGCGGCACCCGAGTTCCGGAGGGACTTGTAGGCTTGCTACTGAGGCTGTTGAAGCCGTCTTGCCATGTGAACTTCGGACTATTGACTATTCATATGCAAATGCGGTGTTTGCACTTGTTAGCCATCGGTTGACCGGTGCCTGCACTCCAGCAGAGACAGCATGTGGGTATGTGTGAGACTAATTAAGTGTTCAAACAGACACATCACACGGTCCCGTCATCCCGTTCTTCCCCCCGGGAGCGTGGATCGGTGACAAACAACAATGGTGACCATTCGCGTTGGTTCTGCTGCTCGTGGCCGTCCGTTGGTATCTATCCACCACTTACCTCGGGGATGCAAAAACCGTGGCCAACCAGCCGGAAACCGTTGAATGAACTCGACGTACTCATGATTTGATGTTCCACGCCCCTGTCAAATGTGGCCACCAGCAGCGACATTGATTGAAGCCATGAAACATGCAAAAAAAAACAACGTAACCAGCACCTGACTCCATCTGATGCGCAACCTGAGTGAAACCCGAGAACGACGACGATAATGATAGCCAGACAAAACCATACAACTGATAATGCTGGTAGCCGGAACCGGATTGCACGCGTGGTTCCAAAGTGCTCACAGACACTTCTGGGCATGTGCGGTGCGTTGGAAATGTCTCCGTGTTTTTTTTTCGCGGCCCCACACGCCAGATATGAAGATACCTGCGCCGATGATGAAGCCGCTGACTAGTCGCTGCCGTCGTCAGCCTGTCTGCGATGGTCCGTTGGATCCGTGCGAGTCCGTGGGTGCCTGATCTCGAAGGGGAACGACCATTTTCTATCAAATGCCCCCACGCAGCCAACGGTCAAGCTCGCCGGCGACGTGAGGCGAGACGTCGAGCGCATTCACATGACACCGATCCGACATCGATCGAGCTCTGGCAGCGCATTCTGCGTCCCACATCGGAGTCACACCGGAGTCGGAGTAACTAAACACCTGCTTCTTCGTGTGTTCTTCGCCTTTACGGTGGACGGTGGTTGATGGCACGTTTCACAAGCCGCCAAGCCGCCGATATCAGTCCGCACTGTCAGTCGCTGCGTTCTCTTCGCTTTCTGCGATGGATGCAACGTGCCTGTTGGGTGCGTTGGTTCCCTTCACCCGTTAGACAAATGAATTACAAATGGACCACTGGAACGGAATGAGGAGCGGGCTGTGTAAAGATCACTATCACTCGTGAAAACGGAGACGCTGGGAATGCTCGGTTCGGGCGAAGAATGTTTGATTTTTTTTTTTGTCTGCTTCAGCAACTGGGGACCCCAGCACGGGGCGCGCTCGGGGCTATTGAAGCAGAGAGCGCTAAATGTCATGTGCAAGCATGAGGTGGACGAGCGAATGCCGTTGGTTAGCGAAGAGGTTAAACGAATTCGTGACGGCCGGTTCCTGTACGGGGTCGTTTCCCCTGGGAGATGCTACGAAGATCTCCACTTTGAAGACCCACAAACACTTAGAGCACCGTTCGCGCTCGTCAAATCCAATAAGGGCAGCGACAAATGAAACGATCACTTCCGGCAAATCATTTTCTCGCTCCCTATGACGAGCTATTTATTAGATTGCATTTCGTGTGGGCATGCATTCACTTCCAGGGGCAGTCGTTCGGACCTCATCTCCACTCCAATTAAGCGCTTGGAACTCGCCGCGAGCGCCCGAGAAGCAAGTAAAGGGACATGGAAGGTTCCCTTTCACCGGTGCCAGTGGCCAATGTCACTCGGTTTTCCTCTCGCGGGAGGGGGGCTCTGGTGTTTTTCCGGAATTGTCGTCACTACCTGGTGGCGATGCACGGTCTTACACTTTCACGGTGAATGACTAGAGAGCCCATTAGAGGAGAGACCCATTCACTAGCTGCGAGGAACTCCGATTAGGATGACTTCACAATCATCGCCCTAGTAAGTGTTACGATTATCGCTTTCCAGGGAACAGTAGCAGCAGCAACAGGATAGGAAAGTGATGGCACGGAGGGGGGCGGGTTGTTGTTGCTGCCAATTTCACTTTCATCTGATCCTCGCTGGCTGAGGTAGACGACGGGACTGGGTGGACATCGGGGGGTTTTTTTTCTCTCCTTCTTTCTTCACCTGTCAGGCTTGGGCCACCGGATTCGCAATGATGTGTGACGCACAGTGATGGCCCAGAAGCGAGCATACGGCAATCGATCGTCCGATCGATCGATCGATCGATCAACGGCGACCACCGATAGGCGATCATTATCATTACACGACCATCGGTGGAATGGTGACAGTTTGATGGGCTGGCTGAGGTGGCTCTAATGATCCTGTTGACTAACAGCAGCCACCCAGCCTTGTTTGTAGAGCAGAGGTTGTGCTGCGAGAAGCGAAATGATGATGATGAAACACTTTCTCTGCGACTCTGCGCCTCTCGGAGCCCCCAGATCTCATATTTTCTTGCCCACGGGAGCATTCAGGAAAAACGCTTTTCCAACAACACACGCGCGAACGCACGCGAAACGCATTCAGGGCATCCATCCCCAACCGAGGCCAATGGCACGTATGCTTTCATGCCACGGATTCACCGAACGTGCAATCGGTGCGGTGCGATCGGTCGCCGCTATTTCTCGGCGCATTTAATTGGACATTTTCATACGCTTTCCCGTGAATGCGTTTCTGCGTTCCGTGGGCACGGTTGGTAAGAAAAAAACGATCTCCACCCTCGACAGGGTCCCTTCATTGTGTACTTAGTCTTGTTGACGTGGTTGGAAGTGTCGTTGCGTTGCGTTATTGGGCGAAAGTAACGATGGAATCATAATGAAGCGTCCGTGCGTGCGTCCGTGCGTGCAAAGCGATGGTGTAGCATCGATAAGCAACACGATTTGCGGTACAGATCGGACCATCGGATGGCACCAGTCGGCCGGGCGAGCCGGGTTTGCGTTTGATTGCGGATGATTACACCGTTCTGTTGATGTGATTCTGGCGCGCAAAATCACCATCATTACCCACTCGTTGCGCGTACTATTTCGATTGATTGAAGATCGAATGTTCGGTGGTGCCCATTGGCGATCAAATCAGTATCCACTCTTAGCCTCCACCAACCACCAAATTGCTGTCGTCGTTGTCGTCGCCAGTGTGGCACAGAGCATCTTCTCTGCCCTCCTGGAAACGGCGAGTGAAAGTGGCGAAAGTGTTTTCCCGAAATAAGAAAAGGGAAAGAATTGATTAACCACCGCCTTGCAGCACCGATCGTTACATTGTACTGGAGCGTCCGAGGTGCTTCCCCATCGTCATCATCATCATCTTCCTCGTCGGAGGCGCCCAATCATTGCTGCTCGAGAGGTGGCATCACTGATTGACAACCGACAACATCGCGCAAAGCCCGGACGAAACATTTCAATCATTTCGAGACCGTCGATTGCAAAGGGCCACGACCTCTCCCTTCCGGACGGCTGGATGGAAGAAGAAGGTCAAGGGGCTTCACGATACTGCGATGCGCGACGCTTCCATCCTCTACCAAGACCCTTCGACCTTACTTTCGTTTCTTATCGTGTGGAGTGACGCTGTGTGGCGCTCGAAGATCGGAATTTGGGCTTCAGTTCGAATTCAACCCAGCAGGTGGGCCATCTATTTAAATACCCGCCCCGGGCGGCCAATAAAACGCACCTTGATGAGGGAAGGAGCACGGGTGGAGGGGGGAGGGGGGAATGGAGTTGCAGCCGCCTAATTAGATTAAATTGATTTTTGAAGTGGCTCGTGCTATGGATTGGCGCCTCCGTGGGACACACATACCATCGTGCTCCGTAAGTATCGTCTGCGGATCGTGCTGCTGCTGCTGCTGCTGCCGTCTAATGGGTTAATCTTGATCTTAATGTATGCCGATCAAGTGAAGAAGACAGGGCGCAGGGCGGGTGGGGAGAGCAATCTCGTTTGGCGAGCGAAACGGAGCGCCACGGTCGATTGACGCCAGGAAGTGATTACTAGGCGCGGTTCCGACGCGCGTCACGAATGCGATTGTTGAGACCATTACCGCTAACAGCTCGACGGCAAAACATACTCGCGCAGCTATACCATTTCGTATAATAATGATAATTTCATCCGCCATTTGCAACTCCATTCGCTACAGATCGCTTGCAATGCCAGTCCGGCATCCGGTGCATCGCGCAATTTCAAGTATCATCATTGACTAAGCTTTTACTTTTTATGTGCCAACAACCCCGTCTGCACAAATGTCTCGTTCACATTGGTGTTCCATTTATAAAAATAGTCCCACTGCATCGACAAACAACATCGTGCATCGTTTGTCGTCTACAATTCCCGCGGCAACGAGGTCGCTAGTAGTCATAACAGCTTTAATCCGCTGCTGCCGGGTTGTCGGGATCACGAGGGATTATCACGAGGTGGTGCACCAAAGTGAAATCGATCGTTCGGTCAACCGGTGGCCATAAAGTGTTTTCTGGGTTTATCAATGGATGAACCGGAAAGCAGACGACTCCGCAGAGAGTCCACGGAAACAACCACCGTTCCACGTGTGAAAGGCAAACAAACAACTTCTCTCAAAGCGTTGTACGTCTTGTAGGGGAAAAAAACGGAAACCGGGAACAAACGACGGTTTTACGATGCGAGCCCCATTCCATCCGTTTGTTGTTTGAATTTTAGAGGAGCGGTCAGCTAGCTTATCCGCTTGATACTTCATTAAGGGATTGTTGTGTAGGGCTTAGTGTAAGCGTGAGATTCCCTACTGGATGGCCGCTTAGTGGCGCAATGGGAGGGATGAAATGCGTGGAATATGGAGACGTTTAATGCTTCCATTAATGTGAGCTCTCTTTTTATGTCGAACAGTTGCTAGGCTTCTCAACCATTTCCATTCCCTGTGCCTGGAACTTTCATTCCGTTCCACGGTGAGATCCAATCCAATCCTCTAGCAGAAGGTGTGGCGGACAAGGGATTTATGTGAAATGTCTGTTGGCCATCGGTGAACTCTTAACCCGTGGTTCGATTAGCGATGATAGTACGGGCCCAGGACGATGCGGGATAAATAAACAATAGCCTATAATTACATTTCGCAACGAAGAACGAGTTCCGCTCGGGACGGTCGCTGCGTGAGTGTCTCATAAAAGCAGGAAGTAGGGTCCGCGGATTCGATAAATGGCCGAATCGACCCAGAATCCCAGAAAAGAACACACCACGAGAACCCGATGGATGACGAGATGATGGCCCTAACACGCGGTCCATGGTCAGACTTTTGCACCTTCACAAGTGATGCCGCTCGTCCCGTTGGAGTGGCCATGCTGGATCGGTGTGGCCGCGCCTAGTTTGATACCATCAGCCGGCAACGTCACGAGTGATGCTCGCTGGCTAGCTGGCTGGCTGTGTGTATGACCGCTCTCCCGCTACAGGAATGGCTCATAATTATAGTGTCCATCGACGAGCGAACGAATACGACGAATACCACGGACGCTGCTGCGGATAAGCCTCTGGAGCAGTCCATCCGTCCAGCTGTACGGGCGCGCGCGCGTTCCGCGTTGTTTTGCAAACGAGGACAGCAAAATAAATTAAGAAATGCATATCTTCAGCCCCGGCCACGATTCTGTAGCGAAAGAGAGAGGGAAAGAGGAGGATGAAGAGGTCAACGGTTGATCGGGTGAAAGCCTTGGTCACAATGCTCCAGGCACCGTAGGCACCACTTGGTTTTTGCGGGCACTTGCGGGGTCTACAAATTGAAATCACGCGAGGCAGCGAGGAAATTCGGCTGGAAACCAGGGCGGGCAAGGATAAAGGATAAACAAATCCGGCCAACGAAAGTGCAACGGAAAGCACAAACAAACCACTTCGCGAACCGGCTCTCTTGGCGAATGGAAGATGCTGGCGAGGAAGACAAAAAGCAGCATAATGCTGAAATCGTCGAGCGACGTCCATGATGACGACAACGAAGGCAGAGGAGCATAAAACACAATGTGAAAAAGCGGAGCAGCATAAACTCCCGTTCCCTCCGGATTTGCGCACATGTTGTGGTCATCGGTCTGCCGGCCAGCCCGCCAGCTCGCGGAATCTTGAGAATTGAAGAAAATTGATCTCGACGGAATCGCATACGAAGAGCCATTTCGCCGAGAGCCACGTTTTCCGTTCGCCGATCGAATCTGTGCTTCCTCCAAGCACTGTGTGCCTGTAAGGGGCCCAGGGGGGAAGGGAATACAAGGGAATTGAATATTACAAAATGTGTGTCACAGGGTCACGTGGCAGGGCACCGGAATGATGAGTTATATAGAGGTAGGCATAATATGGAGGGAAAGAGAGGGCCATGTAAGAGATTGTAGCTTACGGTTCTTCTTTGTACACGTCATCTCGTTGGTCATCGTGATCGCATTTTTTGTAATCTGGTGGCTTGAGGATCTAGAGAGTCGCTTCCTTGAACTGACGAGAGGTTCAACGAGAACTCTCTTGGTTGAAGTGGTGAGCCAATTTCTACCGAGATCATACGATTGGCGGCAGTATTGGATCGAGTCGGCAACTCGACGTCAGTATAGGGTTACCAGACTTAATGGCGATCTGCATTATTTTGCTTGTATATTAAAATTACATCTAGCAAATTTTTGTATGCATTATTTACATACAAATGAATGTTGATGGTCTTGATCATCATACAAATAATTTTGAAGACATCGCTGTTAATAATTTATTTGTTTTTTCCCCATGTTCGTTACAAATATTTTGAGCACACATTTGAATACTTTTCATCTTAGTAAGATTTACTTGCTTAAAAATTGATATATATTTGGTATTTGTTCAATATGAACATTTAGGTACACTTGATAAAATTAACAAAAAAACACCGAAACAACCTCAACTACCGTCAATGCCATTTCTGGCCACCCTGTAGATCACGGAAACGCATTGAACGGTACAAGAGAAACCAAGTACTCGCAGCTGCTGCCACCAGAAGTGCCTTCGCGAATTATGCTCTGCTTATGCTTTCGAGGGGCGCTTTAAGATGAAAAAAAAATAGACTGAAACTTTCGATTGCGAATTGAAGAGTGAAGGTGCTAAATGGCTGTGCCATAATTTGTGGGCCGTGTGGGAACTTCAGCGCCGTTCAATGGCCGGATGTCGATAAAGTGGAGAGCTTCGTCGAAGAAAAACCGTACGGTAAAAGTCTGCCCGTCTGGAGAGGTACACTTCAGAGATTCCCAATTTCCCATTTGCGCTCTGGTTCGAGATCAGCTCTTCGAGTTCGCTCAACCAACCAACCAGCAAGCTAATTGATTAAATAATGAAACGTTGCGCCAAAGTGTTGCTGCTGCGGCTGCTCATCAGCTAACGACTTCATATTACAGACAATTGCGATCGAGATGTGGCTTCAAACCAACTAGTAGCAGCAGCAGCAGCAGCAGCAGTGGCAACAGAACTACCAAGCCGTGATAGCTTTAGCTACAATTTAGCTAATTCCCCGGTCCCCCCTTTTGTCGGCCTTCACCATTTTACGATCACTAATTATACACCTCGGTGACGACGTATGGACAGGATCAGGTCCAGTGATTCTCATTCGAATCCATGGTTTATGCGACGACCGGCGGGGTGCCACCTATACAGGTGACAGCCGCGTGCCAGCCAGCTTCCAGCAAACCCTTAATCTGCAGCTCGTTGACGAAGCATGAGTTCCTGGTTGTGTGCGCCAGGGGCGGCGATATTGACATCGAGTGCAGCCTAGACCGCGTGCCGCGAGGCTAGGCGAATGTGCCATCAATTAAAATAAACAACTTCCAACGCATCAAGCGTCGTCAAGCGTCGTCGCATTGGTGCGGGATTTATCACTTTCTCTGGGAGGATTGCACTGATGGCGCTTCCATTGCGGTGGTACTTGAAGCTCTCTAGACTCTGCGCGGTTGATGGAATTGTTTTCCCCCATGATGGCACTCTACACTGCTGGCGGTGTGCGGTTAATGATAAGAGCCGCTGGTTGTGTTGTTTCTCCATGCGATGCGATGACCGTTTGCTGTGGAACCCGTTTGCTGTGGTGGATGATGTGGTGGTAATGGAGTCGTGCTAAATTGAGCACTCAATTTGAAGCACGATTATGATTTGTCATGATGGGGAAGGGCTTCTTCGAACCTTCCACGAGGCGGTGAAAGTGTCGAAAGTGGTGGCCATCCGCAATGCATTCGTTTCTGAAGATGTCTCACTCCATTGGAAGGTTTATTTAGAAACGTTACTAAAGATTCAAAGTGGTTCTTGTGGAAGTTGTCCTGAATTGCGTCTAATCGAATTGTTGACCTCCGATATCCTAATGTTTTCAATATAACATAAAGTGGCCACGCTGTACCCTTGAGCTAGATTCCTTGTGCTCTGCTGTACGATACAGCGGCCAAAGCACACGAGACGTGCGACTGGAATGTATGCGCCACCTTTTCTTAATGTCCTTAAGCATTCGATAGCGGGATACGTCTCGGAGTTCCACAGCAACAGCCATAATGCGAATCTCGAATGTCGATAGATCAAAGTGCAGCCCCGGGACGGTGTGCGGCGTCAGTGATTCCATCGCACGGAACGAATCAGCATCCATTAGTGTCGCTCGCTGCGTGGCAGATTTGAATGACAAGTGTTCAAGGTAGTACCATGAGCACCGGCCTGCCATTAGGCTTGGCTCCGACTCCGACTGTGCTATCGACATGCAACCTTTGTCCACCGCTCCGTTAGTTCGCTCTCATCCCCTCTCTCCCTCTATAGTTGATTAATCGATAAAAGTGTCTAATGAAATGTTTCATTTTGTTCTTCCATTTTACAGGTAAGCTATTCCGTGGTCTTTGACGTGTGGTCTATACGTCTTCAAGAAGAGAATGTCCTCACATGATGCAACGTTCTTCTGGTCAGAACCATCGGGCATCATCGCTGTACCTGTTCTACTGGTTCTTCTTCGTTCTCTCACCGGAATGGTATTTCAATATCCGACATGTACTGCAAGTATTCCATTCCTTGCGTGTGCTATGGATGGTGACAGGTGGCGATAGTTTAATGAGCCTTTATGCGCGCAGAACATGATGTATAGGTTATTGCACCAGGGACGGAGCATCGTCATACGGGCGCAACGCAATCACAGCTAACCCCCCGTTAGAAGATCTCCATCGCGCAATGCTCATCAATCTTGGATCACCTTCCCCACCCGTCCTCGAAGGCACCTTGAATGTTCCCCTGATCTAATGAAGACACCAGCATGTTGAGTGATTTTAATTATAATCAGCAGTGTGTGGATGTCTAGCTCGTTGCAGCTAGTGGTGCGCCTCCTGATGAGGCGCGCTTCACACAGCGAAAGAGATGATGCCTAGCGAGACAAGTAAATGTGACAAGTGCGTCACTTAACTTATTCATCTCTTCAGCATCCCTCCGCTTCTTCAATTCAATCCGCCGCCGTCATCGTGCGCATGCATTCCATTGTGCGGAATGCAAAGTGCCTAAACCACCGCACCGACGCTCAGTTCGAAGGGCCTTACGACTGTCGGTTTGTCCGACAGCTCAGGAGACTCTATCAGACACTATCATCTTCGGTTCGGTAGGTGATGGGACCGCTATTATGTGCGATTCGATTCGCCCGGTGTGTGGTGCCGCAACGCAACTTGTGCGCTAACACTTTGGAGCGCTGCGTGGTACGTTCACCTCTTCCCTTTCAGATGCATATCTGAAAGATGCAAATCTATGACTACGACGACGACGACGACGACAGGGACGATCGTTCCGGGCGCCTGCTAAAGCTCCACAGCATTTACCGATACGGGACTGAGGACTGGGGACTGGTTGGGTATTAGAATGCAGAAAAAGCGCATTCATCCGTTTCCCGTCAGCCACACGATGCAGCGCGCTGCATGGGAACTTTGCTGCAGACAAACGGTGGTTCCGTCACCACGGGGAGCCTCACCGTAGAGGGACTAGCACGGCGCTACGGCGATCGCAACAGCACAGTTGGTAGACACTTAATTAAAGGGAAATTTATATGCAAATTTTCAATATCTTCCTTCGTCGCCAGTCGCCAGTCGGTAACCAGGTGTAGACCAGGTGCGTAAAGGGCCACACCAGATGCTGCTGATGCTACTCGGTTAGGTTGGCTTACCACCACGGTACTTGAATGTTGATGGCCGATCCGTTACACACCCGTTTCCTGCTGGTTCCTGCACGGGGAAGTAGAAGTGACCAGGTTAACGCCTATTTATCGCGAAGTGCGTTCCCAGCCGTAAATTGTGCTTCAACTTTACGCTTTTTTCATAGAAAAGACGCGGACGCGTTATGTGAAAGTACGAATCTATTTCATCTAACAAAAAAGTATCTTTTTTCCTCGACCAAACCAAGTGCTGTGCCGCAAAACAGCTTACTGATGCTGCTGCTGCTGCTGCTGCTGCTCAGCACTAATCCTAATCCGAATGTGTTGCAGAGCAGCAACCTGAAGCCCATTTAACACCGTTCCGGTCGTACTATCGGTGCTCACTGTACACCATATCTAAATGTCTGCTTTATGAGTTCAATAAAATCTCAACCATGGCGAGCAATTTCGCACGGCACGGCGAGACGACACCAGCACCCAGTGGATGGTGTGGTCCCAACCCGTGCGGAACGTGCTCCTTAATGCGATGCTTCACCCCTTTGCCAAGCGGAGCATCTGGCTGTTAACCCACACCGAGGCCTACCCCATGAACTACGGAACAGGTTCCGGACCGTTTGGCTGGCTGGC
This sequence comes from Anopheles aquasalis, assembly GCF_943734665.1. Classification (NCBI taxonomy): domain Eukaryota; kingdom Metazoa; phylum Arthropoda; class Insecta; order Diptera; family Culicidae; genus Anopheles; species Anopheles aquasalis. The sequence continues at coordinate 48,344,360 of NC_064877.1, forward strand.
TGGCTGGCTGGCTGGCAGTACATCGTAGGGCCGCTGGGGTGCAGGGAAATGAAAAAGGCGCTCGTCGTCGACGTGGTGACACACACGGGCGCATAGTGTTTTACAATTTAATTTGCTTTCACCGAGCGGCCACCACTGGCCCGATAGCGATCAGAGCTTCGGTTCCGATACACAGCCACCGAGTCAGCAAAGACACCCTTAACCAGATCCCGAGCGCACGCTGACAGCTGATCTGTCTTCAGCTTGCTGTGCTCTTCGGCGATCGACACGATAAGACTCGGCTTGCTTCACTATCGATCGTTCGTTGCGTTCGATGGAAAAGGTGGAACCGGTGGAGTGTCTTTGCTTTCCTTTCTTTCCTGATCTGGCACCAGGATGTTGCCCGGTAGTTCGTGTTTCGGCGTAGATCGATGTTGATTCTAATTTCGCGTTCGATTCGTGGCCACATTGTCCGCCTTCATTCTCTTCCGTTGCACGAAACATACACTCCCAAGTTGCTGATCATGCAATGCTCCTCTAGCAGCAGTGGCAGCAAAAAGGATTGTTGTGCCCGTGGTTGCACTGGCCAAGCGTAGCCCACCCGTGTGAGTCTGTGTGCGACAAGTGATCAGCTAATTACGCCCCGCGAAACGATCCCGCCC
>NC_064877.1:48350000-48382500 GCF_943734665.1 Anopheles aquasalis
AGGCTCCCGGACCTCCGATCACGCATGATGATGACCGATTGGTGTGCGCGGGATAGAGGTGGTGGCAGTAGCGGATAACTTGCTGCCGCCGCCGTCCGTTTTGTTCGATGCATTTCTCGGCGATCGCTTTCAGTTTGACTGTGGAGACCACCGAAACGACCATCGGCATCGGGATGGGTTTATTTAAATTATGATAAACGATTCGGTTGTTTACTTTTTACTTCTGCGTTTCTGCTGTTGTTGTGGTTTGTTGCTCGCTGGTCGCTAGTCGATCGAGACGGACGGTTTAGGAGTGGTCCGGGCTAACGGCATGTCATGGTTGATCAGGCGCAGACCGGTGGCACGACATTCTCTCTCTTTCTCTATGTTTTCGAATGTAAAAAGTGAAAACCTTCCTTGGATTCCTAATGCGTGGATCTAGGGGCGTTGGTATCCGTGTGTTGCTTCCGGTGGTTTAGAGTTCATTTGATAGTTAAGGTGCATTCCATCATAGTAGACAATTCAGATGAATATGGTTAGGTAAATAAATTTGCCCGATACGTCATTGTGCAACTCCTAATAATATATAATCCTAATAATTGTTTTGACGTAATCGATAACGCTCTAACTGATCGATGTGATTTGATCCTTGTAGCAAAGAAAGGAAGCTAATAGATTGGTTTTTAATAGCGAACAGGTTTGAAGGCTGCTTGCCTGATATTTGGAGCTCGATCATCGGAAAAATATTCTACTGATATGTAAATGTTACAAATGAAATTTGACCAGTAAATGCTAGTTTATAAAAAAGGAAAGCACAGAATTGAGCATTATAGACCTAGACTCTGGACCTATAAAACCAGAGTTATTTGTACTTTTGATGGAAATAGACTGATGAGGCATTAATTAGAAGGATTCTTGTTGTCAATTGAGCGAAAACAACAATTATTTTAAACATATTTCCATCGAGGATTAAACATTTCGAGATTTAACAACTAGTCCATTCTCATTGATCGGTATTTTTTTTAAACACTTTTGAATGGCATTTTTACTCATCGGCGCTTTAGCAGTTTCCTTTTAAAAATTAGAAACAGATGTTCAATTTAAGGAACTTATTAGCAGCCATGAGTAGATTATGCTGTGTTGCAATTGATTGCATTGTCGCGATACCACTTATCATCTTCTCGAAACCAGTTCTTAAGCTCTCCTTTAAATAAATACTTTGGTAATTTATCTTGCCCACTTAATATTTTTACAAACTTTAGTATTACTCGTTGGACTGGTGTCCTTATACACCTTTTGAGCAGGAAACCTGATAGTTTTTCAGCCAATTTTAAAAAATAAACCTGTTTTGTTTAGGTTATTCTATGCCATTTATTGTGCCATACTCAAAATATGATATCGATCAATGACCGCCTTTATTCGACATACAAAAAGAGGCTCTTTTTCGGGCATTTTACTTTGTTTTGACAACATTTAGCGAGTTATTTTGGCAATTTCAGCTCCAATATTTGCTCTAAGTTGTTTCATAGTCTTCGGTTTGTTGGCATAAACCTTGTTTTTCAAATAGAACCACAGAAAAAAAAAGCCAGCGCCGTCATATGCGCCCAACGAGGATTCACCATCCATTGCTCGACCGCAGCTTTCACTATTAACCGATTATTTTCAATGTAAAGTGTGACAATTTCAGTCCGCTCATTTAACGTGAAGTGATGCATTACTAAAATGGCATAGACTGAAGTTTCAGAAACTGTCCTATTTGCCAAAATCGACTGAAAAATGACAGAGGTAATCAACTTTAAAATAGGATACTTCCTGATGGCGCACTCTGTACATTTTACCATTTTTGCTTTAATCAACTAATGCGAAAAGGTTAGCGTTTATCATTATTTTAAAATCGATCTAATAATACTAGTCTGAATTGCAGAGCTTACTTGTACCTGAAACAGCATTGTTATCACTTCCTCAATTCCCTGCGATAAAGCAATAGAAAGAACCCTCTAACATGTCATACGACACCACATAAACACTAGAGCACCCCCACGTACGTTTGTCACTTTCCTCTCATCTGTGGAACAATTACCTCCAAAAACCCCCTGCGCCGTACGATGAACTGGAATACAGTTTTCCACTCGGTGCGGTGCACCGTGAGGATCAATTACCTTCACCATCATCATACCGGTGGTGGCCTTTAAGGTTCCAAAGACCAGCGGTATCTGTGGGTCCTCCACCACCGACCAGAAGCCTTTGTCGGTTTCGATTCCAGACAACCAGAAAGGTTTGCAAATTATCACCAGTAATTACCGCGCGTGAGGGGCCCGCGTGAGTGAACTGTTCCGAGCGCACCACCGGGCAACTGGCGGCGCAATTAGCTAAAGCCTCATGCCAAAGGTCTTGAGTAAAGGCGGCGGGGGACCTCCGCCGCCCTCTCCTCTTGCAACGGTGGTTGGGAGCAAGATTGATTGGCTGCACTTAGCGGTTGCGCAGCTCGCGCGCGGTTATCAATCCATGGTGTGCAGAACGGGCCACGACTCAACAGATAACAATCTTGCGCTCTTAAGCGATTGCTTTCGCCAATCGCTTTCGGTTGGTGGATTACTGATGGATCCAGACTAAAGGCCTGGCTAGGATGAAGCCCTTTTTTTTGAAGCTATTTCGGAAGCGAATACTCTGCCACATTGCGCCAGCCATCAGCAACCAGCACACCTCTCGCAATCTCGTGATTTTGATGGTGGAACCTTTTATCTCCCGAACCACGAACCATGAACACCACCACTCCCCACCCCATGTCCTTCCACTTTCAAACTCCCTTTTCCCTATTACACAACCGCATTAGAGAGGAAGGGGAGGGGTGGTGGCTTTTTATAACTTTATAACCAACCAGCCATAACCCATAATCACTGACGGTCGGACTGCCGTGAGATTGCCCTTTTCGGTTGCGGCGTTGATCGCGATGAGTAGCGACTCCAGACTCCGTTGCGTTCTCCCTAACAAGTCCGACAAGTTGGAAAGAAAGGGCCACGGCCTGGTGAAGAAGAGCCAACTGGCCGGGAGATGAATCAAAATTCCTCATAATAATCAATCGCCACCACGATTAATGATGATCCTCGATCTCTTCTCCTCCACTCGAACGCTGGACTCTGCCGCGAAGAGCGTGTCTCAAACCTAATCGCGATCAAAGGTTTTCTCATAACATTTAGCCTCGGTCCCGGTGCAGACAGGCAGGCTGGTGGATGGCTGGCAGACTGCTGGAGGAATTGTGATGATATCGACGCCATTTAATGTCGGCGCTCCTGCGACACAGGCCTGGCGTGGCATTACAACTGCAACTGCAATTGGCCGCGCTGTAACCGGGGAAAATCGTTTCGCGCTTTCCTTCTCCGATTCCATCCCGGTGCCGGTACTGAGGTTGATTAATGGCGACAGCGTGAGCTGAGTGGCGGCGCACCGGGAGGAATGTCTCGGGTTCGGTTGCAAAACTCCCTCCTCCCAAATTGATGCCGATGCGGTTGCTCGAGCGCGCGCTCGTTCCGGATCAAACAGAGCAGTCTGGCCGCGGCCGTGGCGCGCAAAACGTTTTCATTCCATTTCTCTCCGTATCGGGCTCGGTTAATCTCGATTGTTGTGTGTTGCCGTTGTTTGTTGGCCGCCGGAGAGGTGAAGCGCAGAGTGCAGCAGCCGTTTTCAACCGTTTGCCACCAAAATAATGCTTCGTCTGGTGCCGTGTTCTGGCTGTTTCCGCTAGTGGCGCACAGAAAAGGAGCGGTAACGCGAAGCGAATTATGAAACCAAAACCACGGGTCCTGCAGCGTGCGCATGCAAAATGCACTCGGTGCTGTGGCGGAGGATGGAAATGAAGTTTTTATGATAAAAGAAAAAGGGAAGCGAATCAGAAGAAGAAGAAGAAGCTGTTGCGCTCGACAAAACCTCCTGGTGGCGCGGGAGGTTAATGCGGAATTCATTTTCACGCTTCACAAAACACGAATCATTGTTTTCCAATAAGCATCGCGTTGCGCTGCAATTTCGCCGCATACTTCGGAGTGGTAGACAGCAGCAGCTCTCTCTCTGTGGTCCGTGCAAAAGGTTAAATTGTTAACAACAACAAGAGTGCGGACCGTGGTCCAAGCAGCACTCGTCGTTATGGTGATATCACGTTAAAATGACGGTAGACAACCGTTGGACTTTGGTTGGTTGGCAATTGGGGATTGGTTTCGAATCATTGCCCTGCGTGCTCGCCTCTCCTGGGCCTATTCCTGTTCCTGTCGCTTGTTTCCCTTTTTGCCCTCTTCACCTCCCTCCTATTTGGTGTGAATTATGGCGGAGAGACCACGAATGAAATCCTCGCGTGAACAACTTTGAACCGCCCGGTTCGGAAATGAGGTTTGAAAATTGATTTGCAAACGTGCGGCGCATGGCCAGGGTATGCAAAGTGGTAATCCCGAACCGTACAACGATGCTCTCACGACGCAGAAGTGTGGCCGGGAATGGAACGATGTCAAGGAGCGGAGTCGAGAAGGGCCCTTTCGCCACACGCCTTTAAAGCGCGAAAGCACAGAACTGCTGCTGCTGCTACTTCTCTGTAGAGTAACGGTTGAGCGATCACCACCGATCGGAAGTGGTCTTGCGGTGTGGTGTTCGTTCCCCCTGAAACTAGTCGCTCCGACGAGTCCGAAGATGATGTTAACTCATTCGCCTCATACCTCAGTTCTCCACACTCATACACGTGCGATCGTGTCGTGCCACCAGCCAAAACGCATGTAAAAGTGAACGTTGTTGAGGATGCGATCGGCCTGCGACTGATGGCCCCAAATTGGCCAAACGAACCACCCCACGAACCAGCGAAACAACGAAAGTTTATGCTGGCTGGCGTGCTGTCAAATAAATCTTGAAAATTTATTAGCCAATACCTCCACCACCCACCCCCTATTAGTGCTCTTTCCTCGAGAAAAAGAGAGAGAGAGAGGAGCACTCAACTTAGGAGCGGGATTAGACAAGCGGCCCGGCGATTGACTCGATCGTGTCGTCGTGTCGTACTTTCTTCTACCGTTCAACGGTTGGGTTCTACGTGGTCTCGTTACACGTGGGCAGAGACGGGAGGATGTTGTAGAAATTAGTTTCACTTTTATCGCTTTTTGCAAGCGCTGATTTGACGCAAAAGACAGCAGCCAACGGGATGCCATCGAGGCACAGAAGCTAACTCGCTTCAGTTCGAGGTCCGTCAAGCGAATTATGGATTCGTTACCGTTCACGTGGCGATCGTGAGAATCTGTCTGGCCCGGCCGGCCAGCCCACCCCATTCCCTTCGGGGACAGAAGGTTCGTCGCCACGGCATTGAAGTCTTCTGTAGCGGAACCGACTACCGATCGCGCAGCGGCAGAAAAGACGCAATCTTTGGTAAATTAAAATATTTCCGAAATGTCCTTCGACCATTCCGCAACCCCCCGTTCAGTTTTCGGATGCTTTATCAATCAACGATTTTTGTGCTTTCGACGCCGCTGCGGAGAGAGGCAAGTGCCAAGGTAGTACCGGACCGGTGGCCTTGTTAATTGATTGTTTTAAATTTTGTTTACATAGCCGCGGCCATCAGTGTGCGTGCCTGGCATGATCGCGAACCGTGGGATTTCGAAGTCGTCGCCAAGATGGTGGTGATCGCGATCGTGCTCGAGTGAATGGAGCATGATAGATGGTGGTACAGATATTATGATAATAATTTCGATTCCATTCCACTCGGCAGTGCGGCTCGACGACGACGACGACGACAACGGTTTCCCTTCCGTTCCGTTGGCATTCGTCTGTGTGGCGTTATGTGCCTGCCCGGCGGACCTTGGCGATCGAGCGATCGAGCAAGAATGTGTTTTGCTTTTACCTGGGCGCCCTTCGAAGAATGTCCAACTGGCGACATGGCACGGAACGGCACGGCACTTGACATTGACCGGCGGCATCGGATTGCAGAGATGCCGCCGGTGACGTTAAGAGGTTTGGCACTTTGCGCGCCGCACTGGGAAGCGGCTTAAGGCGCCTAAGCTTGAAATCGAAACTGACCTTTCTGTGCGGGGTGCGCAATCGATGTGCGGCGGTTGTGTAAACATTCCCGATGGCGGGAGGGTGGGAGGGGGCACCTTCACTCTCATTCGGTCGTTTTGTTGGATGTAATCTGTAATGGTAATTGGGGATCTCGGATCGGATCGGTATTGGTGGCCATTTTATGAGCGCATCATTTAGCTGCTAAGCTAAGGTGCATAAATGCTTGTCGATCAATATAGATCAGGATTCTGTGAACAAGACAAACATACATCTCATCAGCAAAAAAGGACTCTTTTGGTAAAAAAAACAATATCTACATCTATAAAAAATGCATAATTTCAGGGGATATTTTAATTATCTAGGAGGAGGAGAGGGTAACAGGAATGTATTTGACACGTCATTGCTCCTTTTCCTTTCCTCTACTCCCTTTCAAGATAATTTTTAATTTCCGGACCATTTATTGAGCTATTTAGCAATTTATTTTCGATTACTAACTCCTGAAACTATGCAATTTGATAGTGATATAGATATTGGATATTTCCGTGCAGCTTTCACTTTCGGGAAACCTCCTGGAACTATGAGGACTCGAGGAGTCCCATGATCTCTAACAGAAGAAGTTAACTGTAAATGGTGAAGTCTAACATCTGCTGGCCCTGCATCGATCTCGTTTAGAGCCATGTTTTGCCAACACGACAATCTGTTTCCGCTCGTCGTCATCGTCGTCGCCGGCATGTTGGACGATTTGTTACGTGCCATTCCTCGTGATATCATTGACACTCCGGGCCCCAAGCACCCGGATTTTGGACACGAAAACTAATGATTATCTCGCGCGTTTTTCACACCAACGAAAGTCAACTTACTACCGGCCATCGCCTGTGCCCGAGTTGATGGTGGAAAGTGATTGATTATGTGCAGAGTGTTGCTGCTGCTGCTGCTGGTGGTGGACCATTCAGTGGCAGTCAGGTGACGCAGCACGTGATAGCAGAGCAGTAGCTGGTCGCACCGCGCGATGCTGCTTCGCTGAGCATTGTTCCGTGCGCCAAACGATCGCCAAGTGATTAATTGCGAACGATTCACGATTCGGGGGGTTTTTTTAGGCAAAGAAATTGGCCACGGGGGGTCTTGGACTCGGTAAAAGCTAATATTTATTAGGAAACAATGGTTTTAAAGGGGTGTTGCGCTGCGCAGTTCCAGTGCCGCCCTGCCGTGGTGCGAATGCCACTCGCAATAAAAATGTCCATCAAATGTCTGCTTCCTGCTTGGTGGCTACCTCTCCGATCCCCATCTCGCTTCCCCAGCTTAATGCTTCGGTTGTCCTCGGGGCATCTCATAAGCAGAGCATAAATTTGTTGCGAAAGATCCGCCCAGAGAGAGAGAGAGAAAGAAAGAGAGTTCGTGCTGGTCGAAAAGTTGAAAAAAGAAATTTAAGTTTTCCCACCCGGCCGCCAGGGCTCCTCTTCCTATCTCTCCAGCTGTCTGACAGGGGCCACCACCGGTCAGTGTTGAGTTGATGGATGTCGCAAGATTAGCGTCCAACTCTCGCCCTCGACCAAAGCTGGCGATTTCGGTTGGATCGCTGTTTGGACCAATTTCGATCCATCCAGCCATCCATTCGTTTTCACTTAATTTAATTAAACAAACACCACGGCCTCGTGTCACGTCGCTGCTACTCCCGGTTTCCCCCCGGTTGACCGCCTGGCTTCCGGATCACGGGGTGGTGGGTTGATCACGACGTGGCGGCCAACGTGCTTGTCAACGTCGTCATCTCGTCAGCTGCAGATAATCTGCAAATCTGTTTCGCGTCTATTCGTTGGTCTTCGCGCGAACACACCTTAAAGACGCGTTGAAAATGTTATTAAAAACCGCAAAACTGCCCCCGGAACTACTGCAAACCATGCCAAAACAATGGAATCTCGATCGCATCGCTTCACAACCGGACAATCTTTTATGGCGGGCGCTATTCCGAAGGAAGTTTTGGGGTAGAGTTTAACAACAACAAACCCTCGTCGTGGATTCGGGAATTGTAATTCCATTTTTTCGTTCGTTTTTCGATTTCACTAACGCCGATGCGGCTCGATGATGGTGGTGTAATGATGATGACGATGATCATAATCGTGTGATCATCGCGGTGTAATGAAATGTGTGAGAAATTTTAATTGGACAATCCACCCGTCCGTTGGACCCGTTGGGTGGCTAAGTGGATTAGAATTTTAGATTTTTATCTAACTCGGGCTCGGGAGGGGTTGTAGCCGTGGTTTGATTGAATTGTTAATGGTGCCCGTGCTGTCATGGGTAACAATGAACATTCCTTGGTCCAGGTAACAATTTGGTAAGAAATGTGCAGCCAGCGACGAGCAACATGCTGCTGGAGTTGCTGTTTTGTTCTGGCATCTCCACTGGACACTGGAATGTATTTTATCGTTCTTTGTGTTGTTTTTTAGTGTAGCGAGCGAGTGGAGCGGAATGTGAAAACATTAGAAACATGATCGTTGCGAGCGATGCGATCAGCAGGAAACGCTTCAGCTGCTGATGTTTTATGCGAGCAAATTTAGCGATGCGCTCACTCCACGGAACCTGTGCTCTCCTGCCAAATGGCCAGCATTAATTCTCTGGCGTCGTTTGTTAGTAAATTAAAAAACCTTTAATTTCACTTCTCCTACGGCACATCTTCGCAGAGCGCAAATGAATCACCGAAACCGAGTGCCATGTTTTTAGCCACCGATCGCGATCGTGCTCCCGGAATCGAGCGTCCGTTCTAACGGTTCTCTCCCTGGGTTGGCCCTTATCACCGGGAAACCATCACCGGGAAGAGAAATTATAAAAAATAAAACACAGTCCAGCGCGCTAATGATGCAAAAATGGTGGCGATAAAACGATGGCCCCAGAGGCGCGCGCTTCTGCTCGTCGTCGTTGCCGCTCGGTCGCCAGATATCGATCAGAACGAATTGATAGCCATCATTCACTGGGACACCGAAAGCCCGGTCCGGTGGAGCATAAATAAATGACCAATTGGTGGCGGTGTGGAACGGTCGGTTCCCACCGGATCGGATCAGGCGAATCGTCCTCGTAAAGCAGCCCCAGAACTAGAAACAAATAAAAACAAACAAACGGCCTAACGGCAACTAAGGCCAATGATGGTGATGATGATGATGATGATGAGGAGCCAATAATGCTAAACCGGATCACACCAGGGAGGGAGAGAGAGCGAGCGCATGGGCAATACACGGCCACGATCGCACTTTTTATGGATGTAATCCAATTTTCGCCATTCGCGCGGCGAAGTTTGTAGCGTTGGGCCCAGAGCATAATTAATTGGGTGATCGAACACCCAATGATCCATCGTAAATGCCCCCCGCAACTTCCTTGTCCAGGGATGATCGTCGTGTGTGCCACTCTTTCTCTCTCGCTTGTTTTTGTTTCATTGGCACCGGCTAATGATTAATGCTGGCCTAAGCTACGCTGGCCTCTAGGGCCTAGACTTTCACCGCCCTAATCAAATTAGCCAAATCGGCGGTATCGCGGGCTGATCGAGTGAAAGGATTTGGAGGGGCCACTCCAAGGATGGTGACCAGAGTTTTCGTGGAACCAGGTTTGCCAACGGAGCTGCTCCTGCCACCACCAGTGCCAATGCCGGTGCCAATTTATTATTTCGATCTTATCGCGGTTGACCCACGCTGATCATAAATTATGTAGAAAGTCAAACACACTCGCGCAGCCCAATTCTCCCGTCGCGATGCTTTACGGTGGAGCGGCATCTTCGAGGGCTACGAGATGTACAAGCGCGCCACTAATCCACTTATAAAATGGAAGAAGACGAAAGAACTTGAATGATATGCGGGGCCAGCATTGGCCAGCAAGTGGCAGAGGCAGAGCAGAGCAGAAAGATGCCAGATTCGCGTGTGTCTCTCCCTCGTGTCGTGTGATCTGTTCGCAACTGTCAATCCCAAAATTTACAACAAACACACCGTAGAAACCGTTAATGTCTCTGGTTGCGAAGAATGAGGGCAGCATCAGACTGGATCCGTCGGTGACAGGCTCGATCCGACGGTCGGACTAACACCACTGTACGTGTACGTGTCGTGTGGCGTACGATCTGGTGAACTCCTCGGGGGAAGAAATTGCAATGGGATTAAGGGGAGAACCTTCTTTTTCTTCCACTGCCACAGAGTCAGCAGAATGTGCTCCGGGTCGAACTCGATCCCGGACCTGGCGTGCATCTCTACCACGCGCGGTGTTCTTCTGGAGCGTGTCTCGTGCGAGACAAGAATTATGGTGGACCGCCATGGTGCGCCACACTACATGCGCCGTACTTGTGTCGTGATCGTGTTTGCGCATAGATATCGTAGCATTAGCTCTCTCTCCCTCTCGCGAGCGCTTTCAGACAAGTGCAGACGCTCGAGGTTCGCTCGACGGTTTTGCTGCAATCATATCACTACGCTGTGGCGGCCCTTGCAGAAGAACGTGACCGAAATTAATCTCCCGCTAATTGAAATCTAATTCCCTTGTTGGCCGCACCATAACCTGGAGTTCGTGCAGCAATGCACCTGGGCGCACCAGGACCTGACCTACACCTGAAGGAAGCCGAAGCCGAAGAGGGCGAAAGGTGGACCCCGGGTCTGGTCAAGGAAGAGTAATTTATGATCGCTGTGGATCGCATTACCTCTAGGAGGAGCTGAACCCGGAGCTGGAGCTGTGGAGCTGGAGTTGCTGCTGAACTGCTTCAACCCAAAGGTCAACTACGCGGCCCCAGCCCCGGACGACGATGGCTCTTTGTTTTTGTAAAATCGTTTCATCCTCGCTGTTATTGTTGTTGCTCGTGGCACTCGCTCTCTGACCTACATTCAGATCCTCGAGGATATCCCTTCAAAGGCAACGGCGTAGAGGACTGTCGAGTAGATCGATCGATCGTCATGGAAGAAAGAAGAAAAAGGGGAGGGATGAAAGTTGTTTACATTCAAAACTGACAAAATATTCGCGGAAGAAACGGCGCAACAGCCCAGCGCACGGTGCTGGCGAATGATTTATTGTTCGTCCGCGGATGGTATTGGATGGGAATTGTAACAACGCGCCACGATCGCCTCCCACTCCGACGACTCCAGTTCGAGTGAAGGGAGGGCAATGTTTTGGGTCTCAGTTCAAATATCAATCGCCGCCTTGGGATCCGCCATCTACCGGCCGCCCATGTACCGGGCGTGTCCGTCCGGCGTGGCTGGCTGGCTGGCTTTCGGTGCTGCTTCCTGCTGGGCCACATGAACTCCTCACAGCAGGTGCTGCTGCCAAGTGCTTGGATTGCTGGCTCGCTGGCCTGCCTTAGACTTCCCCTCCGGCCATCATCTTCAACGTTGGTCTTGTTTGCAAATTTGAAAAATCGATTGTTCACAACGGTTACCACTCGACGGAACTTCTTTCGTTCCCTCTCTCTCTTTTTCGTTGCGATTCCACATGGAGCGGAGATTGATGTTGCGATCGTAGCTCGATCGGATATCGGGGGTCCACCATCGCGACGTCCCACCTGCATTCGAAAGCAGAGCAGAGCGTGTACGGTGGTGTTCGGCAACTTTCTAACTTCTACCTCGGCGAATCCAGGAAGTGGAGAACCGTAGCGCGCTCCCCGGACACACTTGCGGCACTTTGGAGTGCCCTCCGGAAGAACTCCTCCCTTTTCGGGGGAACCAAGGCGTGGTGGGATTTAAATGGTAGATTAAGTCTCATTAATAAATCCTTCCCCATAGTGTCCCGCAACAGCCCAGAGGCCCAGCTGGTTAATTATGCCAATTCAGCTCCACACATCACGCGCGACTCCATATGAGGTCGCTCCAGTTAGAGCTCCATCCACAGTGATTCACATCATATCGGGGCTTTAGTTTTCCGGTTCCCTTTACTTACCGCCACACTCTCACTCACACACCATCTTTTTCTTCTTCTTCTTTACTTTTGCAGATTTGGCAGCGATTCGTAAGATACTGGAGAACGAAACGGGAGGCGCCCTCTGCCCGAGCTGTCAGATGCCGTTCGATAAGGGCAAGAAGAGGAAGCTGATCGATGCCTGCGGCCACGAGCGGTGCTACTCGTGCATGTTCCGCAACGAAGCCTGTCCGCACTGTCTGGCGCAGAGCCGTGGTGGCACGGCAACACACCAGTCCGGGGTTCAGCAGGTTCAGCGCACCGGGATCATGCATCAGGCGGACATTGATAACGGTAAGCCCAGGGTGTTTGGGAGTTTGCAGAAGAATTGTGTTTTGTATTTTTCAATCATCATGCCAGTACATGGAGTTGTTGACTTATTGTGAAGTTATAGACTTACTGAAGTTGTCAAGACCACTAGGACAATATTGTCCAAATCAAGTGAAGTCAATATCCATTCATAATCAGTTTAGTTTCTCCTTGTCCAGATTATAATATATTAGCGATAAATGCGTGAGATAGAACCGTCACATTTACGTGCGCTTCTCCGATTTTTTGGACCTGAATCCTGGTTTCTCCAAATTTCTGGGACCAAAATCTCATATTGTGGATGGTAGAACATAGAAAGTACATTGGTCTATATTCTTATATTTTAGACGACATCTTATAGTTTGATAACTAAAAGGTTGAAGTTCTAAAGATATTACAATTCTGAAATTGTAGACTTTATATAACCGCGGATGAACAGTAACAAAAGGTTCTATTTAACAAATAGCAACTTCCTGCAGGACACTAGACTTGAACTGAGTAGTTCCAGTTATGTTCGAGAATTCCTTCTCGTGTTTCCGAATGTGTGGAACTAGCAGCTACACTTGTTGGAGACAGAGTCTATACTTGATGAAACTTGAATTACTTCATTTAGACAATACACGTTGGATACTGGATATTACTTTAAACCGAGAGGAACAAAAAACAACAAAGCCAGTATTCCCTCCTTAATGGTCCGAATGGATTGTAGTTCAATCCTGCAAAACGAACCACAGGACTTCATCGCTCCATCAATTTCCACTCCATCGATACTCACTCACTGACGGCGTACAAGATCACCTCGATCGCCGTTCTCAATGAATTGCCCGCCATCAGTGCCACAGTGATGTCTTCGAGTGTCCCAGTACCCTAGTTCCTCCTCATCACTCCTTAATCGACTACCGCAGTCATTACCGCCCGTCCCTCAACGTTCATTTGGCGTCCTCCTGCGCCATTCGGCGAAGCAAAAGTGATCAAAAGTGAATGCTTGCCGTTGCGCGCGATTAAATCGAAGCAAAATATCTTTATTACCTCACTTTCGGGTTCGGGATTTTGAGTCCTGTTAACACCTCTCCCGATCATCAGCAGTGCATGTTGCTCGGTGTTGCACCTGCACCACAGCTCCGGACGCCGCCTCCCGGACACCGCTTCCTTTCTCCTCCACCGTTTGCATCCATCACGAAAGACGGATGGATGGACGTGAGTGTCGGGCGGCAAACTCCCTTTGAACTGTCCGGGGTTTTTGTTCGGCCAATCAAACCGCTGCATAGCCCCATCGCTCGTAATTGGGTCGTCACCGTGGCCTTGTGCCGTCACCATCGTCGTCGTCGTGGTCGTTTGCTCGATTCTCCATCGCCGTGAACATGAATCCCGCCAGTTGACACCTATCCCTATGGTTGACTGATGAACTTTTCGATCGTTTTCGCACTCTCCAATCCCCGCTCACGCAACCTTTCCCTCCCTCCCGGTTTGATACTCGATATCCTGCGCCCAGGATTAGTATCGGTTAATTACGGAATCGGAATCGGCGCACAACGAATCTGATTGGTCGGGAAGGGTGCGAACACCTCGGAACACGGACACGTGGTCCAGACGGTCGTCAGTTTCGTTTTCTCGCTGGCGCTCGCTGGCCTCGGCGTCACTTTCCGTCGACATTATGACAATTCATCGACGGAGGAGTGCGAGTACCAGGCCCCGGGAAAGGCGGAAAAAGGAGGGACTGTGGGTGCGAGGGATGGAAATTAATTTCGCGTTTTATTTCCTCGATGCTCGATGACGCCGACCAGATAAGAGAGAGAGGATTGGTGGTGGTGGGACGCGTTTTATGAGCTGCATTTACTTTTCTTTGCGCAATCTGCGTGCACCGTTAAAGCGCGCTTGACCTACTGCGCGCGCTCCCCACGTTGGTTGATCAAGTGTCAACGCTTTTGATGCCGAGATATGAGTTGGCTGACAAGGGGCTGGAACCCAGCCCAGTCTTTTTCGGTGAACTTTTGCGCGAAACGCACTTTTTTGCGTCGAAATCAAAGTACCAGAGGTGGCAGGGGGGGAGGGGGCGCCTGGCACTGGACCTGCGGTATTGACGTGGTTCCATCGTTTACGACGCGAGAGAGAGAGAGGCATAAAACTTTTAATTTGCCAGCCGTTAAAATCAACCCAACATAACATGCACACATATACACACGTGGTGGTGGTGATCGTTGGGTGGGCTATGGACTCCCCTCTCGAGGACGAGTACAGTAGCTAAAGTGCTATAGTTATAGCGCTTCTGTGCGGTCGAAAGAATGATTTTTCTTGTTTTTTGGCTCTCCTCTCCTCTTGTCCCAATAACGAGTCGACGAGTGAGCGTCCATCCATCCATCCATCCGACATTCGACCGCAACGCGACATTTGTGCAATTAGCGCTCGGATACGTTTCAATTTAATTACAGAAGCGCTCATGGCCGTGTTGGTTTGTGTTCTAAATCTTTTACGCGCGGGAATGGTAACGACCGCCCGCCCGGTGACCTTTCCCCTGGATGGTATTTTGATTCGTTCGATTCGTTCGTTTGTCACAGCAATTTAAATAGCCCACTCGCTCCACGCTCATCCTTGCCAAATAAGGCATAATAATGAAATCATATGCGATGTTTCACTGGCAAACAGGACGAGGATAAGATAATCGGACGCGCGCGATCGAATGTACATGCCGGCTGTGATCGTCGCTGGAAGGTCGTCCGAAAAGTGGCTCCGAATTTGATACACAGGGCAAGCATATTCCAATTTATGATGCAAATAAATTGGCCGATTTGCTCGTCCGTCAGATCGAGTTTTTGTGCGATAGAGACCATTGGTCACCGTCTTGTTCCTGTTCCGTTCTTTCAAGCATCTCTTCCTCGCAAATAATCCATTTATCCATTCAACCCACGCTCACACACATATACGCACACGTTGATAGAGAAATGGATTGTAATCTGTTAGCCATTGACTACTCGCTAACAAGGGGCGGCAGAGGAGGTCGGTAATCAATGGAATGAACGAAAGAGCTCACTGCGAACTCGACAAGCGACGAACCTGAGCACCGGCATCACATGGTCACAGTGTTGGATCGCTCGCGCCCCCTCTCGCTCGCTTTGCGGCTCGCTTCTGTTCAGTTCGCTCGTAAATTATGAGATTTGTGCGAAATTTATTAATCCGATCGTCACGTGTGTAAGACCGGCAGCTCCTGGAGGGGGAGCGTACCTGGGAGAGCCCCAAAGCCTTCCTTATCCAAGCCACCAGCTTGTCACGTCTTATTTACGGGATTTCTCCTTTCCCACTCCCAGCGATGCCAGGAGTGGTGGAGCGCGCACGGCCAGACGCGATCGTCGTTTTTGCGGATCGCGATCGTTACTATCGGGCTCGAAATCGACCGCTCTGAGTCGAGACGACGATCATCGAACCGTCGATTTCACAAAACAGAACCACACAAATCTGTAGCGATGTACATCACACAAATCTGTAGCGGAACGCAATCTGTAGCGATCGTGAGTGACACATTGATTTATGTGTGGCTGTGTGCTTTCGGGGTCCAAAACACTCATAACTCGCCGCTCAGGGTCACAGCGCAGGGATAACGGGATGCAGACCACTTGCACTCGCGATCGCATCACCACATATCTGCATCCTGCACCGCGCATTGCTGATAGTCAATTTGTAAAAAGCATTCCAACCGTCGCCCCGCTTGGAAGGGAAGGGATTTTCAGTTTTGTAAATGGACTTTTTACTAAATGACGTCCAGGTGGGAAGGAAAGGGGATAAAGGGCCTTTCCATGCGCCGCTTTTCGAGCTCCACTCTGGCGGATTTTGTCGTGAGGAATGAAAACGGCGACACGCAACAGAGACGCACATTCGTTCCGGCTTTCGTTCCGGGCTCCGCGAAGCTTTCGGGCCTCCCCCGAAAAGTGATGACTATCATTTGGGGGCCATCCCCCCCATGCACCATCATCTCGCGGTGGAACGTGTGGCGCGTGAGCTACGGTGGTTGCATTTGACATTTCCCTTTGTCCGTCCGTCCGTCTGTCTCCGTCGGCCACGGACGCAGACGCGCTTCCCTTTCCGAGTCTCGCGCTACATTGGGTGTGTAATCGGGTGTCATTCAGTCGTGAAAAACCGATTTCCAAAGATTTATTTATTGGTCGATCGTGGCCCGTACCCAACCCGGTTGTTCGGTTGATATTTATTTTGTTGACGCATTTAGTTTGCCATTTCGTTGCGCTTGATTTAACATCTTTCTCGGCGCAGAGAAGAGGCCCCTCAGAGGGCCTCTCTGTGGCTGTCTCTGGTAGGTGTTACGGACCCACATTCACGACAACGAACGGTTTTCACGGATCATTACCCGTACGGCGGTTACGTTATGGCATACGATGGCACACCATTTCGTGAAAAAAGACCCTGAGAAGGGTGAGAAGCTTCTGGAAGCAATTTTTGGTTTTCGATTTTATGCTCCATCGTTGTTCCAGCCCCCCGAGGGGGGGCACCCCAGAACAGTTAAATCTCCTGCAGCAACAACGTGCAGCGTCCATATTGCGCCGTGCGCGGTGCCACCACCATTTACATGTCAAGACATCTGACGAGATCATCGTCATCGAATGACTAGAGTGACCTCATTTTGAAGCCCTTTTTTTTCTTCCATTTTTTTTTTGCTGTCCTTCGGGTGGCAAGTGTGTGCGAGAGCAGATTTGGCGTGCAATTGGCCAGCACTTACCAGCGGGTCAGCAAGGCCCTCCACTTAACCGTTTACCGTTTTTGTAGCAAAGAACACCCCGTTCTTCGCATAATAAACGTCCATCCGAGACATCAGAACGTACGATTACCGCCGCTAGAACCACGGTGCGGCATCGCCGACACGATGTGGACACACACCGTGTAATTAATCTGTGGAAATGTGTGGCAGCATTTTCCGAGAAGCGAATCATAGCATATGGAGTGTAAGTGAATGGCATTCACGTAATGCGCACTGTGTGCTGTGAGTGCTTAAAGGCTTGGCCCAGGTAACGAGCACCCTTACCGAGCATAAGACAGTGTGCACTCCACACTGCGCTTGCGGCACACAACAGCACTGTTTCTTTGCTCTCCGGTCCGCTTCAGGGGTTCTACTTCCATCGTTACAGTCAAGTAAACGTCGCCGTCGTCGTCGTCCTGGTCGTGGTCGTCGTGATTTGCAAGAATGTTTCATAAAATATGCTTATGCGCACCGCGAGAGCACCACTGACAGCAACCGTACGCAAATGAGAGTGCAGAACGAGCGGCCGCTGAAGCTAATGGTTTGCGAGCTCGATCTATTGGTTTCGGGTCCGCAAGTGATCTGGTTTTAGTGCTAGTCGTTCTTTGGTAGGATCGGTTTTCCGGACAGCCGCCGAGCGCATATCAACGACGAGCCCACGATTTATGAGCAAGCGGACCAAGCGCCAACCCAGGGACCTCATTGTCCCTCTCGATCTGTGGTGAGGTCGGTGTGATTGAAAGACACGTGCTCCCTCGAGGGCCCAAAAGGGGAGCGGCTGCATTATGTGTTGCCATTATGGTGAGTTCTGGTTTCTGCGCACCTCTCGGGTGCCTCGGGAGCCAGACTTGCTCGCCCATATATGGTCGCGATGCTGCTCGCGTACGGTGTGTCCCCGGGGCCGCAGCGATCAAAGCAGCAATTGTTGGTTACCAACGAGAGCGAGGAGGACCACAACAACCTTCAGCGTCCACTAATCGTATCACGGCTACTGTGCTGCTGCCATGGATGGATTGATGATTAGTAATTGTATTACCACCGAACCTGAGGCGGCGGCAACAGGCTGCTGGTTGGTTGGTTGGTTGGTTGGTTGCGAACAGCTGGCAGCCAAGACCATGGGGTCGCCATGACGACGTCGCTCGGCGATCGACTTATGAAACCCTTACCAGTGTGTGGACTTGCGAATATTGAACCAATCGAAAGAGACCGAGAGGGAATGTCAGTCGAATGAATGTCTAAATTCCGATCCAATCCATCGTAACCAATTATTAAGGTTTCGTTTGTCGGCATTTTTGCCATTTCCGCCAAACAAGAAACAAACAATCCGGTGCCACGGGCGCCAGTGGGCGGAAGGTAATTTCCCTTTCCCAACGCGGAGCCTCTTTTGTTTATTATTTGGTTTCTTTCTCGAGAGCCCATTCCATCGGCGACTGATTAGACCAACTGACAATAATACCCACTGTGGGATGTTGTAAACATCAGCTCTATGCCTCATGCATGCATTACTTCCGTTCAATAACCCTAACTCAACACATCTTTTTCACGTTGGCAAGCGGGTTTTCCATTTCACTGAGTTCCTACATCAGTTCCTGCAGTGAGAACTGTGAAACTGCGTCTACATGATAGTTGAGGGGTCCTCGGGAGATCTTTTGCTCAAAATGAGCTCAGTTTTTACTTTTCTTTTTTATCAAATAAACGTCATCGTCTAGTTGGTTTGTTGACGATAGCTACGTGACAGTTTTCACGGGCAATTTGTATGGAGGTTGGATATTTGAGAGTTCTCAAAGCGAAATTTTTCCCAGTTCTCGCTGTCGTCTAGACTCAGTTTGAGATCTTTCACTTTGATAGATTGAGAACTTGCCTACTCCATATACATCCACCATGAGGACTTTCATGTACGTGTAGAAGCTGAAATTGTTAAGAAGATCGCGAAACGCACCCGAAAAGAAATCAAGCCAATGCAAACAAATGAGTTTCTTCAGCATGACGGTGACGTTTCTGCAAGTGATTGAAAATTTAGCTCAGTTGGGCTCAGTTTGAGCAAAATTTCGCACAGTTCTCAGTGAAAACGTTCAAGTGTCGTGTAGCAACTCGGTCACAAGCGATACTCTGGAATGTGAAAACGGACAAAGGAAACTCGGGGACGAGGCACATGGCCTGTCAAGCTGTTCCGGCGCACCTTCTCGCAGAAAGCACGCTGTTTACGCAGCCTGCATTTTGGGACCAATTATATGCAAATACCATCATCATTAGGACTGCGACAAGTACGATGCACCATCCCATTCCATACACTATTATCATCATCATCATCATCATCATCGACATCGACGTTTGTTTGTTTCATCTCGATCGTTCCTCCCTTTCGATCTCGATCGACTCTCGTGCTTTTTGGGAAGCACGAGAGGCATTCTCAAATGGGGCTGATGGATGCTTAACACCTCCCGTGGACCCGTGTGACAGAACTGACAGAACAACGTGTGCCATTTGACACCTTCTCGCCGGGTTGCGATCACGACGATCAGCCAGCTTCCCCTTTTTATGCGTCTTTTAAGTGTCTCAAGCTTGGGGTTATTAGCAGTGGCGACCACCGCTTCTGGTTCGTTAACTCTTTCGCCCATCAAACACGCGCTCCAGTTTAGAAGCTCGCTCTCCCTTTCGCCATCGATCGGATGACCGATCTGCGACGGCGATCCGCGCCCCTCGCCCGCGCTTTTCTCGAAGGTGTGAAGATATTAATCGATGTTTCGATGTTCCCTCTCATTCCTCCCACAACAGATATGCTGTCCTCGAATGGTGCCATCTATCAACCGCTGAACCGTAAGATGCAGAGCGCCGGTAACAGCAGCTACGGTAGCAGCAGCCATCTAATGTCACCGCTGGGATCACCGCAGCCCCAGAATCGCTCCCAGCTGCGAACGAACGGACACTTTGCGTCGATCTATCAGGTAAGAGGAACGCACGAGATCTCCTGATCGATCCTTTCCAGGGGCACTAAAGCAGCGAAAACAAAAAGTGGGTTTATTGCTTAATTTCCCTTCCAGCGCCCCAAAAACAGGACAATGGGAATGTGTCTCTGGGTTGAGGGGGGACGTTTAAGACGATTGAGACGTTTTCGATGCTTTATGACCAACAATTTTCAGCCATTATCATAGGCCACACCAAGTAACCTTGCCAGGAGGGTGCAGGTGAACCGGGGCGACCGAGTGAGCGCAATTGATTTATGGTCTGGCCCGGCTGTTGTGCTGTTTGCTTAACCTTTATGCTTTCCGAGCACGGGGATGCAATTAAAAGCTCTTTCGCTCGTCCAAATTATACATTCGTCCTGGGGCGTCTCGTCACGATCGCGCACACCCATGCTACGATGGTGGCTCACTCACTGCTGGAACATATTTAATGCCCGATGACGACGACGACGATGACGATGAATTCGAAATTGATATAATTCATTCCCTGAAAAGACACACAGTTCAAGGCATTTGATTGACACCTCGACCGGTGACAGGTCGGATGATGATGAACTGGCGGCCACCAGTGGTAGTGGTGACTGTCCGACGAGAAGGGATTCTATTAAAAACCCACCACGATAGCACGTTCCATGGGCACAATCAACGCTAGCTGCTGGCGACGAACTGTTTAATACACCAGCCAAGCCAGAGCCTGTTAACGGCGCAGTGTGCCAGCTAATTAAGCTAGAGGTCACCGTGTCACAGCATCAACAGCAACAGCAGCGGCAGCAATGGGCACATCATCATCATCATGCTGCTAGTGCCACCGGTGATCGGGTTTCGCGAACGGACCTCAACATTTATCAACATGTGGTGACCGTGTCGTGAAACTTTTGATTGATATATTTATTACGGAACCACCGGAACGTGCAGACCAGGCGCACAGTCCGAGATACCCGAGTTGTGTCGCGGGACATTTTCACCGTCAGCACCACCAGCGCAGTGCTTGAAGGACACGGGATCGATCGATCCTGGTACCGCGAAATGTACCGCAAATCTGACATTTTTTCTCCACAAACGATGCTCGTTTGTTCGATGAGCTTTTATGCGCCACCAATTAGGCCGCCGCCGGTGGTGGTGCTGCTGCTTGTTTGTCGTTCGGTATACACCGGACCAGCGCCTTGATTAGGACTGATGCTCCTGGACGGACCGACGGATGGACGGATGGACGAGAGCGCGAACATGACCTAGACACGTTTTTCGTGTGTTTTTTTTTTCGGTGATTTTTGTTGTTTTGGCTCTGAGGTCCATCCGCATCATCGTCGATCCGTCCGTCCTACCTTTTGCTTTGACTTCGACGCTCATTGGGCACAAGGTTACGAGATGGATGGAGAGAGAGAAAAAAAAACAGATCGACAGCTTACGAAGACTTTTTTCTTTGTGTGAAGCTCACACTCCCTCCCATCGTATGTCTCTCTTGCTCTGTCGGTCTATCGGAGGAGTAGTATCTCCGTCGTTGTAATGATCGCCAGTGACGATGACAAGCATTGGCAGCAGGTGTGCCACGATCATCGAAAGTGATGTTACGACATCGCTGTTTGTTGGCACTTCTTTCGGGGTGCATCCCACAGTGGCACACAGTACTGTGTCTTTACTTGATGTGAGTCTGTGTCAGAACTGACCATAATCAAACATTATGCTGCCCGCGCTCGAAGGGTGTCGGCTACAACGCCATAAACCAACACAATCACCACACGAGGTCGACATGAATGCGATCGATTGCAATGCAACGCAGCAACAACACAGCTTTCTTCCATCATAACCTCGATCATAAATAGGCGATCGAGGTGGACAATAAACTTGTTCAGACAACGGCACCACCACCAGGGGTGATGCATTTAATTGTGCGCGAGAAGCAATCGGTGTCCTTTGGCGTGCACCAACAGGATCCACAAGTTGGATTACACAATAGCTGCCCGTTCGAGCCAATCAGAATGCTGTGTCCAAATACTGCGTCAACTCGCGATCGCTTAGTGCTCGACGCTTTGAAGTTCAAGGCGTCACCACCACCGTAGAGCCTCCACCAAGGATTGTGTCCCCGGGATCTGGGGGAATATCAATAAAATTGCTTCTCGACACTCTCTCTGCATTTCGTCAGACGTTTTTTTTTTGCTCCGGCTCCGATGAGGTCTCCAATCCCGTACAACATTTATTGATATATTGCTCCCGCGTGAGGCGAGGTTGATTGTTCGCATCGAGGTTCGCGTAACCTTCAATGTCGCACAACAGCACCACCACGTGGTTTACAGGAATGTCTTATTGCTATTCCTGTCCCTCCCCTCGGCCCTGGCGATGGGTGGTAATTGAAACGTAAACCACCCCAACCAAAGCACTGGCCCACGGCTCGATTCGTGACCGCACGCTGTGTCCGCAGTGCGTTCTGATTTTGATTATGCCGCAAAGTTGGTGTGTCCCTGTGTGTGTGCGAGTCGGGTGTGCTTAATTGATCTCTGGCACGGCATTGACATGCCGCCACGGTGACAATCCGTGTGAGAGTGGTGCCTGTTTCGGTTCCCAAGCATCGAGCGCGACACTCCTGTCGTCGTCGTCGTCGTCGTCGAAATGGTGAACGGTGAAAATGGCGAAAGGCTCTGCCGCGCTGCTCCGTTGCATGCGAGATGCTTCCCGAGATGCAAGCGGTTCGGTTCGGTCATAAATTAATTACCTGCCAGGGACCATAGACCACGCCATGCTCTTCGGATGGTTTCTGGTGTCGCCCCCCGGGGGGGGTTTTTAATCGTCCACGTGGCTCTCAGACACGGCATGAACCCTCCAGGATCTGAACCAGAACAAGGAAGGACGGACAAATGGGGGTTCAAATGGCATCACGGGTTGACGAATCGTTTGGCCACCCTTTCATGTCAGATGCAACCGGACGGCCGGAGTTATGTCACACCAGATCTGTGTTGCCGCGATGGTGAGCACACCACGAGCAGCACGATTTATCATGCACGAACACCGGAGGATCGCATGATCGATTCAATTCAACTTTTAAAGAGAGCTAAGGTTCCAAACAATTTTTGAAGATTTTTTGTGAAAAAATATTCCGTTTTAATTTTCCATCTGGATGTTACATTAAGGGGAGACTTCGGTATTTTCGGGCCAAAAAAAGGCCCTTTTTGGCGATTTTTTTGTGACGTAACCATTCAACTTTATTTATGCAAATAAATGGCATATTAATCAACAACTTTTGAAGAATATTTGATATACTTTTGAGCAAAATTCAGGTACTAACTTTTTCATGGCATCAAATTTTGGTAGGCGTGTCGACGAAAAATTACTTTTTACGGTGTCCATCGTAGCGACATGACGGATCATCTGAAACATACAAATCGATATTCGTTAGAAAGTTAAAAATTTATCTTGGTAACCCCGGAGAGTTTTTGTTGATATTCCAATTTTTCGATTTTTGGCAGATTTTTGAAGTTGAAAAAGAGATGCTTTTTGCGATTCTGCCAAAAAAAAAGAGCTTTACAGAATTGTTTTAAAAAAAGTATAAACAATTTTAATGATCTCTCGACGGGATTACATGGCAAAAAGTGTGCGATTATGTGTTAAAAATTTCAAATCGATCGGCCCAGTATTTTTTACGGTACGATGGGCACCGACTTTAAAAACGTTGGTTTAGGGAAACGTTCTTCAAAGTAGCGGGCTGCATGGAGCCTTGTATGAAACGCGGATTTTCAAAAATCTGTATCTTTGTCAGTTTTTCTTCGATTGATCCAACATTTTTACAGAATACTCTTGAAAAGATTAGCTTTCAGGAAAAATGTTAAAAATATGTGTCACAAATAAAAATTAAATACCGAAGTCCCCCCTTAAACTACAACATTCCTATAATATGTGATTGTATTTTGTGAAGGATTGGTTAAAAACTACTTCCATGACATCAAATTTAAAAAAGCTTGTGTGCAAAAATGTTATTTTTTCTTCGTAGCCGCGTGGACTGGCTCATTTGAGATACGCAAATGGTTATTCTTTTGTGAGATTATAAATTTGACCACGTTTACTCAATTTTTGGAAGCATTTTGATGTCGACAAAAAGTGCTTTTTATAATTTTTCTGAAGAAAACGAATGGAGAAAAATATTCAAAATAAAATATCAGCATTTTTAATAAAAACTCGACGGGACAAACTGGAAAATAGTACCCAGAAGGTGCAATTTCTTCAATTTCAAATTTTTAATCGATCAGTTCAGCAGTTTTTTAATGAAACCGCGGGTCATAGTGAAATGAGCCACGTATGAGGAACAAATTTTCAACAATCAATTTCTTAATAAATTTCAATTCAATAATTCCAAAAAAAAATTACACAATACTCCTGAAAGGATCAGCATTCATGAAAAAAATGTAAAAAGTAACTATCTCGAAAAAACAATCCTCAGCTCCCCTTACGCTACCTTCACTTACGTTTCATTGCACTGTCCGCACCCGGGGCCACACCAAACCATCGAATCGGATTAGCACCGATCGAAGCCCTGCGCACCAACTAGCCAAAAATTGATTCTCAACATTGAGCCAAAGATTGGCCGCTGTGTGATGGGCTTTCAGCATAACACCGCGGTGGCCGAGCAAGCATTGATTACCGGTTCTCCATATCCTTCATCGGTGTTACGGTGCTGGAGTGATCGAGCTCACCGTGTTCACCGTCCCCCCAAATAACTTGTTCATCATTTTTGGGAGGGCTCCAATTAAGGGGTAGCTGTGGCCGGCACAGGCCCACTTGGGGTTTCACTTTCCGATTCATCTCATCGGAGCGTCAATCGGCGCGGGAAGAACCGACAGTGCTCTATGTGTGCCGCTAATGGAGAAGGACCCTAATTTAAGGTGACCACCGCGCACACCGTGGCCTCGGGGAGACAGAGACCATCAATCGTGAAGCGCAACGCAACGCAACGAACGGTTAGTTGGTTAGGTCGATCAGGTCAGTTAGGGTTGAGGTGCCTTTTCTCGTTAGCACACAAGCCAGGAGGCTACCCCCATTGGGACCCCAGTCCACTGGTCCGTTACTGGTGGTCACCTCACATCATTGGCGGCAGTTAGTACACGGAGTTGAGGGCCACCAACGAGCGAACGAGCGACAGGCAAACGAAGCGAACGAGCAAATTAGAGGCCGCTCACCTGGCTTGTCCACTACGACTACGGGGGGGTTGTCTCACGGCGGCCAAGGGGCTGACGGATGGAAATTATGATCCATTACATCAATCAGCGCAATGGCGCTCGCACATCGCGCAGTAGCACCTTAAACCACCTCCGGAGACCACCGTCCAATGTGAAAGGTGTTGAAACCGGAACGTTCGACCGTCCGTCCGTCCGTCCGTCCGTCCGTCCGTCCGTCCGTTGGTGTTTTGCGTGATGTGTGCGAGTGGTCGCGCGGTCCCAATACAACGATCGTCGATCGTCATTTTGCCCGATGTCGTCTGCCTCGTTATTGACGTTCTGACCTCCACTCCCGTCAGCCGGCCATGTTGGTCAAGCTCCAGTCGAATACGTATAATGACCGAAGCTTATGGTGCAGCGTCTCCCTGTTGCTGCTGCTGCAGCCACGACCATTACTAATCGTCGCAAACGTGCATTCGGTTGCATTAGAATGTACTGGCCGCTCCAGCCAGGTCCCCATCATTCGTGGCGCCATTTTCACGATCACGAATACCACATCAACCGGATGCTGACGGGGACGGCTGCATGATTTATGATGCAGATGTGCAGACCACCACCACGGCACGGCGTGGCCACGGTGTTCACGCTCTGGAGTCCGTTTAGAAGATGATGCACGAACCGACGTGCAGTTTGGAAAACGATTAGTCCGACGATCGCAATCGAATTGCAACCGATTCCTCGCTCCCTTCGGTCGGTTTGGATTTTGATTTATTACAAATTCGTGTTCCGGTTCTCAAGGTCCACAGGCCAGTCAGCTCCAGCTCCAGTCCGCAACATTCAGACAACAAAACGGCTTCATTTCACTCCGATCGGTCCGATTCGATGGTTGTTGATTTGAACGCAGGCGGCCAATCCACTTCTCTGTGGCCGATGAGTTGAATAAGGCAAATAGTCGGGGAATAGAGGAGTTGCAGTGCGTTGCATAACGCTCGTCGCAAGCATAAAGCGCGTACTCCAACCTCCCGGTCCCGGCCCGGCGGTACTCCATTCAATCGTCTGATGATCGATGATCACGGATGATTGCAACACGGATCCATCGATCCGTTCTTCTGGCAGGATGGGCTGACTGACTGACCGCTGGTCTGTATAATTTAATAGCAGCTGAAACACTCGCCATCTTGACATGTTTCGAGTTCCGTGTCTGTGCGCGATCCGTGGTTGTGCAGCTGTCAAAGGACCAGTAGGCTTTATCGTCCAGCACACGCGCCTCAATCCAATGACGATGATTCATCGTACCACATACGATCAATTATAATGAAGACGATCCTCCCCAATGAAAAGGGGGCGGGAGCTTTCCTCCTCGTTGCCCTATTTGAGTGCCTCTCGTCCTTACCATTCTTGGATGCGCTTTCTTTGCGCCATTCCAGGGCCAATCCCTTCACCAGCACCGCCAGCGGGAGTCCCTTTTTTGGGGCGACATGCCCAAACCGGTAACCGGTAGCCACCGGTAGCCATCGACTGCCGACTGTTCCGGTTCTATCACAGTCGCACCACGTATGGCGACAGCTCTGTTTGTTTGGTTTTTGCTTCTCGAAGATGCTTTTGATTTCCGAAGTAGGTGAACCGGCTGGGAACACCCTTTCCGGGATGAAGATGGAAATCTATAATTGGACTTCCAGCCAACCAGCCAGCCAGCCGAGCCGGTGATGGCTTTAATGGTTTCTCGATTTGGACTCTCTTTGCGCCGCACTGGTTGCCACTGATGTTTTTTTTCCTACCTGCTACCCGGCGTGCTGGCCTGGCCTGGTGAAGAAAGTGGACAACGGAAGCCCCGGCTGTCGATCTCCCTCGAACGACGGCTTCTGCTTCTGTCATTATCGGCAGCCAATTTGGTGTGCCCGAAATGAGCTCTGCTGCAAGTTCCAATGCAACACAGACACACAAAACAGGGAGTACGATGTGGTGGTGCAACAGAAGGACGGATTGGTGACGAAAGTGGCCCAACAATCATCGGACTCTGTCCGGGCGTTTTGTGTCGCAGCCTCGAGCGCCCATCGCACGTCGCCGCATCCGTCCAGCTGGCTTTTAATCGTTTCCAGACCAAACGGGGCCAACTCACTTGGCCTCTGGTTAACACGGCTACGGCCTTCCATCCCATACTACTCCGTCTGTTTATCTTGTGACGAACGTTTTTGCGACCAAAATTAACCGCTCCCCAAACTGGCGCCATGCAAAGCCAGCGAGAGGGAAGAGAGAGAGGCGTGGTGGAGCAGATAATTCCTGGCTATGTCGCATGGACACCACACCGGTGACCGAGCGAACGGCCAGTTGGCCGCGGCTGTGTTAAATTGTAAATTGTCGTCAATTTTCCATTTCCATTTCGCGGACTTGCGTTCGGACTCGCTACGTGGCTCTTTTGGTTGGTGGTGGTGCTGATGATGATGATGATGATGATGATGACGCTCTCAAAAGGACAGCGATCGTTTGTTGGCTTAACTATAGGTCGGTCTAGGCGCTCGTTGCTGGCCATCCAACAGAAACACACTGTTGTGGTTATCATCCTGCTAATGCAACGGAACGAAATCGCTCGATCGCTTCCAAACCGAACGATGCCTTGGATCCTTGGCTGTGAGTGACTGCTGAGTGTTGCTTCATATGCACCCTCCGGACACCGGTCAGTTCGATTCCCCCGGAGTGTCGATGAGTCACGACCTGGCATGGCAAGGGGGGTTGATCCATCGATCGTCTGTGGTTGTCGAAGAGCGCAGAACCCAGCACCAGACAGGCCGCAGGCAACCTGACGTCTATAATCGGTTTACATTGGATTTGGTTGCTAGAGGAGCTCTTGCGACACCCTCTCAGCCGTAAAGGTTCTGCTGAAGAAGTGCTGGTACCTTAGCCTGTTGGTTGCTTTAGTGTGGTCCACCAATTGACACTTCATTTGATGCAAGTTGGTCAACGATCGTGACGCTTTGAACCATCTGATTTGTTTAATTCGTATTTTAAAATAATATTTACCGATCATGGTGATCGTAGGATCGTTAAAGAGATCTTCAAGAGATACCCTAACGTCCTATTGGAGCACATGTGACTCGATCGACAACAATTACAGGGTGTACGATAAAAAAAATGAGAATGTTTTCATTGCTCTGTTTTGAATTTGTTTTCAACACCAGTATGGCATTATGAGGAATTGGTGTTTTCGTGAGATTCATATCTATCAAATATTGTATACAAAATAGTCGTGCAAAAGTTGTTTGTTGGAAAAAATGAAAAAAAAAAAAAAAAAAATGTTGTTTGGTGGGAAAAAAGGCGACAGGTGTCGAGTTTGCTTCACGCGCAAGAAAAATCTCATAGAAATAACAGCGGTTCTCGGACGCAATCTTGACATTGTTTACCGGATTGAACATTCTATTCATGAAGGACCAAGGCCTAGGAAACGATCGGAGAGCACTGAAAAAGTGATAAGATCGGTGAGAGCAAAAGTTAAGCGAAATCCAGTGCGATCCATACGAAAGCTTGCAAAAGAGACGAATATCTCAAGATGCTCCATGCATCGGTTGGCCAAATATGACCTAAAAGCATCCTCTAGAGCTAGGGTGAAGTGCAATTTAATAGTTGAATGGATAAAACATCTCTGATATGAGCGATCGATGCATTTCTTGACAGTTTTGAAGACGAAGAAACCGAAACGAATTCCCGCACGAATGGGCTCATATCGCTCCTAAAATCTAAGGATGTTTCAGAGAACATAAAATTCAAGTCCGCTTTCGAGATCCCCGCTGGAATAATGATGTTTGGAGCAGTTGTCTCTAACGGTTTGAAAATGCCTTCAGTTTTGGTAAAATCCCATATTAAAATGAATATTGATGTGTATATCATTTTTTTTTAAGAAACACGTTTTATTATCGATTAAAGCAAACTTCGACACTATAAAAAATGTTGAGTTTCAGCAAGATGGAGGCCCCTGCCATACGTCTAAACGGACTCAAACATGGTTGAAGAAGAATATGAATTTTTGGCCGAATGATTTATCCTCAAAGAGGTCCTAGATTAAATCGGTTGGGCTAATCAATATGGGAGTTTGTTCGGCCTGAGACCTGTAAATCGTCACACCATACACGGTTGGCTTGCTGAAATCGTTTCTCACTAAACCCTGGTCTTCTAAGTTGGACTACTATGTCACCAAGGGTTTTCTCGAGTTCATAACCGCATGGAGAAATTAATTAAGGAAGCAGGCTGACAAATCCACTAATTTTGTTTGTTTTTGATATACAATGAAATATAGATCCAATTTAGATATGTTAAAACAGTACAAAACCAACAAAAAACTTAACTTTGATAAAGGATTTTCTCTTTTTTTATGGTACACCTATACGTCGAAGTAATGAAAAAAGCAAACAAATTCCTCATTATCAGACTGATCATCGAAAGATGCTACATCTTGGATTTAATATGATGATCCAACCGCGTCAAGTTACTCTCTTTAATAATCGTTCAAGCACTGATATCAATTGAATCCTTGAAACCTCCTCGATACAGCTTCTATAAGCAATCATTTGTAAAGGTCCATGACCATGATAGCAACTTTCACAGTAAAGAAACTTCCTTTGTCTGTCATTTGGCGATTTGCAAAACTTTATTTACGATAGCAGCTGTGATATGCAACTCTCAAACACATACGATCGAGCAGGAAATCGATTGTAAAGAAAATTTCTTCACTTTTTGACAATTTTTAACGTAAACTTCCTTTCCCACCCACACACCTTAACGATCGTTTGTAAACGGCACCGCTTACTATGCACGCACCGTGGTTGCAACTGCGATCATCGACCTCTCTCACTTTAACCCGCGACGCTGCTAGAAACGCTGCTGCAAAGCTCATCTTTATTGCCCAACATAATCAACCAACCAGCAACACAAATCGGCGCACAAAGAGGCTGAACACGATCGCGCAAAAGCCAAGCCTACTGCCAGCCACCATTAATCTGCGATCTCCTTCTACTTTCCCACTTGACTCCTGCAGAATCCCTCCGACGTGCTATCGACGGACCGGTACAAGCTGAAGGATCGTCCACCGAAATGTCCCTCGGGAAAGGTGGAACCGCATTACGCGAGCATCACCACCACGACGACGACGACGACGATCGGGAACGGCAACGTTGGTGGTGTTGGCATCACGAAAGGCGGTGGCCCCCGTTCGGTGGCCCTTAACGGTAGCAGCGAAATCACATCGAGCAGTTGCGCGACCCCACCGCAGAACCGTCGCCGGCTGTTCAGCCCCAAGAATCTCCGCAGCCCGTTCGGCCATCGGCGTACGGCCGCCAACGGTCACACCGACAACTCCACACTCTCAGGTAAGCGCCCGCACTTGATGAACGATCATCCACCGATGATCATGATGATCATCATCCACCTCGCCACCCTCTGCGCCAAGTTCGTGATCGAGCGAAGCTCTCTCTCCCTCTCTCTCGGCGTCCGCTTGATTCCTTGAGACAATGAACCAAGGGGAAAGGATCCTCTTGCAACTACATGCAACTACGCAACGTCTTCTTTAATTATGGAGGACCGTCGACCTCCGCTACCTCCCGCGTAATTACATATTCCCCTTTCATGTGCTCTTATGTGCGTCGCGATCAAACGCGATCCTTGCCGGAGCGCCGGAACAACGTGCTCATAAATTAAACTAAACATTCCAAATCCATCACTTTTCTGGGAATTATCATCGGGAATCATCATCATCGCGTACTACCTCCGACGACGACAACGACGACAAAACGATGACAGGTTTAGCTTCGCTGCTCAATCCGGCCACCTTCCATCGGGCGACGACGGCGGCCGCCAGCAAACTCAGCCGCTCGATGGCGGCTGCAGCATCGGTCGGTTCGTACCACCACCAGCAGCAACAACAACAACCATCATCGTCCGGCATCAGCAAGCGCCAGCGGAACGGGCCTAATGATGGCCATAAATTTCATCGGCTCAGTCTCGGGTCGTCCGCGTCCGCGGTTTTTGGCAAAATCAAATCCCTCTGGACGGCCCAGGCGAGCACGGC
This sequence comes from Anopheles aquasalis, assembly GCF_943734665.1. Classification (NCBI taxonomy): domain Eukaryota; kingdom Metazoa; phylum Arthropoda; class Insecta; order Diptera; family Culicidae; genus Anopheles; species Anopheles aquasalis. The sequence goes on from NC_064877.1 coordinate 48,381,114, forward strand.
CGGCGCGGGATTGAATCAATTAGCAGGCACGCACCCATCCTCCTCCTTTCCTCGTGCCGTTCCGTTTCGTTTGAGTTTGAGTTTGAGTTTGAGTTTTTTTTTTAGTTCCGCGAGTCACACTGAAGACGTTCTGTCTCTGTTTCTGATTCAAATTAGCTTCTTCGTTTTTTTTTTTTGCTCTTTTGTTTTTTTCTTCTTCTGCCTGTTGATTTCTGTTGCTCCTTCGTTTATTTATGATTTCGCGATCGCCAATTTGTTCCTTTGCTGCCTGCTTGGTGTGTGTCTCTGTGTGTGTTTTATGATTTTTAGTTTCGCTAACCCCAAACCAACCAACCAACCAACTAAAAAGTCATCGATCCAGATTTATAGAACCCACAGCACAGGTTCACAAATTTGTCATCCTTAGCATAACGAGAGTGCGATCGCGCAGAATGGGAGTGTTTTGATCGGCAAGCGAGTGTGTGGCATTAAGACACGGTGCTTAGCGTAAGTCGGCTTAAGCAAATGAGCCAAGAGGCGCGCTCCACCATTCGGCGCAGATCAATCGCACCCGAACCGTACCGCCGATGATCGACCGATCAATGAACCGAAATGGGACAAAATGTGTATGCGCGTATGCAAAGTTTAGTGGGTTTTGGAAGGATTTTTATGGCCAGATACAGCCAGAAAGGTCGATGGTGTGGCTGGTTGGTGGTTAGTGGTCATTGCACCGAACGAACCGTTGGCCACCGCACGCACTCGGGGAAGGTGGATTTATGACGAACCTGCCGACGACCGGCCTGGCCTGGCCTGCCTGGTTTATCGTGCTATCATAATGGTTCTCACACAATCAGGTTCTGGTGTACGAGGGTCTGATGGTTCTTTGTGCAGCCAGCATCATCATCATCATCATCATCATCATCGGCTAGTAGGATGAATTGTTATCATCGATCAGACACTCGCTCACTCGCTTTCCTCTCCATTAGTGGCTATTAAATGCTGCAAAAATGACGCAACACACATTATCCGAGGCGTGATTTTGCGCAATTACAAACCGCAAAAAGCCGTGCTCCCTCCACAGTGTCCCTTTGCACTGGGACGATCAGAAAACATAAAATGCACTTTTTGGTGATCCTTTTTACCCTGAAGCAGCGGGGAATGTTATTATAAGGTGCCGTGATTTTAATTGTCTCTTTGGGGTAAGGTGCGATCACTTTAGCGGAGAATTCCGTTGCAAAAGGGGAAATGTCGCAAAGAAATAAAAGCAAAGTCAGGCGTTTCGCTTCAAATTGTTACTATAATTAGGGGCTATAAAGGGAATCGCGATCGCATTCTGGAACAGGAACAGGATGCATTATTGCGAATGCCATGCCGTTTAACTCAATCCTGAATGTAAGCGCAGCGTAGA
>NC_064877.1:48395000-48415000 GCF_943734665.1 Anopheles aquasalis
GGCCGAGAGCCGGATCGGACGTGTTCGGTTTTGTTGCGCTTGGTGAAGAACTAAGGTAAGTTGGGTTGAAATTCTTAAGAATCGAATTAGTGAGCCGTCTAAAGCTCGTGGGAATTAGGGAACCATCTTTAACAGTGAATTGCGTGTCATGTGATTTCTTGAAAAGTGTCTGTGATCTCTTAGGTTCTCGTTGAAAAAAGATTTCGTTCTGCTCCGGATTTCACGTGGTGCCGGGTGCTGTGATTCCGCGAATTCTGCCGTCTGCCTTCTTGTGCCTTCTTGAAGCCTCCAAGAAGGGCTCCAAGGCCAAACGCGTGAGGGATTCAACGTTTTGCCGCGTAGCTTTTAAATTGCGATAGAACACAATTTTACTTAGGTTTGTAGTTTCAGTTTTCTTTTACGTACGCGGTACTGCGTAGCTGGTAAATGGTGCGATGGAGTTTATGGGAATCCACTTGGTCTTTCAAATTATTAGCCGCCTAATGTATATCTTTCCTTATCTTTCTTTATTCATAGCTTAAACAACAATTTCTTGGTCGTGTAACGTGTCTCATCCGCTGGAAATAATGTTGACGATAAATGTTCCATCAATAGCACGCCGCTCCTCTTGACTGTAGCAAGCATAGGTCCTTTTTCGGTGTTTTGTGTTCAATCGTTTAATTTATATTGCCTTATCTTTATTCATAGGTTAAACAAAATCCGCTGAAACTAAATGTTGGCCTTCTGAAGAAGCGGAGAAACAACTTCGGAGCAGCCATCATGACTGGAAGTGAGGTTATGTGCAGAGCTTCAGCATCGGTATGTGAAACATGTTATTTTCAGATTACATAACGCTGTTTAGACATACCTTCCCATGAGTGTGCTCGAAGCGGTGTAATTTGCAATCTATTCTGGTGATAGTTTACCCAACGGATCTTGGTCGATCGCGTCGAGTAGGGAATCTGTAATATGTTACGTACCTCTCTTCGTAGTCGACATTATCTGCGAATTGAAGGCTGTAAAATAGCCAATTTAAAAGTTAAAACAGCCCTGTCTTTTAGCCCTTTTTGTTATGGTATGCTTGTGCATAATCTGAACATGCAAACTATTCCCCGAATATGCCAGGAACAACACGATGCTATACTATACGTGCACATGCATTTTATGAATTCATTAGGCTTAATTAGAGTTATCGGCCCGCGGCACTCGGCAGAGGACTGCCACGAAACAAGTAGAACGTTGGTTGTCTCCTTCCGTTTCGAAAAGAAAGTATTCAACCATAAACGTGGTTCGGTTTGATATTTGGTCTCATGGTGTCTTTAATCTTATACTGTTCGTATTTGTTAAATGAGTATAAAGTTGTTTACGCATGCTTAAAAACCTTTTCATAGGTTCGCTCAACAGTAAATGCCTTTGCGCAAGTTAACTTTTGGGTTTGTTTCGAAGTTTCTTCTACCGCCGCAGCGGTAAATGGCGAAGGCCCATCGTCGATGAAGAAGTCATCTCCCTCTTTCATTATGACATTAGTCGACGGCATACCGTCGACGTTGGTCACTGCCGAATAAGCCGGAGATGATGTTGGCATGTTTTCCTCAACATTAGCTGAGCGGATATCGCTCTCACCGCGTAAGACGTGCGTCCACACAGGGGAAGAGGTGTGCAACTTATCGATAATTAACCTAAGCAAGAACAACTTATCAATCTGTTTGGACAGAGTGAGCGATATGGGTTGCACCGTTTGCAGATGTTACAAACTAAAACTTCAGATGTGCGAGACCCACTCCTTCTCCAAAATTTACCACGAGTCATCAATGGAGGAAGGGGTCTTGATCCTTTCTGGGTCATGGTTGGCTGGGACTGGTTGCATGTTCTGCGCTGTTTGGCGCGTCCTTCTTCTGGGTGCGTCTTTTGCACATGCTTCTGTACTCCAGAATGCGTATTAAAACTTTTGTCGCATTCGGTGCAAGGAAACATTTTGGGTCGCTCAGCAGAAGTCGATGACAAGCGGGCAGCGGCGGTGTTGGCACGACGACGTCATTGCCATCTTTCCACTCCATTGGCAAGATGTTGATCATGCCATCTTCCGTTGCCAATACGGTAAATGTTGGTGCCAGTTGGACCAGCGCTAGCTTCTGCGAAGCTAAGGAAGTCTGCGTTTAGTAATTCCTCTTCCGTGTCATCCACGGTTTTGTTTGTATATTAATTACTGTTCATCCCTCCAGAAAAAAAAGAAGCAAAAGCTAGGAGGCCCCAATTTTTGGCGAAAGGAGCATGCCTACAAGTACATGTGGCAGCTCCTTCGAAATCGAAGTCCGGTAAGGGAACCGAACCGGGGAACTTTGAACTTCCTAGACCTTCAAGATGGTCTAGGAAGTCCATTGCATCATAACACTTACATAGAGTGAGCTTCTCCTGAAAGAGAAGGACGCTTCAGTAAATTTTACTGTAGCTGTTACAGTAAAAATACTTACTACATCGTTATGCATGTTCAGCAAATCCATCATTCTCGCTTTCGGGCCTCGCTTACTACTCATTATGATAACGTACTACAATCCTACCTACAATCACTGCGATCAATAACGAAAATACTGCTCGGCTTTTCGGAATCGTTTGAAGCGTTCTTTTTGTAGATCTCGCGGGAACTTAGTATAATAATTGTAGGCTAATGTTGGATCCTGGCCTGAAGTTTTTTTTTTTGTAGAACAATAGCTGTTGATCGACAATCAAACCATCGCATTGTTCTGAACAAATGTGGGTTCCTACGCCGAATTTGCTGAGAATTTGTTGGAATAGCAAGAGCAAACAGGATTACGTGTTGTTTCGGCCAAGTGGAAATCGCTGCGTTTCAGCTCAATCTGGAGCTGAGGTAAGAGTTGATCAATTGATCTTCCATGTTCAATGGTGACCGACGTTATTCAGAGCCATGCTGATTGCCATTCTGATCTAGACCATCACCACAGTCACAGTTTATAAAGTTATCCTCCATGCTGAAGTAAGCAGTCGAAGAAGAGGTGTCATTACGGTTTGGTGTTTAATATAGAAATTTGTGAAATGATTGTGGATGGACGAAATGGACGATGAATTATTAGATATTACCTACGTAATTATTTGATGTTCTCTGTACTAATGCGCTGGTGCGTTGCGTTGGCCTCTTCTCGTTCAAACTCAATACACACAGGCACAATAAATGTGCCATGGCATGTTTCCGCTCCACACAGCGAGGACGTGGATGGATAGGAGTTAGAAAAAGAAGGCTCCGAAGAGCCTCCTTTTTCTCATTGTGGAGCATTGTCCATATTCCAGGACTCTACTGTCCATATTCCAGGACTACTGTCCATATTCCAGGACTCTACTGTCCATATTTCAGGACTCTACCTGTCCATATTCCAGGACTCTACATGTCCATATTCCAGGACTCTACCTGTCCATATTCCAGGACTCTTACTCATTGAAAGCGTCGGGGGGCTCAATTGAGAGAAGAATTGGCTGAAAGTGAATTCTTTTCTCCATTTCACACCGCGCTAGCTTGCAGTCAATTTCGCTAAACTGAAGACTGATCATTTCAGTTCGGTTGCTGAGCTGACGGAAAGTCTGCGTACGTTCCTTCGCAACCGTACCATTCACATTCATTGTGTGAGTTAATTGCTGTACTTCACACAGTATGAACCCATTAACAGTGGTAGTTGTGCACGATGTCATTCGTACTACCATATTGGTTTTCGTTAGAAACCAGCAATCGTGGATGTCGCTGGCATCTAAGTAAAACCATAACGATGTCCGCACAAACTCGTACTCACCATCGTAACTGGGTGGTTCGAACTGCGGGTAGTTAATGTCTACTCTATCAGCCTGTCCGATCCACGCATCATAAGCTGCTTTCTACGGATTTAGTGTGTCATTTCTGTAGGTATCAGTGCGACATTGCTCAATTACCCATTCTACACGGTCAGTGGAATTCCGCTGGCCCGTGTCTGCTCACTTCTTCGTAGATATGTGGAAGAGTATGGCATTTTAAAGAATGTAATTCTGGCTCACCGTGGAATTGCGCGAAGAAAGCGGTTAAGAATTGCAATATTAACAAACGGGCATATTCTAAGTTTGCACCCGGTGTGCAAAATATTACTATAGCCGTATGAAAGTCATGTACCATTGCCAACACATCGGCTGGGAGCAACCCAGCAAAAAAATGGCCCTGCGTATATAAATAGATAGGCATAGTGGTCTGCCCTCCATTTATAATTTACTTTGTTATCTATGTCGGCTGCTTCTTCCATCTTTTCGATACCAAAACACTTAGGTATAACCATGCTCATCGAATTGGTTTGGAGTAAAGATACCATTTCTCATGAAAATTGATAGCATTTTGGGCACGATGCCCAGAAATATTACATGGCGCATGTCGCATATGGGGAATATATTGTGTTGTTTCATTTCAAAAATTGAGGATATCTGACCTCTTCCTTTGCCTTTTCCGCCCTTTCATTGTTGTGATCAATAAACACACCCAATGGATCGGGAGACTGTGCCACATCAGGTTTTCAATCCTCTTAGGAATCTTCAAAATGCCTGGTCGAGAGTTTATACAAACTTCCGCACTCTTCTACTTGATCCACAATGTGCAGCAGATCATGAAATTTTGGCAGTGGTGGCCCATATTCTTGCTCATACTCGATGACAAAACTACTAAGGAGCCGTCTAGCAAGCGGATAAAAGCTAGCATAACACGGCGCGGATAGAATTCTCACAGCCGCAAACAGGTCAGCGTATAGTTTCCTTATTGGCGAAGGTAGTTGACAAAAGGCTACCACTCCCAAATATTCAAGGACGAATCCCACGTAATTGCGGTGCAAACAGGGTTTTCGTTCAGCAGATGTATTCTTGTCTGCGAATTTTAGAGAGGGAATTTTTTTTCCCACTACCTTATATTCAAGAGGGCATAAGCCGTTATTAAGGAAGGTTTTTAACAAGTTTTGCATTACCCCAAGAAAGATGACATGGCGCATGTCGCAAATTAGTACATCGTTTACAACGTTAAAATTTGCATACCTCTTCAAGGCGTTCTGCGATCTACGTTGTTTCCGACTGTAATGGCCCCTGTATTTGCCTACACTTTAGACGTAATCCGAAGAGGAAGATACTAACCAACGATGGAGGTATCGCATGAATCATGAAGATTACATGAAAATACAGTTAGCTAGCCAACATGTGTGGTCCTACAGATTCCACACTGGGGCAATGGTGTTAATTATTGGTTTATAGTATGTGTTCTCTTCATATACCATGCGTACTAGTTTGCATTGTATGTCACGAATAGGAATAACGACTCTCTCAGAGTCGTCACTCCGCTGTAGGAATGTATATGTGGCAAATGGTGTGGTGCCCACAAAGAAATCTTCTGCGACAACATTGTTCATTTTTAGCCCATGAACGCGAGTTGCTGTCGCATATTCCATCCGCACAATTCCTAATGGGGAGAGGAACCAACAATCGTTGGTTTTGGCATTGAGCCAGAAGTACCTCGTTAGCCGCAATTTCGAAAATCGGTCATCGTCGATTGGATTTTCGAATTTTGGGTAATTCCCAAACTGAAACCTTACATGGCTGTGGTTCAGGTTGAAAAAATTCAGTGCGTCCTTTATATACTGCGATGCAAAGAACCCATCTCTATATCGCTATATCTCAAGCTCAACTCGGTCCAGGGAGTTCCAGGGATGGGCGAGAATTTCAACGTGTGGAGTTCACTTACTTGTGGGAAAGTATCGTCCACAGTTGTTAAACATTTCATTAATAGCCAATGCGCCTTTTCTAGTGTGGGGTGTGGTGTGCAACAAGTAAAAATGGCGATGTGCACCCACATGAACAAACTGTACAGTTCATTTGACAGCAATCCTTTCAGTAGGACTGGCCCTGCGTACAGAAACACAAAACCAAAGTGTTCTGCTCGCCAGTAATGTCTTGCTTCGTTAATTGTTTGCAGTCTTGGCAGCTGTGAGATACCAAAGCAAATTGGTATGTCCAACGCCATGGCGGCTTTGTCGAATGCAAGAGGGCACAAACCGTTAGAAAGGAAGGTTTTCAATAAGTTTTTCATCACCCCCAGAAATATGACATGACGCATGTTGCAAATGAGTACGTCGTTAACAACATTGAAGGTCGCATTCCTCTTAAAGGCGTTTTGCGATCTCTTTTGCTTCCTACTATAGTGGCCCTTATATATGCCTGCTCTAAATGAACAATGTAGACGTAATTCGGACAAGGGATTTCTGTACCTAAATTGCAATAAATCTTACAAAAGCGGCACGGTTGCTTTGAACACCATGGCCTACTGCCCGCCATTCTATATTGGCTCTCAAGGTCCCTTGCAAAAGTGCGAAGCTTCACTATTCTTACGTCGCCATTTACAGTGACAGTTTCTAGACGAATTAAATCGTCGACCGTGTGCTGCAGCTTTCCATACGCCACGGTACTTCTTCGTTGGGGTTCCTTATTCAGCACCACCGATGCAAGTTATCGGCGATCATAACGCTGCGTACCATATCGAAATTGGGTAGACGCTCTAAAGGAGACCGGTCATGTTGATAATTGCCGTATGCTCCACTGCGGAATTCTTAGTCAGTACGAATGGCACCGACCGCACTCGAATAATACATCGTGTTTCCTATAACCTTGCCTAGTGGATAGGCACTACTATGGACACAACTGCCCGTAGGCTTAGGACATGCAACATATAAATAACCATTTAAAAAAAATTTCACATTATTTTCCTAAATTATTGACTTTACTTCTTACCCGTTGATAGGCATCGACCGTTTTTTCTGCCCCTAATGCGTATATGTTTTTAATAGTCTGATGAGATTACCCTGCACTTCTCCAATATAACTAGCGTAGAGCAGTTTAGTGAGAGACTTATACTTAGGCACTATAAAACAGTAAGCTTCGGAGTGCTGGCGTGTAAAACATTTGAGACACTTAGCTCTAACTTAGTTGGCGAAGCCGCTTCATTAAAAGGGTTGTAATACTCGAACAGTTATAAATACTTCTGGATAAGATCTGCTGGATAAGTATATTTTACAGGTGCTTGGGGACGGGAGAATAAAAAAACAAATCATCTGATCTACGCCAAAGAGTGGACGCACGTTCCACGAGGGTGACTTAACCATTCCCTGCGCCGGCTACTGTGACGGTGTTTTTCATACAAAATGTTCAGGCTTGTCCTCTGCCGGATACTTCTCCTCTGCCAAGGCAATGGATCAGATACCCCAACACTTGTGGATATGCGCTGATTGCTTGGATTTCATTGGTCATAGCAGGTCCTCCGGATTTCACATTAAGGTTTTTTTTTTGTGCCGGACTTCGCTGCCTGCTAAGCTCTGCGAGCTAAAGCGTAATATATACTCGTGAGCATCGTAGGCTGTCTGGGACAGGCGCACCTCCTGTTATATCGCGAGCGTTATGGTCTCCTATCGATGTTAGGGCTCCTTTTAAATTGAAATCTATCATTAGATCTGGCTAGAGACGAGAATGTGACAGTTTACTGCGCCTTCTTAATGCAATGCGGTATTTAACGCTTCGAATAAATATTTTTGGTTATATATAGCAATCAGCGCGATATCCGAGTTGAAATGGGTGCAAACAAGCAACCGTTCATGATCTCCTTTTCGCCTTCGGGAACCTACCTTCCTCTAACACACCTTCTCCTTACCTAATCCTGCTTGATCGCGAGCTATGCCCCTTTTGACACTAAAAGTAAAGATTAAAAGGTTACCTTTTACTTATCCTTTCGTACCGCGGTTTGTGGCTCCCACTCCTCATTCCTTCGGTACCGCTATCTCCACCCTTCCATGTTTTAACGACCGATTCTATCCATTTTTCAACTGCTTTCCCGTCATATTATTTACCCTCCTTTTTTTTATCTTGCTCAGACACAATTATTGTCTGTCTGAGGCATAGTAAAGCTCACTGAAATAAGTAAAGAACAAGGCTTTAAATTTATTTCGCACCAATCTGTAGGCAACAGAGGTTCTCACTCATTTCGACTTCGCTGCCGGAAGTCAAAAGAAATCAGCAATCACTGAACACACGAGATCAATCTCACATTTGTCCCTAACAGCTAATTGAATCAAGATTGATATTTCATTCGTTGTTGATCTGAGCCTTTCGTTCCGGTTGCTGTATCGCGTAATTGTTTTCCCTGTTTTTTTTTACAAAGAGCTTCTTTTTGATTCCCTTGTTGAAAGCTTGTACTATGCTGTTAAGATATCGTAAAAAGTCTTTCTATTTGATGCCTAAACCTCTAAACTAAACCTCAATCGACCATTTAATTAGTCCGTAAAAAGTATGCATGAAGGTTATGGTCGAGATACGATAAACTCGCCGTTTTTTTTTTGTCATGATTTGAGACTTAATTTTGAAGAATGAGTTTGTAAGGAGTTTTTTTTTACAATAATTTTCATTATTAGCCACAACTTCGAATGTCGAAAGAAATGATCTTCTTTTGACGCGATCCATGAATCGATCCAATTTTTTACCAAGTTATATCATTCAATCAAAAGCAAGCAAAAACATTGATTAGAATTACGTTATTGATTTTGAATTGTTTGATTGATCAAACATTCAAAAAAAGTATGTATTGTAATGTCTCGTTGAAGCAGACGAAAATTTTACTTACTATTGGTTCATAGAAAAAAAAATCACCTTATTGAATTTCGATCAACAAAAAGTAAAAGTTTTTTGTGCCACTTGACTCGCGCGCGCGCAGCTTGTCACTTCAAATATAACCTTAATAATCACGTAACGCACAAAGATAACCAGCGAACGTTTCGCACGGTCGACCGCATGGCGAGCTTCACAGCTGCTGGGGCCAATCGTGGCCAATTGTTACTAGCCAACTGACCTGACCTACCGATGGAACAACAGCACAACAATTAGGAACGGCGCGTCGTTCTTTCATCGCGTTTACCAGAGAGAATCCTTTCGCTCAGCACTCGGTCAGCCAGATGCTCGACTGAACTCCAAACATTATGAAACAATTCCATATTAGAATACAAGATCAGGGAAATATGAACATTTGAAAATACTGAAACCTGTACGATAACATTACGATTTTTAAATCGTTAGTAAAGCTGCAGTAAGCTCCGTCTCTCGGACTGGGAATTATGGAACTGTTTCGTTCCAAGCTAGGGTAGGTTCTAAATTGATAAGCGAACGAATAAGGGACAGAGAATGTATGATGGTATGTATTAAGGAAGTTGTTAACGTACAAGTTGTAAAAGTAGATATCACTTCACTTAAAAGAATATCAAACACATGTTCATAATTTCGTTGGATGTATAATGAAAAATAATGTGCGTTACATACCAAGCGTAGTTAAAATTACACTGTAAAGAATATAGTCAGAAGCAAGGCCTTAGGGATTTACTTTCTATAATTTGTTAAACTTTTTAGGACGCGAATTTTCTAGGCTTAGCATCGTAAAAATTTCTCACTCAGAGCGTACCAGTTTAGAAGTTGAAAATTGTAACAAACAACGATCACACGATTTGTAATACCAGCACCATGCAGAGTTGTAGGGTCCATCGCCCGTACCTATCCACCTTCCACCACCGACCCACCCCGCCCGGGGCGTTCCAGTAGGGAGCTAGTTGGTCTGCCAGGAAGACGAGAAACACAATGTTAGAATTGATTCTAACGTTTCAAATAACAGGGAATTTGTCGGTAAAATTAAGCTTTTATTGGCTGGGTGGCGGAGCTAATAATGCAAAACAAAACCACAAATTTGTGCCTGTTGCTGTTGAATTCATCTAATTCTCGCGCGCCTCCCTTTTTATACTCTTCGCGAGGACACTCAGCGTTCATCATTCTGTTCAGCGCCGTGGCATGCGCACTGTTATAATATTCTCACTAGCTCACGCACTGTTTATAACACACAACGAAATCGACTTCTGGCAAAAGTGTTTGTATGCAGAATCGTTTGTCAGCTTTGGACTAAGACCGAGGATCATCGCGTGCGCCGCTGGCAGTGACAGTAACCAGTTGTGAGAAAACTTTCACTGGTACAAGTGAGTAATATGAAGATCAGATGAGCGGATGCTGAAAAAAAAAACTACAATCTCCGGCCTCAAACCAAGATCACCTCATCATCCTGTGAGAAAGAAGTCGCTATTACGCTGTTGAAGATGATTGGAGGAAACGCATGATAAAAACCCTGTGGTCATAAGGGGAGGGACATTATATACCGCCCAGCACAACAATAACAAATAGTAACAACGCAAAGTAACAATAGCACAAACAGCAACTTACGGCATCAACAGTTAGCAACAATAGCGATAGCAGCGACGGTAGCAACAACAGCAAGATACAACGGTGAAAATAATATGCCGAAGTGCTACAACAAAAGTTAGCCACCGAGCACACTGTGCATAAGCAACACTGTAGCGGACACCAATCCTGCCCGAGGATCGATCTAATTTTACGTCCAAGAAGATCAAAAACATGGAGGAACGATGGAAGAATACAACAGCAACGTTGCCGCTTAGCTCTGCGGAACCGATTAAGGCTGCTGGGGGGCGTTCTTGGCGGTTTGATGGAGAGGTAAAGGAAGGTGGTAGGGAAAGGTGCATGAACTCGAGGTATCTTAGTGAGGATCAAACTAATAGTTATGTTGTTTATAGCTTTGAGTAATAAATGTTATCTATTGTTAAGAAAGCATAATCATTCCGTTTTCTCTCTTTTCTCCTTTTGCGTATAATGGGAATCCTGAAAGAAACAGAATGATCCTTTCTTTTGAGGTCCACGTAAGTATTACGATGCTCGCCCTCTATCGTCGTATCGTCGTCTATCATCGACCGAGTTATATGTTGCTAAAGAATTTACATTCCAATCTTGGAATATGGTTTGTACTAAGTATAAGTAGCTACAGTCCACTACAGGATTATCATGAACGTTGAAAGAAGGTAATTATTTTACCTGTAGTATTATAAAATTTCTAGAATGAACTGAAGTAAATTATCTATTTTCCTCTTCTTTCAATTGCCAATCGCCATTATTCTGGCATCTAAAGACTCAGACGTTTGCAAGGTGCATGTGGTGTAACGTTTTCGTCCTGGTCCAGGATTATGGCACTTTTCAGATTGACACTCACTCCGATTGTTTCTCATTTGGGTTTGGTCACCCATTCAATTTATTCACTTGCTTTTGAAATTGTTTGCAGATGCTTTCATGACGCTTTGATCGTGAATCGTTTTTGACTGTGTGTGAATTTCTTTCGATTGTGATTTAGTATACAAACTTGATTTTTTTTTCTACTCTAAATTGTTTGACTGACCGTTGTTGTTGATAACGTCCCTTTGCGATTCAATCTTTTTGATTGGATCATCCTCAGCTACATTAACTTCACATGGCTGGTCACTGAAATGTTGCCCATTTTTAGTTAGCGTAATCGGTTGTGTGCAGATTGTAGTTTGGGAATAAAACAAACTTTTCTCACGCTTTGTTGATTGAAGTACACAAATTGCTTTATTTGTGATGAGCTAGATTCACCCGGTGGTGTCTTGTGATAATTCTGTTCTCAACCTCAACTAGTCTGTTGCATCATTCCTTTAGCGTTTGAAGACTGTATTTGGCCACTTCTTGAGACTGGCACTTGAGTCCGATCGTCAATTATCTGCCATCACCCTTTCAAAATAGCATAACATATCTTATATCTTATAAAATAGACATTTATCTTGATTTGATTAAAATTGATCGAATTGAATTAGCTTACTTTGATTTGGTGCCAGATTATTCAAAAAAGAATTACTTGAACATAATTGGCGTTTTTAATGTTGGAGAAGATGGGATACCGATAAGCATTTTCTCAGTGAATGCGTATTTAATTGTTATAATCATGTTTAAATTAGGAAAAGTGGATAATTTATTGATCCTGGTAAAAGTGGTAAATTTATTGATTAACTATTTGATCTTTGATAATGTGCCTGAGAGTAAAAATCTAAAACATTGATTTGAACATTGGTTTGATTAGAAATGTTGTATTCACAAAAAAGAAAACAAAAGAAAATTATGTTCTAAGGACGAAAAAGAGTATGCCAGCGAATGCCATTTTGCAGCAAAACGGCTGAGGAACGATGAAAATTCTTGTGAATTTTTAATATTACAAGCAAACTGTATGAAATTTAATTTGTTATGATGAAATGTTGCCCATTTAACGGAGACACGTGAACAATCGCAATGCTTAGACAAGTTTAGCTTTTGATACATTCAGCGATGCATCGATCTATAGCACTACTGATACAGCTAATGTCGCAAATTAGGGACTAAACGACACATGAATAAACTTACATCAGATTAAAATCATTGCCATACTGAAAATGATAGATAATGCCCCCATCATTTGGATTCAGTGTAAACCAAAGGTTTCTACATAGAAATACCCTTTGTTTACACTGAATCCAAATACCACAATCGTATCTCGTGGTAAATCCATCAAGCCAACGATAACAACATCCCGGAAACTTACCTTGAGAAACACCACAAACAGCCGCCAGTCGAATGGGAGATGATAACTTCAAATAAAAGCAGATCGAGTTTTGCTTCATTTTTTCATTTGGGTTTTTATTCTTGGAGTAATTGATATGACGGCGTTCATGTCTTGTTTCGTTCCCTTTTCACTGTAAAACGTACGGAAGCATTAATAAGTCGGGAGGGGAGGATAGAGCTAGACTGCGTTTTACCCCCCGGTCCTCTACTACGTTTTATCTGTCCGCGCTACACCTTAGATCGCGCCATCGGCAGCACAAAAACGATCGTTTACGACAAGTTGTTCTACAAATTGGAAATGCTCCCCAAAAGTGTCCTGCCCTCCGTTGCCGTGTGCTATCTTCTTCTTCTTCTTCGACATTAGCACACCAAAAAGGGTCGTTTATAAAAAAAAGAAGAATCCAGGAAGCTACCTAGGAAGTAGAAAGTGTATGTATGTCTCTCTGTGTGGTCCATTCGCACGGCGAGGATCCTGGCAGTCCTCTAAGATTCGGTAGGAGAAGTGTGGTAAGTTAATAATTTGGCTGTAGATTTCCTGCTGAGGTTCCGTGAATGATCGGTGTGCGCGATCATTACACAACAGTAATGGTATGAAAGGATGTACGAGTGTCTTGTGTGGGTTGGTGGGGAAACAGTTTACTAACCGGAAATGGAATGGAGCGTACTTCTGGCCGTTGAGAATGAGATTATTGTATGGCCATGGCTTTACGCTGTCGTTGCGTCGTTTCTCGTCCAATCCTGCCTCATCCTCCTTGCTCTCTCAGCTGCTCCTATCTTTTTTTCTCTTTTTGCAGCGTGCACCAAAAAAGAAAAACGGAGGAAACCCTGAATATTCCGATTTGCTGCCCCTACACAACACGATCGGAATCGGCCGGCGCACTACCTTTCCTCATTTCTCTCTCTTTCTCTTTATCTCAGTGGCTCTTTTGCCGATGCACTATAAGTAGTAATGGTTTCGATAAAATGATTGCAATGCCGCGGCATGTCGCGGCGCGCCGCTTACAAAAATATGTACAACGAGACCGAGATTTTTTTTCCTTTTTAAAAACAAACAAACAAAACTGTAAACGGATAAACACATAAAAGACAAAACGGTACGAAGCTCGAAGCCTCCCTCCCTCCCCCCAGGCTTATTGCTAGTGGATTTCGATTCTCTCGAAACACAGACAGACAGATAGCCAGCGAAAAGCGTTTTAATGCGCGTGACTCAGCTCACGCTGATGTGTCCTGGGGCTCTATAAACTCGGCGTGCTACACTGAATACTCTCTCGCTCTCTTATCAGGTTGAACCCTCACAATGCCACGAGGGGGGCCGGTGTTCCTGCTCTTCTCTGCTCTACAATTTATGTATTTGACACAATTTGTTTGCGGGGTTTGGTTTGGGGTTCGGTGTTTTGCTCTGGGGTTATTGTATCCTCATTTCGATAACTTGCACCTATTCCAGTGAGCGATCTTTATACGTTTATAATCTTTTATCTAGGACTATCTGTGTTGCTATTTCGCTCACTCTAGCTTTCTCTCTCTGCTGCTCCTGCATCCTCCTGTTTCGCATGATCACGATACTCTTGTTCCCATACACACCCCCGGTTTTACGTAGCTTAAGTGTGGGTTCCCCTCTATCTATTCTTATCCGCAATTTTGATTATTAGGTTTTAAGGTTTTCCACGCGTGTTTCCGTTGAGTGACGACTGACTATCTCGAGCTTTTCGGGCCGTATTACGTGCTGTGCCGGTTGCTTTGTTTTTTTTTTTCGTTTGTATTATAATTAGTTCGCTTCGTATTTAACAATGCATTTCCGTTAATATTCATCGCACAATTGGAATAGTAATCGAGTGTAGTCCGGCAACGTTCGGTACATTACACGCTCACAGCGTCCCCCGACAGACTCCGCGTTTGTCACGAGGAGGAAGAGGAGGAGATTCCGCGGTATCGAGATAAGAGAGGGGATTATCTATACATTTATTACGCATTTACCGGAAGTTAAAAACCGTTATCATCGAGTGTTTTCAATTGTCGCACCTAAGAAGGGGGAGAGAAAAAACATTCGCGCGATCGTAAAGTGATCGATTCGATCCCGGAATCCACCCCGCGGGACATAAGATTCGTTTTTGTTTAACAGTAACTGTACCGCGATTATATCATGATAGTCCGGTAGGTTCGACATAAAGACTGGACGCGATAGAAAGACGAGGGAGGCGGGAAGGACAGGGAGAGTGAGAGAGTATAGGGTTAATGTTTTACAATGTTTAAAACGTCCTCTAATATACATTTACACATAGCACTAGCACCGCATGAAAATGGACTATGGCCACCAATTGTCAAGTTAACAAGTCATCAAGAATAGCATATGATTGCTTTCTTCCTTCGTCTCCGTGGGCGTTCTCCGTGCCATCAATCACCATGTCCCGGGACATCTAGCTGCCTCGGTCTTCCACCTACCACCTAACAGACTGTCACATGGCAGAAGAAGACAGTGCGATGCGTTTCACGCTTCACATGATCGTTTCCTCCCACGAACTCCTCTGCCACATGGCCCTGCGTCTGTAGGAGCTGCAGTGGTAGTAATAGCGATAGCAGATATGCAGGGCATAGCTGAGTTTAAGTAGTAATTACAATTTGTAGCCACATATTCTTTCTTCCGTGGCGACCGTGGTAGTATGCCGATTGACTCTCACTTCGAGGACCGTCCTTGTGGTGGTGGTGGTGGTGGTGATCTGACGGAGAAGCTTCACATTCCGGACTCAGCGATTCCTTCGTCATCTGTATGTGGGTGTGTGGTGTACATGCGTACAGGAGAAAAGAAGAATTAGTAGTCGATCAAATAAAATACGTTCGTTTGCAGTAGAGAACGATGATGATGACGACGACGACGACGACGAGGATACGTAGCGCACACATCATGCTGCTGTTGCTACCATCCGACAGGCGCTCAACGATCGTTCGCGGATTGCAACACACAAACATGACAAAACAATCAACAGCAATTGACAAAACACAACGAGACATGCATGGTGATCAACAACAGGAAGAGCAGTAAACTGTCCTTAAACGCATAACACTATTCCATCTGCAAATACGCGGAACTATGAAGGAAAAAGTGCTACTTGCTTTTTTCTGACTTTCTTTTGATTATACAACGAGTAACATCACTTGAATGAACATAACCAATTGGTTACTATTAATTTTCAATTCGTTCCTAAAGCTATCGAAAAACTACTGAAGTGAATTGACATGCGATTGAAGGAATAAAGATTGCAACTCCCTCACCACTTGTGCTGGGTGATGCCATGTCTGAGCTATATCTCGTTCTTACTGTTTGACCAAACATAATCTCATTTGGTAGTTGTAACAGTCAAATCGGAGACTTTTGCACATTAACTTGCAACAAGGGACAAACTTATTTGAGTTTTTTTTAAATGTTTGAAACAAACTTAACTTTTATGTTTGAAAGAATAGAACATTTTAAGATGATTGCCTAGCATATCTCACACGTGAAGCAAAGGTACATGGAATAGTCATGCGTTTATGGGCAGTAAATCAAACTGGAAAGTAATCTTAATCGCTGGATTTCTGGAAAACCATGGAAGAATCTCGGGAAGAGATGAACTGCCTCTTGACAGCGTAAAGATTTCACAACAACAACTAAACAACACTTGAGAGATAAAACTTTAGAGGAGGCATTCGAACTACTTTTAATTTACTTGATCTACTTGAGCATAGAAAGCATCATTTTAAAGGAAGAAGGAACTAGACAGACAGTAAGATTGTTGAATTGGTTAGTGTGAGTAACGGAGGCGAGATGTAATGTGTTACGAAAGCAAACAGGACAGATGCAGCACACACATAGGTGAAAGGAATAAGAAGAGAAGGTGCTACCAACCCATTTCGCGTAGTTTTAGATACAGCTCATCGCTAATGCCATTACCACCACCAACGACAGCGATGCCGGGGCTGCCGCCGCTAGCACCGCTACCGACCACCAGACGATCGCCATTGCAGCCATGGGCAGCACCTCCTGCTGTTGGCGAGTCGCACAGATTGTTATCCTCATCGACGATCACGATGATATCGTCATCCTGCTCGTCCTCTTCGACCTCCACGTAACTGTGATGCTTGTAGCGCCCACCGCCGCCTCCTCCTCCACCGTTGTTGGCACTGGCGGCGGCGGCAGCAGCGCCACTACCAGCCCCAGCCACCACCATGGCAGCCGCAACGGCGCGAACGTTGCGCTCGTTGCGCCGATGCAACAACAGCTCCCGTTGCTCGTGCGTCTGTTCATCCTCTTCATCCTCTTCCTCTTCTGCGTCCGCGGCCACAGTACGCGCCATTCGACCATCGCTGGCCAGATGGTCCTCGACCTCGACCTCATCACCCTCATCCGATCCATCGATACCGTCATCGATCTCCGTCTCGTCGTCCCGGGCCGTCCGATCGTCATCGTCCGCGCGCAGGATGATCACATTCGAAGCGTTACTATTTACATGGCTGTCGTTGTCGTTGATAGCGATCACGATGCTGCTACGGCCGCTGCTCCGGTTGTCGCTATCATTCTCCAACTGTCATCTTTCTTCCTTCCACAGCTTCCCCCCGATCGTGGTGGTAGTTCCGGTCTGTGGTGGATGTGTCCCTGCTGAATGGTGTTGTGTGGTGCCAGCCGGTGGTGCTTGTACTTGCGGTTGTTGTTGTTGATGCTGCTGCTGTTGGTGAATGGGATCTCCCTTGGAACCAGGCTCACCACCGCCGCCACCACCACCACCATTGATACCATTGGTTGTGGTTGAAGAGAAAACGAGCGATCGACGATTCTCCTTGCCACCGATAAGTGAGCGGCGTTTACAAGGGCTCGACTCATAACCACTGTTGGCACTGTTGTTACTATTCGTTCCACTACTACCGATCGATCGTTCATCGAGCCCACAGGACGACGCATCGCGATCCTCTCGATCACGATTGTTCGTCGTCGGTGGCTGCTGCTGCTGCTGCACGTGACTATCAGCGGTTGAGTTCATTACCACCGTCACCGTGTGCTGTTGTACTTTGGACACTATCATCATCCCATCCACTGTCACCTCGACCTCCTCTTCCTCATCCAGCAGTTCCTCTTCGGTGGTTTCTCCGTTGGTACAATGCCTTTGCTGTTGCTGCTGCTGTAGCTGCTGCTGCTGTGACTCGCCAGCTCCGCTCTCAATCGATCGTGGTCCACCGGAAGACACGATGCTGCGTCGTCGATCAAGCTCCGGGTCCGGGTCGGATTCTACTATCGCTCCTTCGGTCGGTTCCAGCTGTAGTTCATCTTCCGAGCGATTTTCGATTAGTAGCTGCTCCTCGGATTGCTGATCGTCTCTAGGTTCTACAGTTCCCGTCGAATCACGCAGAAGCGGTGCGGTAATGACGGCGTACGAAAAAGATGGAAGGTGCACCACCACCACGGGACGATTTGATCGCGCATCGCGAACGCAGGTTAATAGATCCAAACACCACCGGGGGCGCGCGCATGAAACCCATCGTGACCGCGAGATGTAAGTATTGTGCGAAGGCAAACCCCGTAGGCATCATCGGTTACGGAAGAAACGAAGTAATGTTGGCGTTTTGTGCGTAGGTTTTAGGATCATTTTTTTGTACAGAAAGTTAGAGATCGTGAGAACGACCCGAAGAAATGTGGAAAAAAGAGAAGAGCATCAAATAGTAAACAAAGGGCGATCTCGAGTCTGGGCGGCTACGCGGTTTTATTCGATCGTTGGCGTAAAAGTGTGTTTAAAAAGATTCAAAAGATTTACATGTCACTTCGCTTCGTTCGTGGAATCAAATCTGAAAGTGTGAGGTGGCTGAAGAAGAAGCCACACAAAACTCGCTAGACGCTTGTTAACCGGGTCTGCGAATCGCTGAGCTGACCGTCCGCCATTTGGTTTAGCATGCTTTCATCTGTTGTTTTTGTTTTGTCGTTGGTTTGGTTTAAAAAGAAACAAAATTTTAGGCACAAACAACCGTGACGGCCATCGGTAAACGATCGCGGATCACGGCCGGACGGACAGTGGGGACGCAGGGATGAAAATAGAAAGTAAACAGAAGAAAAAAGTAAAAGGATCGAACATAATTCGTCACCATTCAGCGGACAGAATCCGTTGACGACGTGAGGCAAACTGATGCAGATGATGAGATAGCGATGAAACTATTCACATAACATTCAAACAAACAAAAATTACACCCATCGAAACGAAGATTATTTTGCGTCAAATCTCATTCACACACTGATTACGTAGGAAAACATTATTTATCTGGTGAATTATTCTCTTTTGTGTATTGCTCTGTAACACGATCCTTGCAAATGCTTGTTTGTTTTACTTTTCGCTTCAGCGATATGAGAGGATGAATCTGTAAATTTTATGATGGTTTCTTCTCACATACTATAGAACGTGCAAATATTGCTTGTTAGCGCATAGCTTAAGTATATCAGTGATATTAGTATTAACACCTAAGTTGCATATTATTATAAATTTGGAAAAATGTTTGGCTTAGATTTCAGATTAAAGTGTTAGAGCAAACATTCTGTTCCCAGCAATTAGATGTAATGTTATAAGCGCAATAAATAATGTTAATTTAAACTTTTAGAAAAGAACCATATTCAGGGATTAGTTAATTAGACAAATTATAAAATAACTTTATTTGAATGCAAATAAAAAGGTGGTTATAGTCGGGTTACATCAACGAGTGAGGCAGGAGGGTAAAAACAACGGATGAAAATTTACTGATTGCGAGTTGGATTCTCAATGGATAAGATCGCTTAATGTTGTTCAATAGATCAGCATACTCGCTAGCGCATAAACTAGCAGAGGCAGCCAATGGAGCAAGTGAGCTTACACGCTTGCATCAGAAACAACCAACAAAGATGATGCGAGCGAGAAGATGCAGTTGAGATTACATGAGGAGAGCGAAAGGCTAGCCGATTTGATTTCCAAATGGGTAACACAATTTGACGTAGTTTGGCCACCCAGGGTAGCCAGGGTATCACAAATGAAAGATGTGCGCCTCCGTTGTTGCTGGTAAGCTTTGACGACAATCGTTTCGCGAAGCTTTGGCGGTTTGGCGTGAAATCGGAATCTGCATTCCCCATACATACCTTCGTAGCCTTGATTGTCGTGAATTTCACGCTCGGTACCTTCCTTGCCCTCCAAGACCACCAGCAAACACTGATGAATGCAGATGTACTGCTGCTCAGTTTGTACCATCCAGACACGTTCTGTGGATGTGGAACAAGAAATGCGGACGTGTTAAAATTCTTGGTCCTTTTTTGGACAACATTTTACGGAGTCGTATTACCTTTTCGCATTGCCCAGACGATACCGAAGATGTCGACGTAGTCGGACACCTGGATTTGCTGCAGGATTCTATCGAGCGTGATAAAGGTACCCGATCGCCCAACACCGGCACTACAGTGCACAACGATGGGTCGCTGATCGGGACCAACCCGCTCCCGGAACGCTCGCACA
>NC_064877.1:48420000-48450000 GCF_943734665.1 Anopheles aquasalis
AATTCACTATTCTGGTGTATGTGGTTTAGAAGAGTTGCTGACAGTTTGTCTCATTTCCAAATATCGAATAAGAACATAATTAATTTAAAAAGCAGCAGCTATCATTGTGGTGTCATTTTTTTAGATAATTTCCTAAATAAAGATATATTTTTCAACATCAAATCAATCACAAATTGGTACACTATACAAACTCCTTTGAATTTGAACTAAAAGTTTAAAGAAAAAGTACAGAATTGGCAAATGGTTTTGATTGATATCATTTATATAATTTTTGAAACAGGAATCAAAACACATGCTTCAGCAAGAAGTAATGCGTTCATATATCATCTGCACTGATCGTTTTCCTTCTGCGTGACGCTAATCCGATAACAATGCGCTCCGCAATTTGCATTTCCATTCTTTACAAATTCTTTTTCCGTAAAAGGAATAAAAAAACAAAGAAAAAATCTAAATATTCGGCATGACCGCTAAGCCACGGCCACCCTTCCTAATGTGGTACCCGGTTGGATTTAAGAATGTCTATTGGAATGCACAACTGGAAGCCGGAACAGGCGCCCCAAAACGGACGACATTCCCCGAATGGGCACCCGGCCGAAGATCGGAAAAGGGTCCCGCCGTGTCATGCAGAATTACCTCTAAGAATCTTGATTGCCAGCAGATCTTTGTGCCGATAGCGCTCTGTTAACCATCCAGCCGCCAGCCAGCACCACACCAAACCATCACCACACGCGTATCGTTGTTAGTATTAGTAGTTATACAAGAAATAGTAATCGCAGTAGAAGTAGCAGTAGTAGTGGTAGTAGTAGCAGCAACAGCAGCAAAAGTAGCAGTTGGTTCCCGGAAGAAGGTGATATAGTGTCGTTGTCGATGTTCATGATGTTGTTGTTAATGTGGCGGCGGTGACCGTCACCAAGTTCCGCGTGTGGTTAACGGAGCGAAGGAAGGGTTCGTCGCACAGCAGGAAAACGGAATGTCCACCATAAAGCACCCGTCGCAAAGTGCAGATCATTTTTTTGTTTTACGAATATTACGATTTGTGCACGATGATTGTTGTTGTTAGTGGTTTTCCAGTTTCGGTCGAACGGTCGCGGAGTACGTGCGTGGTTTGACAAATTGTTAGACCCAAACCACACAATGACACCACCGCAGCACGCCAATGTGCCAAAGTTAGTAGTAGAGTGATCATCATCATCATCACCATCATCATCCGATCCCGCATCCAATCGATGGGTGTTCATGTGCGTAAAGGGAGCGAAAACGGGAAAAAGGTGAGTGTTGGCTCTAAGTGAATTTATTAAAACGTTATCCATTTAAACGCGACATCGGGTACTGGCGGTGAAAGACAAAGTGAGGGAGAGATAAAAAGAGACATAAAGAGAGAAAGGGAGAGTCCTGAGAGAGGGGAGAGTGATACGTGATAGAGTGCGTAAAACAGCGGAATATGCATTTCAATTGAAACATCCGTTAGGTTCGCCCGGGGTTGTGTGATGGTCGAAGAAGTGACGCACGACCGGCGACGACCGACGACGACCGACGATGAATTGGTAGAAACAACAGGGGACGCTGCACAACATCGCTCCACATGCCATGAAATGGTTGCAGCAAACAGCGCAGCGACAGCGACTAGTAAAGTGGTTCACCTTGAAAGCCAAAGTACGGAAATCCCGCTCCACTAACCATCCGCAAGTCCAATCCCGGCCTGAGACGGTGGAAAAAGCCGTTCGTGAGGTGTTCTCTAGAAGCGATTGAGGTGCAGAGTGGGTTTAGTAGCTACCTAACACTTGGTGTTACTTTTCCATTTGGTCTAGCCACCGATTAGTGGGGGGAAAGCGCTACGAAGCAGGTCGTCCTCCGCCTGTCGTGCGCCTTTACTTACTCGTGGTGAAGTTGCGGCTCGTGTAGGCCACCGATTCCTTGCCATCGTACAGTGTGTACGCCTGGACCTGATAGGTGGCACCGGGCGTCAGATCACGCACCATGTACTGAAACTGATTGTCCTCGTTGGTGGTGGTGTAGTTGGTGCTGAAGCTATCCGTCAGCCCCACGATCTTGAGCTTGAACGAGGAGTAGTTACCCTGGGCCGGCGGGCTCCAGTTGATGATCACGTTTTTGCCGCTGCGCGGTATCACGGTCAGGTTGGCGGGCGGATCCGGTGCCGTCGTGATCGACACCGTCCACGTCAGCCAGTCCTTGTGCGTCGAGTTGGTGTAGTACAGCCAGAAGTTGTACCGCGTACCGGGCAGCCCGTTCGAGAACTGTATCTCGTCCCCGACGTCCCGTGACGCGATCGTCGCATTTGGTGCCGGATTGCCGATCGGTGGGTAGTAGTCTAGTCGGTAGAACGAATCATCCAGACCCTGGTTGCCCGGAATTTCGATCACCAGATCGGCCCCGGTGCATAGCTGTGGATGAAAAGAAAGAACACCAGTGATCAGTGATTACCAGCTCCACTAACAGCAAATGATGATTCCGCGGTAGAGAGAAATGCGCGGTGTCACGACGGTGGTGTACAAGTGATTGAACGAGCGAGCGAGCGAGCGATCTCCGGAACCGGAAGATGTAATTTTCCTGTTATCTTACCACTCTCGTGCGCTTCATGCTGGTGATTGCAGTCATTTTGTCATTGATCCACATGATCCCATTCGTCCCTTTATTCGCTTCCTTATGGTCGCTTATCATACAATCAACTCATTAGCTCGTTTCGTGATGTGCTGTGCGTGGATGAAATGCAGATACTAATGATAACCAACAGAGGCCGGCAGCAACCTGCCAGGAGGAGGACCAGCCGTTTTACCACCGATCAAACGATCTTTCCTCAAGCGAGCAGGAACCACTTCTTAATCGGTGTTAAACTAATAGTAACCACGCCCGTTAAAGACAACCAGAAGAGCGCGAAGTGGAACGAACGAACGCTAGAACATAAACATTCGCCGGCAACAAATGATGATTTAGGGAAACAAATGTAGCACACCACCAGCAGCTCTCCGCGGCGCCAATCTGTGGTGTGCGCACCACACGCCAACACCATATTTCCCCATCAACGATGCCAGCTTGGTTGATCAACCAAGGGAAACGACGGAAACCCCGATGGAAACCTCTCAGCTCTCGGTTCTCGGTATGCTCCGGTCTTATGTCCACGGTCGCGAAACAGTACGGAGCGGAGTGTGCGAGTGAAAACACGCTCCTTCCCCTCCCTCTAAACCGCAAGACAAAACGGAAAACTTGGGCATCAAAAACATGAACACAACAACGGAACTGGTGTGTCGTATCGCCAGTAAAAGTGAAGCACTGAGCGCCAGCCGCTCGCCAGGCCACAACCAGCAAGTGAAAATCTAGCCACACTGGATCCAAAGGGGAGAAAAAGGAAGAAGAAAAAAGAAAAACAAATCGCAGATCAAATGCAGCAGCATGAACGACCAAGAAGTGAAATAGATTGGAGATCATGCATCCGCAAATGGTGCAATGAAATGAAGGTGGAATAGGGAAGGCGCTCGTGAAGGACAGAAGAGAGTGAGAATGGGGAGGAAGAAGAGAAAAAAAACAACTCTCTAAGAGAAGGTGGCCACCAGACGGGGGGTGACGCACACACATGTGGGATTGGGGGTGCGTCGGAACTTTCACTTCAATCGATTGAACGCATCATTTTCGATCGATTTTCACTTGCACATTGCGATGGTGGTGGGCGAGGAATCGTCCACATCGTGTGTGAAACCGAATATGGCATGAATTGAAACAATAAAAAAAAAACGGACGAACACAAAAATGCCCACTGGTTTGATAGCGTTTTTGTGTAGTCTGGCATCGGCATGCCGTTGGTTGTGAGGGATTGACATGGTAGACGATTGAACCGATAACATCGTTCTGGCGAAGGGGTTTGGTTTGGTGCATGCAGATGGAATGCAAATTTTTCCAAACGAACAGGACTGGTACTCGTTTGGTGAAACGAACAAAGGGTAATGGAGAGAAAATAGATTCAAATTAAAATCGAACAGAAACTCCAACGCAATCAAAGAGAACAGAAAGATAGTTAAAATGGATGAAAGTTACAATAATATAAAAAGAAATAACGAACAGATAAATTAAAATACAAAAATTACTCAAAATGCACTATAGTAAGAATAATTTAAAATAAGAAAAGTAATGCTTATGAACAATATGTGGATCGCCTGAACAAGGATCTAAGATCATAAAACATAGACAAAGGACAGTAAAAGAGTTTATTTCAAACAAGATTCAGATCGGTTGGAGTTAAATATAGGACTAACAATGGTTTATTAAAGCAGTACGGTTGTCTACGGTACTGACAGGCAAAGTTTGCTTCGTTTCTGAGAGTCCGTGTAGGGAGACATGAATTGCTAATCACGTCAGTAAATCAGGGGCGTCAATTGACCCGCCCAGCAGTCTACCAATGAACGTGCAATGAGTTACACACCTTCGATTGACCATTCGATGGAGCATTTCAAATTTGCTGATCGACAGATCCGATTTCGTACACCACAAAGAATTGAGCGGAATTGAGAACGCGATCGAGACAAACCAAAAGATTGGTGAAGAAAGGAAGGAAAGTTTAGAAACTCAATTTTTCGATTTCGATAAAAAAAAACTGAAATTACTGAAATTGTTACCAGCAAAAGAGAAACCTTATCAGACGCACCAAATGACCATTCCTCTCGTCTACCATCACCGGTTAACGCACTGCAGTATCGTGAGCAGCTGCAATCAATCGAAGGTTTGGCGTTCGATGCGCTTTTCACCGTTCCAAAAATTGGCCTCAAATTATGCACACAAAATACAAACGCCCAAGAAATGCACAAAAACCAAACAAACAAACTTCAAAATGAAAAGAAAGCACGCAGAGACATCGAGAGCGAACACGAATGATGATGATGATGATGATGCGCCGACAGACAGTCCAGCGCCCGTTGGTGATTGATTTTTTGCAAATTGGGAAAAGCGAAATGGCAAAGAGGGCGCATCAGGGAAGGAGGAGCTCGCACTCGCAACCGAGTTTGTAAGCAAAACGCAACCAAGATAGCGTGGAGCTGATGCTGCTGCTGGTGGTGGTGGTGGTGTATGCAAATCACCCATCGGTCCCGGCCAATTGGGTGGAACGGAATGTGAGGAAAAACTGTTTTCTCCTTCTCACAGCACCATCCTACCCTTCGGGGCGGATGATGCTGCTGCTGGTGATGGTAGACCAAACACCGGCCTGTGTGTCTTCCTTCCTTCCGGTTTGATCCGGTATCATGATGAGCGCAATGAATTGCTCGAAACGAAAAACAATCTTCAACACGTGCAACCGCAGCTAGGGGCAGAAAATGGTAGCCAGAGCCAATAGTTCGTAATGGTGATGGTGGTTGGTTTCCACTTTTTGCCGAAGCCAGGAAGTGGGGCAGATGAAGGAAGCAACCTCCCCCTTACCCCAACCATTCCGCCTTCACGGTAATCATGTAATCAAATGGCTATGCTAATGAGTTTCCCACGTAAAAAGCTAGGGTCGGTCGGTAGAGGAGGGGAAGCCTGGTAAGCGACTTGAGGTCGCATGAACCGGAATAATGGAAAATTCTCGTAATTTTTCCAATTTCGTGGAACATATAGTAATGCTGTTAAGCATGCCGCACCTTGACACGCCATACACGCCCCGCTCCTTTCCTTTCCGCTTATGATGGCTATTAGCGATAGGCAAACAACACGATTTTTGGGCGTACTTTTAATTGCCCTGAATCGATTACCAGTATTATGCACGGAAATGGCTCTTACCACTTATTGGCTGCTTTCAGAAAATTTCCATCAAAACTCCTTGACAAGATGATGAATGAAATGTTTTAAAACGTGACACACGTTGCAGAGTTGGTAAAATGATTCCCTCTTAAAAAACCAGCGTGTGTTTGCGTGTTATTCTAATCAATGAATTATCAGCCCGCAAACCTGCATTGAGTGCGCTTCGGTGCCTCCGCCGATAGTGAAGCGCGATCAGCACACGCGTGATGACTACCCCCCATTGGGGCTGGTGCCGATGATAAGCAATAGTTTACATTGCAAATCCCCCCCCCCCCCCCCCCCTGCCGGTCGCATCAATCCGGCATGATGTTTCCAGTGATGTGTCACTTTAAAAGGTGTCACCCACCACTGCTCGACGCAGAGCGCCGCCTGTAATCGATACCGGATGCATCTTCCTAGTGGAATTGACTTGCTGTGCGCCATCCAACAGAGACCGACCTCCCCGAGTGTTGTTGTTACTCGCGCGAATCCATTAATCGCTTCAGTCGATCAATCGATCAATCGATCGATCGAACGAACAATTATCGAACATTACTCTCGTCTGGTCGGCTCGGTTTGATTGATCGATGGCACGGTTGGGGGGATGCTGGTCATCGATTGGCTTGTCCGCAGTTTTCCTTTCAGTTTCCATTAGCCCGACGACACCGGAATGCCTGAATGTGGCTCGGGACTCTGACATCGCGACATCCAATATTCATTCCGCCACCGGTGGCGTGGTGTGCGTCAAGTCAAATGCAACTTCAACGAATCCGCGCGATCGATAGTCAGGATGGTTTGGTGAGGCTGAAGTTTCCCGATCGGAAGGGAATGAATGAAAAATAGAAGCTTCATTAGTGATGGCGGTTGCCCGGAAGAGTGTCAGCAGCTTCCGGTATGCGAAACGGGGCGAAGAAGAGAGCCTCGCAGAGGAACGGGTATTATGCATTATAAATAATGCTTCAGGGGAAAGCTTTATCGCAAGCGATGCTTATTCAAATGGACATTGATGAAGTGCAGCAACGGGCAAGACTATCGTTGGCAGCGCTTGAATTTTAATGTTGAAATTATTCGACAAACAAAAGCAAAAGCACAGTTTCGATCAGGAATAGTTTTGACGGCTGTACGGAGTGGGATGAAATGTGAAAACATTCAACAGAATGATTCCCAATGATCTTCTAACCCAAAGACATTCATAATTTCTAAAACCTGAAGAATTATGCGTTCACATTAGCCCATAAAGCCTTGGATTCTAGAGATAAATGACAAATCAATTTTGATTGTGCCCTGTCTTGGCTTTTCATTTTTCTGGCAAGAGTATAACAAAATTGGATCTTTTTTCTCAAAGTTGTTTGTCCTTAAAACTGACAAGAGCATACACATCACAAAAACAACTCATCATCAAACGATCTACAGAACCTTCATTGCAGCACAAAATAGTTTGGCCGGCCACGAGTACCCTGCTCTAAAGGGGAGACTTCGGTATTTAATTTTTATTTTTGACACATGTTTTTAACATTTTTCCCTGAACGCTGATCCTTTCAAGAGTATTGTTTAAAATTTTTGGGCCAATCGAAGCAAAACTGACAAAGATACATATTTTTGAAAAACCGCGTTTCATACAAGGCTCCATGCAGCTCGCTACATTGAAAAGCGTTTCCCAAAACCAACGTTTTCAAAGTCGGTGCCCATCGTACCGTAAAAACTACTGGACCGATCAAGTTGAAATTTTTAGCACATAATCTGTACACTTTTAGCCAGGTAGCCTCGTTGAGATTTCATTAAAATTGTTGATACTTTTTTTTAACTAATCTGTAAAGTTCGTTTCTTATGGCAGAATCGCGAAAAGCATCACTTTTTCAACTTCAGAAATCTGCCAAAAATCGAAAAATTGGGAAATTAACAAAAATTCTCCGGGGCTACATGGATAAACTTAAAATCTTTCTAACGAATGTCGATTTGTATTTTTCTGATGATCCGTCACGCAGCTACGATGGGCACCAGAAAAAGTATCTTTTTGAAGACACGACTGCCTAAATTTGATGGCATGGATTAATTTTTCAATGAATGTTGCTCAAAACAATACCAAATATTCTTCAAAAGTTGTAGATTATTATGTCATTTACATGAAAAAATACAGTTGAATAGTTACGTCACAAAAAAATCGTTAAAAACGGGCCTTTTTTCGGCCCGAAAATACCGAAGTCGCCCCTTAAAACAGGTACTCTTCAATCGTAATTTTCGTCAATTATCTGCGATCCGAAGCACTTTTATATTAATACTGGCCATCACAATAGTTCGGGGTTTAAAGCAAACAAAGAAGAATGACCTATCGTGAGATAAGGGACGTAATAGATAATAAAGTATCGATTCATTAGATTTAAACTTGATCCAAGGTCCAAACAAAGAGTATGTATTCAAATGCATAAAGAACAACTAAAAAAGAATATAGGCTACAAAATGCAACATCCTAACAAAGGACATATTATTGCAGCCATCAGATTCATAAACAATCCATCCTTCATCGTCTATTCCACATTGGACACTAAATATTGTGCCTAATATGTAATCTCGTCATACGAACTTCGAAGACAGCTAGCGAAAAGCAATACCGTATTATTGAAGAGCCCACATAAACCAAGCATCGCTCGCTGATGCACACCATGGACGGACAAATAGTGCAACCAAATCCGCCACCTCCTTCCCCACCCGCAAATGTTTTCTTCTCACCCCAAGTGACCAACCGAGCAAACACAGAGCAAATGGCTCACCTTTGGCTCTGGCAACTGGCCAACCGCGGCGGCGACGACATCGTACCGGGTGGGGGCCAGAGTCCTCTTGGTGAGTTAAGAAACGTCATTGCGTAAAGTGCACACACTCTAGGCTCGGCCGAGAGTTCGGACCAGGCGTTGGCGAGTCGAGCTCGGGAGTTGAAAGAAAAATCGCGGGGAAAAATTCCCTCCCCCTTCCTACCTGCAGCTGTTGTGCAGTTTGTTTTGGGGTTAATTTGTGCTGAATCGTGGCGATCGCGACGCCAACGACGACAACGATTGGAACGGTGATTGAGATAGACACGAACGTTAATTGCAGCTGCTACCGGCCACAGTTTGCACTACTACTGTAGGTGGCCAGGCCCCGTGAGTTTTCGCTGCCGTTGCACTGCACCACGTGCGAATGCATGCCAACGGCTGGTTAACCACGTGCGTTACTGGGTCGAGTAATGAGTTGGAATTAGTGGCAAGCCACTGTTGGCTCCCGCCGCCACACTACCATACACTGCTTCGCTTCGTTCTACTGCTATTGCGGACACACGGCGGATGAGAAATGACTCCATGTGTTTCAAGGCCTAGAGCTGGCTGTCTTATAAAA
Organism: Anopheles aquasalis; assembly: GCF_943734665.1. Lineage (NCBI taxonomy): Eukaryota > Metazoa > Arthropoda > Insecta > Diptera > Culicidae > Anopheles > Anopheles aquasalis. The sequence continues at coordinate 48,429,127 of NC_064877.1, forward strand.
CGCTACTAGCGCTGTCGAGCTTATCGAGCAAGATCGATTTCCACGCTGCATCGACTGCAGCGGGCTTTTGTGGGAGAAATCTCAACACACTAAGCACGGTGTTAAAACTGAACCTAACGAACGAAGGGACTAGCTACGAACTGTGTTCTGTGATTATTGTACGATCGCAAATCGAAGGCAGATTTCATAATGCACTGCCCGTCGTCGGCACCACACACAAGTGGAGCGGAACTCGATGTCATTTAGAAAAATGTCTTGAAAGTGAAGCGATGCCGCTCTTGGAAATCAATCATTACAGTCGGCAGCAATCGCACAGCAGCTTACATAATCTTGCGTATAATTAATACAAATTAGATTACGAAATGATAGACCCAATTTGGACAGAAAAAGTCCGCGTCCTTGCATGGAGGATTCTGCGGAGCATTATAAATGCATCGGCAGCGTATGCGTTGCGTCAGCGCGTAGCTATACGAGGAAGGCGAAAATTGAAAAGCTAAAGCATGTTACTCGAAATATTGCATTTGAACATTTCTTTATGAACTTGTCTGCCATCGAACATAATGACGTATTGCTATTTTGCCGCGTTCTGCTGCTTTTCACACCCGCAATTGGAATAAACACTTCAGCCCATGTTACTGAAGGCCGTACGAACGATCGATGCGGTGCTTCCAGTTTATACAGCTGATAGTGCGTCATGTGGCGACCTCCTAGAGCTTGATGTATCGATAACACACCGTGCTACCGTGGTGGCGTCCATTCGCAACCACATGATGTTCGGTTTAATGAATCATCGTTCTCAACCATGTGACCGGAATATCTCTTACATTATCCACCGAATGATCAAAAATAAACTTCAACAGTTTAAGCAATTATCATCTCGAGCGGCGACGGATGCGTGAGTCCATTTTGGATATGATTTTTTACAGTTCTTCGAATGAATTTCAAGAAGATATCTAGCGTGAATTTGCTAATTTTCGCACATGTTCACAAACTCGTTTCTAGATCGTTCTCAGAATTTAGAAAAAACGAAAAAGGAAGAAATTCCCCGACAGACATTAAATCACGGTATAGGGTGCAAGAGGAGCCTCGAGTTGAAACGAAGAAGTAGCGAGAGAGTCCGATTAATTTGCTTTAGCGATCAGGGGAATGGGCACTTTTCCTCGGCGAAAATGTTAATGGAAATGCAAATGTCTCTCGACGGAAAGCGTATCGGCCACACGCAGCCGCCAGGGTGTGACCAAACGCAACTTGCTTGACAAACGGCCAACGTTGCCCCTTCCCCCCTTCTCTACGCTGGATGACACTTTACCGTCCGCTTTGCTTTAGCCCGCGTCGTTACGCCTAAAGTGTCGTCTATCCGGAAATGCCAACATCCGGCCTAAGGGTGGCGCGTTAAGTTTGCTATTCTCTGCAACGGACACCAACGGCAGGCTGCTGTCTCGGTCTCTCATTCGCCGATGGTGGGACTGAGGACAATGTTTTATGCTTCGCTAAAACGCCCAAAGTTATTTGATCGTCGTGAATATGCCACAACTACCGCGCTTCCCAATTCCCTCGGCGGCAGTTGTGGTGAACTTTGGTTATAATGTAGAGCTACGAAAGGAAAAGTTGGAAATTTGCAGCTTAAAGTAAGATAAGCTAATGGTCTTAACAAGGGCTGACGAGAAAGAAACAATCACACCAATTGTGTTGACTTTGTTTGGCTCCTTAAAGTCACTACGACATCACGAAGACCTTCCAATACCTCAATGGAACGGACATGGCTTCGAAGTTTTCCAATTATTAATCACAGGAATGCCATATCAATATGCGAGAGAGCATTAGGAATGTAGATGATAGCATTTTCTAGAATACACCGCAGCAGAACCACGTCGGAGCGAGCCTATTCCAACATTTTCCACAAAGCACACGCTATGGAGAATACATTCCATTCCAATGCGCCTTACGTCACTCTATTCCCAGGGACGAGTCAAGTAGACGAGTAGTTTTCCCTGGAATCGTCCAACGATGATAACTCCCTGGAAGAGACGGGATGTCAAAACGGAATCCTCTTCAAGCATCTACGAGCAACGAGACGCAACCTCAAACGTCGGATTGATGTTACAGCACAAGCGGCACAGGCTTTAAAATGTGGCAAAGTACCACCTCTCATCATGGCTTACAGATCGATGATAGTGATGGTAATTGATGATAATGGTGATGATGATGAAATCATAAATCAATTCGTAGTACGTAGTACGTTCCTCTGATCACGGTGAATAGCTTCAACCCCATTGCTATCACTCGCGATGCATCTTCACGCTCCAAAAGCGAGATAAGTCCGGAAACAACGGTGACGGTGGACACGTCCGGATAGGACACGTGAAGACAGAACAACTGCAGCACAATACCTGGTACGAACCCTATCAGAGCACCATTTTGCAAACCAGACACGCTAACCCTTGTCTGTTGTTCGTTTGATCTCGCTGCTCTCGCGCAAGTGATTGCGTGAAATGGGTGTGCATGATGGAGAGACTTGCGCCAGCAGGAACGAAAAAAAGCATGTGATCCAACATGCTAGAGCATTAGACCCCCGTTGCTTGGCCCCTCAACACCCTTGGGTCTGGAACCGTGTATTCTCACATAATTAAGTAACACTTGGTGCAGTAGGAGACACGCTGTTTCTCCCATTTTTTTCCAAAGTCACAACTTCCCTTTCCGTGCGCCCTCTGGAGAGCCCTAGATCCGGCCCCTCGCTATGTGCGAATCCCCAACTTCCAAACCACGTCTGGGTATAACAACAAGAGCAGCTCGCGACATGCATGGAGCTGCATGCAGATCTGGAGTCACGTGCCACAACCGAAGACATGCACAGGGCGCGTTGCTGTGGAATGTTGGGGGATGTGTCGTTGTCCGCCCGCCGGTGCTACGCCTCATTGTTTCTGTCTGGACGAGCGTCGCTGGCGCGTTTGTGTATCGCTCGCGATGATTGTTACCTTGCCGCCCGTGCAGATGATGTACTGTCGAAGAGGAGGGTATGTATCCCAGCATGTATGCATGGGAATGTGCTTCAAACGGTAAACTCCACCACCACCAGCAAGGCGCTGTGCTCCCGGATATGATTAAAATGATGAGCACGAGACAGCGTCCCCCCAAGACCACGCCAGACCAGAAGCTGGCAGAGTGAGCGAGCGCGCGACGCGACGGATGACACATTTCGTTCCGTGCGATTCGCTAGGAGTTGGTTCTTGGGCCAACCGCCTTCCAGCTTTTCCCTACTCCCATAATAATAGAGGGGAAGCCACTGCAAAATGTTCTGCCTCGACAGATCCTGGTTGGTTCCTGGCCAACTTCAAAGTTCAAGGACCCACCACCACGCTGACGTGGTGCCTGCCTTTGCTTCACCGTTTTCCGGTTCCCGCTTCCTCGGTCAATGGATCGAGAGCATACTTTAGCGAAAGTGCTGGATGGCTGGCTGGCTCTTCCATTGGTCTTCAAACTGTTGCGAAATGGATGCTTGTCCGTGTATCCTCTATCTCTCTCCCTCTCTCTCTCTCTCTCTGTTCGCGATCGAATTGTGCCCTTGAGTGTTGACAGTGGTCCGCCAGCCAGCCAGCCAGCCAGCCATGACATGGCGGTTGTCGTCTATTGCAGCCGGAACTGCACATGGCTCGTCGGTGGCGATGACTGGGAATTTGCACAGTGGACCCAAAAGCCAAAAGTTTGGTCAAAAGTAATAGGAGCATTAGTTGTAGACCATGTTTACAATATTTTAATTGAGGATCTTGCAGGACTTTACATCATTGTTCTATTTGGTGATATGCTATATTGTACAATGCTATCATTAGATTAAACAGCCTCTTCTAATCCACTTCCATGAAATAAAACAGTGTAATCCTGCGACCAGATTGTAAGAATGTAGCCAAAAATGCATCTAATTCTATAAACATTCTAGAGATTGAGCTGTCAGAAAGCTGTCACTTCATACAGATCTGTCATCAAACACCAAATTCTATGATTACATTCTGGATAATCTGGACGAAGGATAATATTGCCATCTCTATGTAGTTATACATGGTCTGTCGCAAAGTAAACAGAACTTTTTACATAAGAAAACTTCTGGTGGCGCTATCTTAATGTGGATATTTTTGTTTGAAAGATGATTCTTTGAGCGACTTTCAGTCCAAATTTCATGGCACTTGGGCGTCTAAAAGCAGAGTTATTGAATTAAAATGACAGTATGTTTTTGTCGTCGGTACAAAAATGATAATTCAACAAAAAAAACAACATGAAGTTTAGCTTTTAAACTCGGTAAAACGTTTACCTAATTGATGCAAAAAATGTTTGGTGATGATTGTCTATCCCGTGGCAGAGTTTATGAGTAGTATACGCATTTTAAAACCGGCCGTGAAGATATCAACGACGACATTCATGTCAACCAAGCCAGGATCGTGATTACGCCTGGGAGCATAGAAAGAAGCGCAGAATTTTATCAAAATTTACCAAACAACCGGGCCAAACAATGATTTGCCATATATTATCTTGGTGTTATGAAGCTTTTAATGCATAACATTTGTCGCATTAGGCAAGAATATCGTGAAAAAGGGAGTTAGCGCAAGTTGCGCCGATAATGCGCTGCCTCATCGCTCAACGCTCACCACTGTTTTTTGACCAAAAACGGCATTTTATCGAAAAATCCTTCCCCGTAATCACCTGATCTGGTTTCCTGTGGCTTTTAAGTATTCGGTAAACTTCATTTGCAGATGAAAGGAAAACGTTATGCTGACATTTTGGCCCTTCAGAAGGCTTGTGTACCGACCACCCAAACATACCGTCACTTTATGCGCTATAACTTAGCTTCTAGAGGACCAAATGCCATGAAATTTTGACTGAAAGTCCCTCAAAGATGCAGCTTTCAAACAAAAATATTCACATTAGGATAGCGGCACCAGAAATTTTTCTATGTAAAAAGTCCTGTTTACTTTGCGACAGACCATGTATTAGTATCGCTATCTTGAAAAGACCAAGCATTTTTCCCCCTGCAGAGTTATGTTCGATTAGTCCGTGTCCGATTAGTCACTCGATTATCCCACTGTTCTTTCTCTATCTCTCACAGTCTCCTTCGCTCTGACTACTGTGTAAAGCGCTTTGGGCTGGCGGATTTGAAGGCAACACACTCCCTCTCACAGCGCTTCGAGAGGCTGCTTCACATTCGAGCAAAAGCAAACACGACGCTACTCAAGAGCAGCCATCGCCACAGGAATGCAGAGCTAGGTCGCAACGTCTACCGGCGTAGCATACACAGTAGCAAAAGGATGCAAAGCTTTATCCCCGTCGTTATCGAGTTGAGATCAATTTTTTGGGTCAGCGATAATAGCCTCGAGCGCCACGGATGCAGCAAGCACGCTGGATGGATTAAATTCATAATGAACTCCAACAAAGGCCACGCCACGGATGCAATCAACAACATCGTTCGAGACCAACATCGACCCTTGACGGTGGTGCACCTGACCCTCAGAGCGCGGTGCCTAATTGGATGATCATCGTCGAGTGTTCGTCGCTCATCAATATGCCCCGGTTCACCTCGACGTCCCGAGAGAGGCATTACAATTTGGCTTTGCCACAAAATTTTGATTACAAAACCCGTGATCCCGTGAAAAGGTTCTCTGGAATGCACGGTAATGAAGGTTGCAGGAAAGTTGAAAGTTCGCCGATCGATACAACCTTGGGAGCATGGGACTTCTATATAAAGACGAGTGTGTCGAGAGGAGCTCACCGGTCATCGATGATTCCTCTGGGGAGAATCTTCCAGTGCCCAAGGGTATGGACAGGTTCTCGACAAGTTTCTCTGACATTCTATGGAGTTTTTAGAAAGGAGTTCTATAAAGTACCACCAGCTTCAATCGTTGTTGGTCTCCAGCTTCATCCTTCTTTGCATGAGATCATCAGGTGGATCAGGCTTGTCTAATCGTCGGGGGGAAACCCACAACGGGAAGTACTACAGACGCTCGCTAGTGTAAAAAACAAGAAACCAATCGACCCACCGTGATTTACTGCCCGGCCCCACGATTAAGGAAATGAAAATGTTGTACTAAACCGTCAACAAATTGCTTAAACATGGCACGGTGGTGCTTGCTGGCGGGCTTGCTTACATTTCGCCACAGTGTCGCTTCCCCATTGACCTTTTACCGGGCCGCAGAAAGCGGCAATTATTACTCATGCATATGCTAATGCGTCCGATTAAGCGATGGCGATGGCGATGTGCAGGTCCAGAGGCCCTCCGATACTCCGAACGATAAATCAAAGATTTACTACACGCTTAGAACGGACGCTAGGTACGCGACGTCCGAAAAGGTAACTACACGAGGAGGAGTCCATAAGTTCAATCTGGCTGGTACACCCATATGTCCGATAGCGCCAATGCCAGCGCCAGTAGCAGCAGCCGCGTGCAGCTAATTGATAGTCTACCGACAGCGCGGGTAAGAGCTTTACTTTTCACCAACGGCGGAAAGTCCCTCCGACAGGACACCGTGGCCTCGGCATTAGGAGCTCGCGTTAGAAGCATCATTTATCATCCTTTCAGCGAGCGCAGGCGGCTCCGTCCGATGTTCATATGTCTGTCTGTGTTCTGTACGTTTCGCACGGGACGTAAAAGTAGAAATACTAGTTTGTGCCCCCCAGACATACCGCCATTCTCTTTCTCCTTAGCCTTGGCGTTTATGATGATCCTTGGAGCTATGGTTAGAGAGTGACATTCCAGGCCTGAATACTATCTTGAATACACAGCGTGGAATTGAGATTTACGTGACGACCATAGAGAAACGTGGGAAGATAATTTCAACAGACACATTGTAGAAAGACAATACTTAAACAATATAGGTATTACGTAGTTACAAAACAGCAAACCCCAGAATTGTCACAAATTCCAACGAATCTTCATTTGGCCCTTGTCATAGAAGAATTTCATTTCACCAGATTGAATTTCATATTAAAGCATAATCACTCATCACTCTCTCGCTCCCAGGAACAGTCTGCGCGTTCCTGGGGCGAGGCGCCAACCAAACAAATCACAATTCCGCTGCCTCTAAATGGTATAGTCCCGGTCCCGACTTCATTGTGAATTCCGGACACCGTTTGTCGTCTGGAGGAAGGCTGGATGGATTGTTGCCACGTTCCAGCTCTAGCTCCAGCTCTATGGGAATGTGGCGGACGAGTGAGTGAGTCCCACCATGCACATCCCCTTCATAGACACTCGCGAGGGGACATATCCTTGGCGACGATTCAACTTTTTCGACGCCCTTTTTCGCCCACTGCACATGGACCCCGATGATGAACGATGATGATGATGATGATGGTGGCAGTGTGTCTGCATACGGAGTGGCTGTGTCCACTTACGGGGACGGTATTCCACGGGACCTGCACAGGATATGCTCCGTCATGAGTGAAGGTTAGATAAGGGCTGAAGAGGGAACTTCCTCTAGACACGGATCGAAGCGAGACGCCATGGCTAGGCGACCGGGTAGAGTGTTGATACTCGCTACAGGGACCTCCGACAGACAGACAGGAGCAAAGGGCGTCCTTGGTTTTGGAGAGAGCCCCTCGGAGCCTCGAACTCCCGGTACTGTTTGTGTCTCCAGTCGGCACCATTCATCGTCATCGTCTGTCTCGGAAAAGTATCGAAAGTATGATCGTACTGGTACTTTATGATTGGTTGGGCTGTGAGCCTGCCAAAATGAAACCGAAAGTCTCGTTCGTGTGGCTTCAGCTTTCCTCCTCGTGATTGCCCTCTCCCATAAACTCGATGGCAGTGCACCAACAAAATGGATCTTGGTTTATTGATTGCCAGTTGGTTTCGATTTCATGTGCCCGGTTGCTGCTTCATCGATTTAATGAGCTGTGGCCAGGCATCAACATAAGAAAACCTCATAATGCCATTGGGCAAGACAATTGTTTAATAATTAATCCTGTTGATTACAAGCATTTGTTATTATAGATACCTCACCTACCTAATGACCATTTTTTTGTCATGCCAAGTAGCAAAAAATCGAACGCCGTTCGAGTTCTACTCAAAGTCGAATCCAATCACGCGCTAGCTGCACAAAAATACCAAAGTGAAGGCATCTTGTTGTGCGAGACAGAACACAGACAGACGGAAAGACAGACAGAAACTGGTTACGGTGAGACTGGTTTTTGGGTGCTTTTGCTGTGGGGGGGTTTTCCCGTACACGCGGGGCGATCCGAACATATGGGGGATGGATCGTCGGCAGAAATCCCGCGAGACTGACGCGCTTGGAGACACAGACACTACTAATGGCGCTTGGTGTTAGTGAAGTCGCGAGAAGGTGTGTACTGAGTCATTCATAAGAGAGTGATTATGATGTGAGGACGATGTGTACAGTGAGGCTGTGCTTGCCTGGAGGCTGGAGTGGAGTTTGCCCCCCCCTCCCCCCCCCCCCCCCCCCCCGGCGTTCGCCAGAGCTAACCTCACGACAATTGTCAGTCCTAGTCCTAGACGGAATCGCCGATGCCTGTTTGGCACCGGAAAGGGTTTTTTTTTTTGTCTCCGACAGACTGCCGGAGCAGTAGAGACGATTGTGTTGGGATATGAAAAGGTTGGTAGCGAGAAAGCATTTCCCTTTTTTTCAGCAGCGATATGGGCTTCGGGTTCTTTGTCTATCCGGTTTCGGTGCCATCCACTGTAGGAGAATCACAGCCCAGGACAAACCTCAAGAGTAGTATAGGAAAATGGAAAATCAAACAGTACCAGCACTCTCGAACGGAAAGTGCAAATTGGTTTAGGTAAATTAGGAAACGTGTCCTTCGGAAGGAGTGTTCCGTAGTTCGCACATATTTAGAAAAACCCCCAATTTCCAGTTGAGCGTTTCGGGTGTTAAGAAGCATAAATAAAAGCCGTAAAACGATTGCGCTTTATATCCATGACCAAAATTGAGACTCCTGAAATGGCAATTCGTGATATAAATTTCCGGCATTATCTGTTTCAGAATGTTTCCTTTAATCACCACCCGGCGGCACACTGGCCCGACAAACGTTCAACCAAGCGCCACACAAGTAGCTCCTCTACGACGATCACAGTGCGAATTGCCAATTGCGGCAGAGAGACGTGTTGCTTGTCACGGTAAAACGATAAACTGACATTGTTGCGTGTGAGAATGTCTCCTCGACCACGTACGCAGCCAGCCAGCAGCAGCGAACGGAGAGCGTCCACACAATGTGTCTTTTGCCTACATGCACCGTCGCTTGGTTGGGGATAAGATGGTTAATGTGAGCGTGATCATGGGGCGCTCCACGGGAGTGCCAGAAGCATGCCAATGGCCTACGCCTTTTTGTTTTCACCGAAAGATTCAATTTGAATGTCCTTCGGTTAATGGCTTCACAGCATTTGCCTTTCGTGCGTGCTATATTGAGAGTATTTTCTCAAAGGACGAAGGAACGCATCTCGTCGAAGGCACTTGGTTGATATGATTATTCGAAAATTTAAATTCATTTTACACCTCCATAAAGTGATGGTTTCGTGTGTGCTTCGTTAACAGAAGTAAGGTGGCTGTCACTTTACGGAAAGAAGACGCTCCAAGCGATAACTCATACGAAGTAAAGCACACAAACCACTTTTGCGTTCTAATGCGCGTTCTACTACACTGTCGAAGGCCACCCGAGGTTAGTTCCTTTTGGCACCAGAGCGTTAAGAAGTGACAAACAACGATTTAGTCTCATGACGCGTCTGCAATCGCAGTGCATCCTCTATGACCATCAAAACCAACTCATCCGACTTGCTAATGCAGAACACCGAGCCGGAATATGATCGAACCCGAGGGGGAAGGAATCCAACGCTCCTGCTGCTACGCTACCATAACGCACGATCGTGCATTCATACTGCATCACCCATGCGCTTATGGCGATTAGCTGTGGTGCGCCGCATTTCAATGGATAGAGGACACACACTGTGGCCGGCGTTCCGACCACATCGTTCCTCCTGCCATCACATTGAATGATCGATCGATCAAACGGACCGAGTCGACCTTCGCGCTTCACCAACCACACAACAGCACACCAGAGCGGCGAGGTCAAGCGAGTCGAGTGAGTCAAGCACTAAGCGACTGACCGGCTCAACGGAACGGATGCGAACACCCTTTTCCCGGTGTTGGTTCTTGAATGGGTTGTATGGAGAGGGTAAGCTACCTCGGCGTGCTAAGCGATTCGTCTAGGGACACTTCTACGGACTTCCGTGGCTGGAGGACTCTCGGAAGCGTGATCTACATTGTTGCTCATTGACACTGGAAAGACGATCGAGTTTCTGACCTAACAATTGCTCAGGTACGACAAGCTGTAACTGGAAGAGTGCTTTCAGATAGTCGTCCATCGCGCAGATAGGCAACCTCTCGGTATTAGCACTCGGAAGACGTAAAAATAAACAGCATTGAATTTAAGGGAGAGATATTATTTCACCTTCCATCTCCCTAAATGCAAGAAAACGCAAATGACAGATCCAACATTCACCATCTGGAATCGTACATAAACTCTACGGCAGAAAGTAGAAAGGAAACACTTTAATCCTTTTAATAGTAAAATAAATTGTAAACTAAATTGACTTAATTTTAGTATGGGAAAGATGTTGCACTCTTTAGCAATTCGAAAGATATGAAATGATTTGTTTACGGTTTCAAGTGGATAGACGATCCCGATGCTGTTCGTTAGTTATCGTAGGCGCCATCATATTGATCGTGAGATTCTGGCAACTGTGGACACGCGGATAATATTTCTCATCATGAGCTGGTGGTTAAATTCATGAAAACAATTTTTTTGGAACTGATGGTCCATTGGTTCCCTCCATATTTTACCGAAAGGAGTTTCCATTAACAGTTAAATGTCTTATAACCAGAGAAGCGTTCATCAGTACCTCAGAAATCCCACAAAAAACATTCTTACTATTCAAAACGATACAGCGACAGATATATTTCGTAGATACATCCTATTCTTCGTCGATGATTTACGCCTCTTCCACGTCGGTCCTCGTTGGTATAAGATGACAACGTCTTACGAAAAGACCTCTGTCGATTTCGGGAAATGTAGAATATCACCGGAAAGCGACTTCTCGACGCTAAAATCCCAATCATAAGGGATTATACCATAACTGATTCTCGCAGAACAAATTATCACGTTCACTTTATAACTTGACGACCAAACTTGGCCATTTGATATCATCCAGTTGTGTTTTGCGTCGTCATTTACCCCTTAAGACTGTTCATCCGACTCGAGTCAACGTTTAACAAATCCTAAACAAACACACCCGTCACCACAAACGGAAATCGAAAAGGATTACCCGCAAGTGACCTGCCCATGCCGAAGAACAATTAATTACCATCAAGCGTTTGTTCGATTCCGCTTCGTGCGCCGTACGTTAGAAAAGTCAATCGGAATCCACGAGAAAAACACCCACAACAACGTAGCGGACTGGAAAATCAGAAAACAATCCAACGACCAATCTGACCTGATCCTGATCAACATGAGAAGCAGCTACAATGTTGAAGTAACCGAAAGAAGTACTTGGTAGAGTAGCACAACAAGCCCCTGTTGCTGAAGGAGTTTCCAGGGAATTTTTCTCAATCATTGCTTCTAACGCCTCCACAACGTGTGTTTTCCAACTAGTCCACGTCCAAGACCAGCCAGTCCTTTCTCTTTTCTTCCATCAAATAAAATCATCACCATTTCAACAGGCCTCCCCCGTGGGGTTCCGAGTTCTCAACAGTACAGTAGTACAATTGGCAATCTCATCGACGGCTCATCGCGGTATGAAATATGATTGCCAGCCGGTGGGGCACACATCGATGGCGATGGATTCCTTTTTCCTGCTTATCATCATGCTGCAGTGGAACGAGGAAAACATCACCAACAGACCATCACCACTAGACCACTCCATATGCTGCTGCTACCGTGCGATTCTTTCCCGATGGCCTCTCTCGGGAGGGACCGGCCAGGAACCGGCAAACGGTTACGGACACGGTGCACATGCGCTCTAAGGACGCGCTCTCATTGCTTCGCTCCTTCGTTGACGTGTGTTCAACGCGGCCACCGGGCGTCCGTGTGGTGGGTGTGGATGGGACGCACTTCCGTAACGGTGCGCGTTGCCATGGTAACGAGCACCTACTTACTTCGCCCCCGTGGGGTGCTTTTCTGGGTCGCCCGAAGACGAAGAAGTAACATCGGTCTGCACCCTACGCATGGTGCACGCTCTTCGAGTGTCCTAAAGACGTCTCGCTCCTGTCTCGGTTGTCCTTTGACATGATTCTTTCGCTTGTTTCCGAGCCCCAGACCGTCGACAGTGTGGGTCGAAAGGTAAAAAGGACATTCGTAGGCGGCGACCCCCCCTTCATAGTCACCATGTTTTTTTCCTTCCCTTCCTCGGATTGATTCGGAAAAGCGAACTAGCGGCATTAGCCGGTTGGTTGGTTCGATATCGCTGCCACTGCAGCAGCACAGGCAGTAACGACAACAGGGGGTGTTGTGTGCTGCGAGTAAATGGTCCGTTTCCCAGGGCAGGGAGCACTAAGTAAGATTAGAAGAGGCTAGAGGCCTAGACCTAGGAGAGGTACTCCTTTAATGACACGAACGTTGCGTGCAGTACGATGAGTTTCCCCGTTTTACTACCTCGCAGGGGTTCGATATCACAAGAATCTTGGGTTGATTGAATTCGATTACTATTTAGCCAGTATAATAGTCGTAGCGGGAAGAATCACCACCGTATGGTAGAGATAAATCGATGAAGGATTACATTATGGCGAACGGATGGTTCTTAAAAAGCGAGCAACAGACGTCAATCAGGCGAATCACAATTTTTCAATGTGAAATGGGTCAAAATCCTTCCCTGCGAATTTTACTCGGGTGTCACCAGTCCGCTGCCAGTTAATAGATCTGACCTGTCTGATGAAAAGGCTCTCACGCGCCCGAACTGGGTCATCAGCGGCCTTAGCGACCAACGTTAACCATTCTCTATAGGAGGAAATGAAGGCCCACGGTTGGTCAATGGACGAAGCCGATGCGAAACACGACGAATGACACGGAACGGACCGTGGTGTGTTGCAGCAACACGGTGGAATTATTACCTCACCACCCCGTTCACCGTCGAGTGACATTGCACCAAACAAATAAAAAAAAAGAGACTCAGCGAACGACTTGAAGAAAGGAATTTGTCAAACTGTCAACCCGGTGGAGAAATGGAATTTATTGGTGATGAGCTAAGGCGAACGAAGACGACGGAGACGACGGAGACGACGGAGACACCGACGAGTGCAACAAGCCGGAGCATTTAATCCGATCCAATTCAAGTGGAAAGATGATGTAATATCCGTGCGCGGCCAACTCGCGGTACGGCGATTAGTCACACGATTGAGTCACACGCTAACACGCCACCAAAATTCGCCCAATTATATTGGAAGAAAATGAGAATATTATAATCCATCCAGGCCGGGCACCGGGATTGTTGATGATGTGTCGATTCACCGGGGAAACGCCGTGGCCAGGATGACGCCAGATGGCCATCCCGTGATTGACAGTTTGAGAATCACAGACACAGGCGGCGCTGGCGCTTGTGGTGAACACGGCAGCGGCGTAACCAACAACATTAATCATCCTCCCACGGCCAGTGTTGGGCCGCAATTGCTCCACGGATCCCGATGGACAGAACGATGTTGCGGTGACGCTTTTGTCTCCTTCTTGTTGCTGTTTTGTTTCGTGAAGAAAGGCAGTTTGAAGGCCCAAAAGCAAATGTACCAACTGAGGCAGCGGTGTGTCATCTGTCCTCGTTCCCAACGAAGCTGCGACGTGGTTGTTGTTGTCGACGAGGCAGAACGGAAGGTTCGGATAAACATTTGCCGCTCTTCTCGGCGTCTGGCCGCGGGTTTGACGGTAAAACAAAACAAACACCGGAGCAACCGGGAATTCGTTGTTCGAGCATCATCAACGACGCACTTTGACGCCAGGAAATGGTGGATCTCGCTGTGCGTACCGTGTAACCCCCCTGGAATCAGAAAGCAACCAACAGCACAACGCGTACATCAACCTGGTGATAGAGCACTCGGCGAGGGGGCGATTGGGTAATTTTGGCCAACAAATGCACCCTCTCTTCCATGACCTAAGACCACGACCACGAGCGAGCTTTGGAGTGTATTAGTCCACGGATTGTGCATCAAAAACACTTTGAGAGTAGCTGCTGCGATATGCTGTGGAGTTGCTTTTGTGATGATCTTACGTGGAACATCAAACCAGCCGCATGCGGATCTCACCAACAGTCACCACCAACAATGAACTAAAAGAAGCCGATGGATGAGTAGCGGCGATGCATAACCACCATCTTCATCTGCCCATTTGGTGGTGCGCTGTTTGGCTCCTTCCAGATAGTTAAAACTAAAAACCAACTCCCTCCTCCCCCCAAACCAAAAGGTGGTTCAGCATAACTCACCCACCGCGTAATTGTTTGGCGAGAGCGAGCGAGCGAGCGAGGGGGTGGCAATCAATCAAGAAGAGAGTCCACACTTCAAAGGGATTATGTTGTGAAAGTGAAACAAATATGCTTTTACCACACACAGTTCCAGCTGCCACATGAAGGCACACACCACACACCACTACACAGACTCCGGGGGAGGCTTAATGCCAACATCATACCAGCACTGGCGGTGATGATTCGCAGACATCTGCAAGCCAGCGCGAGTTAAGAGATGGTGATGCAGTTTTACGAGTCTAAAGTTTACGTTTTCAGCTGTAGGAGCGTTACACTGTAATGGCGACTTTAGATAGAAGCGACACTAGTACATACACATGAACACTTGGTTGGTTGGTGTAGTGTCAGTAGTCAGTAGTCAGTAGTGGTACCAACCACAGCAGCTAGTGACGCCAACTAACCAACTTTGGTGGAACTTTCGCCTTCGCGATCGTTGCGCTGTGACTCTTTGGTGGCTCTGTCTGTGACGTGGGGTTCGGTAGTGTCCAATTCCCCGTTTAGTGTTTTCTATTTGAAGAAGAAAATGGCGATTTGCAGAAACGGAAAGGCACCAATGGGATGTGTTATGTGTACGTTTGAACAGAACAGAGTTCTGTATTCGTCATCCGAGAAGAATCTGTCGCCATTCGAGGTTCATTGATTGCAAAAGTTGATTCTACAGTTTCTTCCAGGATATGGATGGGGGAATTTCCAAAAAGACCTGATCGCGCACAATGCCAATAACTTAAAATGCGTCATCCAAAGACATTCGAAGTCAACTTGAAACCTTACAACTTCTTCTAGGCCCTCAATATGACTTCATAGCGTCACCAGCGTAGACGATCTTGTCTATACGGATTTCACGTTGCCAATACTCAAGTTGCAGAACGTAACGACGGTCCACCGGATTCCGAGAGAGAAAGAGAGAGAGAATGCGAAGAGACCTAAACACAAGTGGCAAAGACAAACCGGTTCGGAGGGTTTTTGAGGTGGCTCTCGGCTGATATGTTGCCTCATCTCCCTGCGGAGCCACTCTGGGGAGGAGGGGTGACCTTCGAAAAGAGAAAACAACACTCTACAACCTCCCCCCTGCCAGCGGGCAACACTCGCGGCGAGCGAAAAGAACACATCATGTGACTTTTGTGTGACAAAAGATGACTGGACAGAGGGCAGTTGTTAAATCTCTTTTTTTGGTTATTGGTTGACCAATTGTGGGCGCTTCATTTTTGACCCTTTCAAGTTCCGAGCAACGAATCGATGAGTTAAAGCCCATGAGTTGTGCTTGGCATGCCATTTTGCAGTTCATTCCATTGCCCTGCTCACTTGTTGTAACACATTGCCTAGGGCCACAGAAACACAACGCAACGGGCAATCCCAGGGAGCGTAAATAGAGTGTCATGAACCAACCTTTTTTTTTTATGTCACGCTACATAGCCACAGTGGTCAGCGTACTGGCCGACCCGTTGTAGCAGACTCGTTGTGCTAGTTTTGATTTATTTTCGCTCTGGCCTCCCAAACTCCCGTTTGTTGCATTCTACTCCCGGGGAGAGGGAGTTGGGTGCCGTCCCATTGTAGACACACCTGTTTGGTCGACCCCGAGAGAAGGAGGAGGCGCAACCACCCCAGCCCAGACAGGGTCTGGAACAAACCACAGCGGCGATGAATGGTTCTCGCGAATGGAATCACGTTAGCAGCAGCAGCAGCAGCAACAGCAAATATGTCGAAGTGTCACGCGCACAGAGGACACCGATTCGCGGACGGACTGGCGAGCGGCATGTTGACCTGGATGAAATGTTCAAACAAAACCGGGAAGCTAACAATACGTAGCCCGCCGTGTTTTACAGACACGAGTGTTAGCGTGTTGGACATCAGAGTTGCGCGTTCCGAATTGAGAACCGAAAGAACAGATTGATTGCGTCCATGATGTGATCGAACCAATTGGATTTTTCTCTAAAAAACTGGCATCCACGAGCTGGAGCCAAACAGTAATCACCAGACACACAGATCACATCAGCACCATTGGCAGTGTGCGCTCTGTCCGCAAGGCCATCATCCGCCACCGTTTACAGTGCAATCATCAATCGCAACCGAATCGGAGCCACCCCAATGGGGGGTTGGCCTGCCAGTTCCAATAGTTTATTGCCAATTGTTGCGCCTCGAGAGCGGCGATTCGCGTAGAAGAGCGGTAGAAGAGCGACGGTGGTGCTGTTGCAGGTGGTGATGATGGACGCCGTCGCCATTTTAAAGCCTCGTTAGCTTTTCGTGGTCAGAACGCGCCACGAAAATAGTAGCCCAGCTTCGCGCGCGCGGTCTAGAGCTCATTCCTCTCCACATTGCGCGCGGAAAAAAACAATTGGCATCCTCTCCTCCCCCGCAGCCCTATCTCACGTGATCGCGAGGAGGAGGCGCACGGAACGTTTGTTACATATTTTTGTGCTCCACCGAGCTAGCTGGCTGGCTGGCTGGCTGGCTGGACAATGATATAAATCAAAGCGTGGGACAATCTGACCGAACTCTTTCCCTTCCTCCACCTCTACCTACTGTTTCCTACTCGTTACAACCATTCTCGATGCTTATTTGTTTACTTTATTGACGTTGGCGGAGGGACTGCCGCATGTCTCGTACCTCGATCGCACTTTGTTTTCGTGGGGTGGGGCGAGGCGTAACATAACACCAACGATGCCAAGGTTGACGTCAGTGCCTGCCGTGCACTAGCTGGCTCGCTGGCTGGCTGGCTCGCTGACTGCGCCATTGTTTCCGAGGCCGTAAAAAAAGGGGTTTTTGCCGTTGCGAAAGGGCGGCGGCTCGTTGGTTTGCGGGCTGTCCGTGTGGTTTACTGGAAATGCCTGCACGCGGCCACAACCACCGGGGAGGTTCACCAAACATTAACTCTACTATCGCTGGCTTGCCACCGGTGGCGGCGCTGGTGGTTTGGCAAATCTGGATGACGAAAGTAGTGACCATTAGCGGTGGTGGTCTTAGCGCCGCCACGTATCTCTAACAATGCCATGTACACTGCACGCCAACATGCCATTGCTGCTTGTCGTCGATTGCCCAAAGCAATTTCGAAAAATCTCGAATATCTTCGAATTTTGGCATTTTGGTTGCCTTTCGATGGGCTTTGGAAAACGACGAACCAAGCCGCGCAGCAACGTAATTACTGACGGAGTTTGATGTGTATGATGAGCCACGCACGCATTGGCCGCTGAATTATCATTGTCCTCCGCGGCAAGCATGCAACTCATCATCATCATCATCATCGTGCACAGTATTAAAAAATTTATAATTTCAGTCTACGGGGAACAGCACAACACCAGATGGAACGTTAGTCCAGGGGCTGCTGCTACTGCTGCTGATGCTCATAAATAATGTCAAACCCCCTTTTATGGCAGAGAGAGGGAGAGAGAGAGATATGGAGAGAAAGATGAAAAAGAATATCTCTTTTATTATTAATGTCCATTCATGCATGTTTCAGTGTCACACTCGACGAGCGGTCGAGTAGGCCCAAAAAAAAAAGCCTTACCAAGCCCCCAAAACAAAACAAGAAGCGGGGAGAACTGAGGGATTTACAATCTCCCCAAGCCCCCGGGGCGGCCGCTCCTTTTAAGGTCCAAAAGCAACCCCGATGAGGGGTTGGCACCCCAGTCCATTTGAAGGACCTTCTACGTTCGAAGATCGAAAGATACTTTCGAACCAACCCCGGGGGAGGCGATACTCGCGACACCCCGCGCTCCTGGCATGGTCGCAGTTCGCGATTCGTGGCTTGATCAACTCGCACACACTTGTTGCCTGATGACCAACTGGGAATGGGACCAATGGAACCACGAGAAAAAAACGACAGAAAACTAACGCACAAAACGCCACAAAATGTTTGTCACGTTGCCAAAACGCAGGCCAAGAAGCGCGTCAAAATATTCGAGGGCCCGGTCGATTGCGATGCGAGGCACACAGATACACGCATGACAAACTCCGTGATACCCCGGGAGCCAGGAAGCGATAGAGGCAGCGCGATGTAGCGCGAGGGGGGAGGGGGGTTCAGTTGATTGAATTTTAATTTATGTCACTATCGCGTATTATGGGGTTCGCGTTTTGAGTGCTGAACCGTTGCCAACGAGTCGATTAGATCATGACGGGGCGCGAGGACACAAGAAGCAGTTGATAGTCGGGTGGGTGGCGGGATGGAGATACGGGTGAATGGGATCGTCGTCGTACTAACGTACATGAGATGTCCGAGATGTTGGCACGTGTGGCCGTTAAATGGGAATCAGATTTTTGCTCTAGAAACAGTGCGGGGGACAAACAGTGGCGAATCGTTTCTACCCTTTCGCACGAGCGCGGTTTGTATGGCGCTGATAATGGCAACAAGAATTGGTTAGCTACTGATAGTGGTGTGTTCGCTAAATTCTAGATTGATTGGCAGGCGAGGTTGGTTCGGGAGCAGACAGACGCGGGTCCGTGTCAATTTCATGTTCAACGTTTTCCTAGTAGCGATGTAATCAACGTGACAGACAAACAAAATGATTCACTAAATAGAGCACACATTTAGATGACCAAATAATGATGAAATTAGACGTTCTCTTGACGAAGAATGATAAATGTAAGCATCAAATTTGAGGTTTATAATTGCGCTACCATGACAGGAATTATAGAGCCAATCATAGAGCATTAGAGTATAACTTTTTTTTTTAAATTGATTTCAACAGCGATAAAAATATTACATTACAGGGTTACTGACATGAAGTATTATCTATTCAAAACACGATAACTTTTTTGTTTGAAATGATTTTGTATTGATTTCAAAGACAAAATTATTTTAAAATAATCAAATTATCAGAAACTATTCGCTTTAGCTCGATGTGCCCACATTTGACTCGACCATAGCCTTCTAATGGTGCGAAAAAAAAATTGATGCTGCACGTTCTCGTACAATCGATTACATTAGCGCATCCACACTGGCTTATTTTTTAGTCCACACCTTGCTCTCCAACTCGGACCAGATGGAATGGTCCCTCGGATTTGCGTCTGGCGAAATCGAAATACACTGTGTGGACGAAATGTGGAACATGACTTTTTAACCATTCTTGGTTCGCACGAGCTTTATTTGACGAATCCGAATCTTGTTGATACGTCCATGGTCTGCGACCGAAATTATTACGTGTGCACGGCTCTAAAGCACCCTCTGAAACATATTATCGATAACGTGTCGCTTTTAATTTGACTCCAGGATCGATGAAAACAGTTGAAGAGCGCCCATCAGCGGTCACAGCGGTCCAGGCCAATAATTGGGATTGGAAATTGCTACGAGTCACCGTACTTAGGCTCAAATTCAAGTATGAACCATCGGTCAAGTAAACACGATCGTTTTAACAGGTTATAGATAGATTAATTTGAATTTTTTTCTCATCGAAGCACAGAATGTTTGACAATTCGCCACGTTCGTGCAAGTGCAACAACTCCTTTTTGCTCGTTCGCACCGAACTTTTTTTTGCTGCGGTGTAAGATTGTGTCCTTTTTGGAAGTTGTAAGGCTCAACCTTGAGTTCATTTTTCATTATGGGTTGCATAGGATCGAGCGAAATTTTCATATCTTTTGCGAGATTTTTAAGGACTGCGACGCGGATTTCGTTGAATTCTTTCAATTTCCGAATTTCGCCGAAATTCGCCTTCAATTTCCGAATCATTTCTGGCGATGTTGCGGTTTGTTTTGGTCCACTTCCATAACGTTTTGTAATGCTATCAGTACCATTGTATCTATTTATGGAGTGATACACAAACATTTTGATAACTTTAAGGAGACTGAGCTCATGAATTATAGCTAAAGGTTATGATTTTCCAGCCAAATAAACGCACTCACAGGAATTATGTTTGAATTACATCACGATAAAAAATCTACAAAACATAGACGCAAATGGTTTTGGTAGCTTGTAAACAATATATTAAACTGTAACTAAACCAATTTTGGCGTCGATATTACGAGCGGTTTGAAAAATACAGCAGTGTGAATTTGGTAACACTTCATATCAGTAACCCTGTACTATAAACGCTTTCGGAAACGGTTTTTTACCAAGATGACCAAACTGATAAATCGTAAATCTTAAACACTTAAAAATCGTGTTTAATTTAGCTAAGGTTCGACTATTTTCCATGGCCGTTATGATAATTTTTAATTGATTTCAATCAAATTTGAGAATCGCAAAATAAGTAAATTTTGTTCCCAGTATAAAGAAACGAATAAACCGTGTGGTTCACACTGTCGAAGAACCACATTAAAACCATTTTGATTTGCTACTCGTTTATGATACATCATTGGTACAAGTCTTGAAAGTATATGAGTAGTTATTCCATCAAATAAGCCCGGCTTACAGGCAACGTAATACATCATGTCATTCATACAAAAGGCACATG